>NC_041065.1:7002169-7310919 GCF_900634775.1 Gouania willdenowi
GTTTTGAGGTCATTTTGTGTATCTTTGATTTCCGCTGTGTTTTTGAAGTAATTTTTGTGTTGCTGTTTTGTGTGATCTTGTTTTGTTGTTAGTGTGATTTGGTAGTCATTTTGTCTGCCTTTTTCTAATTTTTGTTGTTGTTTTGTCTCTTTTTTTCAATAATGTATAATTTTTGATATTTTTTTAGTATTTGTAGTCATATTTGTTGTCATTTTTTGTGTTTCTGTTGTCATTTTGTGTATTTTTGTTCTTGTGTGTAATTTGGGAGTCATTTAGTTTGTTTTTTTTTTCTAATTTTGTACATTTTTGTTGTCATTTTGTGTGTTTTTGGAGTAATTTGTGTATCTGAGTTGCTGTTTTGTGTGATATTAAGATCATTTTTTGTGTTTTTGTTGTTTGTGTGATTTTGGAGTCATTTTGTATATGAATTTTTTAGTTGTGTATATTTTGTTGTTATTTTGTGTTTTTTTTAGTAATTTATGTGTAATTTTGTTTGTAAAATTGTGTATTTTTGCTGTTTTGTGTATTTATGGCTGTCATTTAGGTGTCATTTTAGAGTAATATGTGTATTTGTGTTGCTGTTTTGTGCGATCTTGAGATAATTTTGTATGTTTTTTTGTTTGTGTGATTTCGGAGTAATTTTGTATTTTATTCTCTAATTTTGTATATTTTTGTTGTTATTTTGTGTGTGTTTTTTGTCATTTATGTGTCATTTTGTTTATTTCTGTTGTTTTGTTATTTTTTGTGTGTTTTTGTCATTTATGTGTAACTTTGTATTTTGTTCAGTTATTTGTTTGTACATTTGTGGTAATCTTGTGTGGTTTTAAGTAAATTTGTGTATTTTTGATGTTTTGTGTATGTATGGCTGTCATTTAGGTGTAATTTTGGAATAACTTGTGTATTTGTGTTGCAGTTTTGTGTAATATTGAGGTCAATGTATTTTTTTGTTGTTTAAGTGTAATTTTGTACATTTTTGTTGTTGTTTGTTGTTATTTTGTGTATTTTTCATTTTTTGTATTTTTCTGCCATTTTGCATGTTTCTAGAATCATTTTACTTGTTCACTTTGGAGCTGCTTTTGCAGGATAACAGTGTTGTCTCTTGTCTCTGTAGGTACGGAAGATGGATGGATGGATGGGTGGATGGATGGATGAATGGATGGATGGATGGATGGATGGAGGAGTGGACTCACCTGGCCATGCACAGCATCGTCACTGGCTTCCTGCTCTGAAGAGAAGCTCTCGTACTCCTCCTCTGAGTAATTATCTGAAGCAGACCGGAATTGTGATGCATTTTTATAGACACAGATGAGAGTGGAGGGAGATACTTAAACCCAGAAACATTTAGAGACATACCAGAGACAGAGTAAATTCTGCCCCGTACTGCATGCACAGGCTGTAATATCCTCAAGTTTATCATTGTACCAGAGGTCGACCAACAGCATATATCGGCCAGCCGATATATCAGACTTTTTTCAATATCGGCCAATTCATTTTTTTTAATTTAATAATTTTTTTAATTTTGCACTTTATAGTAGCCATTAAAGGAAAAAAGAAAGAATGATGGATGTATGAATATACAAAAACTAAAAAAGTAATAATAACAGCATGTGCATGGGAGAGGTAGAAGTCAATAGGCTGACTAATGAAAAGCCGATATAATAGGATAAGGATATAATATAATAGTGCCTGATCAAAAATCCTTATCCTATTATATCCTTAATAGGATAAGGATTTTTGTTTTACATGGTTGTGTACAGGTATATCTAAAGTTCAATAAATATTAAGCATTCTATTGGTGTATTTAATTTAATTTATAATATTTATATGAGTGTTTCAATTGTCTTTAATAATCAATGTGCTTCAAAAAAATGAAGTATATCAGCCTCAAATATCGGCTTCCAAAATCGGCTTTAGATATCGGTCATCGGCTGAATTTTTTTCTTAAAAATCGGTATCTGCATCGGTCTTTGAAAATCCCATCTCAACATTGTACTAGTTGTTAGAGCTACTATCTTTAGCAGGGAGCAAATATTTATTCCTGGTTATTGTTTTACAGAGGTTTATTGGGCTTTATTTATCAGCAATTAGTTCCTACTGCTCAGAAACACTTGGAAACTGGCTGTTTGAGCAATCAGTCCTCAGACTACTGTAGGAGGTCATGTCTATGACAGATACCAAGGCACACTTTTTGAGCACTTTTGGCGAGAAAGTTTCCTCCTCCTTCCTTTCAAACAGAGACAAAGGAGCTGAGAACAGAATTTACAACTGTTTGTCCTTCCCCTGCTGTGAAGCACACGGCAGAATCTTTTGCCTTTGTGTTCTGCTTTTCTCTAAGAATTAACAATGAAACATCCTAAAAGTGGACACAAATTTCTGATAAAAGTTAGAAATGTATTTTTCTACACTGTCAATAACTGTTTTATTCACAGGAAATCAAGGACATCCTTAGAATAAGATCATATAATTTTTTTTACAGTAAAAGTGTTCCTAAGGAATATCTCTCAATAACTTTGCATAAAGTATATCATGTTTGGTGCCAGAATAACCGGGAAAATACAGGGAATCTGTTTTCGTCTCCTTTTGAAAGTTATAATCTAACTGGTTTCTGAGTTATATTCATATTTCTTGTTCCAGAAGGTTTCTCATTCATTCATCCCTCATCACACATACATGATAGCCACAACCCATAAAACATCCAAAGCAATCTAATTGGCTCCCGAAAACACGGCGACCAATAGAATCGCATAGACGCGCAAAATTCAAATCATTGGATTTCGGTGGTGCTGGTCACTCCGGCCCCACTGCAGTGTACGTTATTCTCGTTTGTCAACTTTCTTTGTAAACTCAAAGTGTTTTCTTTCAATAGACCTTTTAAATAAGCTTGCACGTACAGAGAAGAAAAACCTCCTGTTCCAACTGCAAGAGCTGAAACCTTGAACCAACACAAGAACAAAGGTCTGCATGATCTCAGCTGAGTCTGAAGGCCAATAGAGCAAAGCACACTGCGCTGAAGAAGTCCACGCAACATCAGTTCTCGACCCGTGGTGAAGAACACAAGTCAGAACCAGTAGAAACCTGCTGACTAAGCAAGCTGTGAAACGCGTTGAACAACCCACAGGGCCATCGGTCCTAAACACAAGCCAGAACCAAGCTTTGCTCCTCAGACTTTTCTTCAACAACACGTCTGCCACAGGAGCAGGACCACCGACCCATCAGAACCGAGGTACTCTGGATCTCAAATTCTAATCGGGCCTAAAGTAATTGCAGCCACATGGATCCACACTGATCTTCTCATAGCACGCACGCACGCACGCACTCACACACACAGAAATCACGCTACTTTTCTTTCCTTCTTTCTTTCTCTCTCTACTAAGCTTTTACCTTTAAAGTGTAAATACATTTATCCTTAGTTTAGCGAGTGTAGCGCTCTTTTAGCTTTATTGTGTTAGTAGGTTTTAACGTGTTGATTAATAAATGTTTATACTTTGAGAAGTTGTCTGTGGTTTATGAAAATATTACAATCATAAGGTTTGTTATATGGAGAGTAGATAGTCTTGACAAGAGTTCACAATCCTGGATGACAAGGTATTAATAACTAAGTTATCTGAAACACTTTAACTCGATTTCAGATGGCACCTCTTGGCAAATTACTGTAATATTAATAATAAATAATAATATAAATCTTATCACTCCTTGTCCAAGCTCCTCCCCCTACACTATCAAATAATGTTTAAGCAGATCGTTCTCATGTAGTGCACTCAGAATATGTTTTATATAAATCAGGTTGAAGGTACAGAGTTCCTCTCTGCAAATACGGGCAGAAGTCAGATGTCAGGTGTCAATGTATTGTACAGAGTACTTGCATGCATTTTATCTGATTCTTGGCAATGTAATTCTATGTATAATAATTCCTTTTATTGTTTTTATTTTATCATTATGTAATTGATTAAATGTGTGAGTTATGATAAATAAATTGTCTGAGCAGCAGATCCCTCCGTCCAACACGAGGGAGACTAATAAAGACATTTTGACTTTGTATTTTTATTATTTCTATATTTTTTAATTATTATTATTTAAAATGTTACCTCATTCGGATGCAGCCTACATATATATTCATAACAGGAACAATGCACAATATATACAATATTGTAAATATGCAGTAGGAACGACTCGCTGGTAAATAAAACCCTATTAAACTATTATTACATCCTGTGCATGCAGTACGGGCAGAATTTACTCTGTCTCAGAAATGTTTCAGAGTTTTAGTATCTCCCGAGAGTGAAGGAGGAAAACAGAAGTGAATGAAAGTGTTGATGAAGAGAGGAACACACCAGAGCATTTGATCTTCTGTCCTCCCTGCAGCTCCGCCTCCTCGTGGTCAATGGGCTGACTGGACAGAGAGAAGATCCAGATCTCTGCTACCGTGCCCAACAGCTCTTTCTGGTTGCTGCAGAGAGGTAAAACCTGGCCTCCCTCTGTTGGATGCTGCATCACCTGAAACGAGAAAAAAAGCCAGAGAGAGATTGATAGCAGACGGGATGAATTGTGTGTAAACCAAGAGAAACTTATTCAAGGTGAATTCATTTTACAGTCTGCATGCAGTGATGTTATCAGTCCGCTCAGAGCGACAGGCAGCTTGGCTCACAGCGGCCTCTGTGTGAACGCTGGCAGGGACGAGCCGACGGCAGCAGCCGCTGCTCAGGACGGTAACTAAATAGTGATATGTGTATTCAAGTCAGAGTCTCTAAAACACCAGAAAAATCTCCAATAACACAAGTGTTAAGGCTGGTGCCTCATGGCCTCTCAGCCTGCCCTTCCACCTCTGTCCTAACACAATCAGGTAGAGAGGGAGGAGGAGCTGTATGAAGGGCTGGAAGGAGTAAGGCACAGCAACTGACCAGCAGCAGACATGTGGGGAGAGTTCTTCAGCTCCCCACTGGAGATCTTCGTAAGTTTGTTATTTTGTTTGGACTGGAGATTTCTGACAATCCTGTTTTCATCTTTAGGTAGTTTTAGCCCTTTGTATGTTTTGTAGTTTAGAGGGTGGACGCTGGGACGACGGCCCTGTATAGGGTTGGCCCAGTGTCCTCCCTACTTTTGTTCAGTTTAGTCAGGGTCTCCAGTCCCTTTTAGTTTGTTCTGTTGCTACTTTTAGGAATTTGTTAATAAATACTTTTGAAAATCGTTGCTTTCTTTGTGGCATTCTATTTATGTTGTGGCCCCTAAAGCCTTGATATGACATCCTAGAGGGGGTTGTAACTCAAGATAAAGTCCATACACTTGTCACTAGATTATATTGAAAAAAAAGTCGCAAAGAGCGTTCACAAAAGACACTGGTAAGGGAAGTCAAGTTTAATGATGTTACCACCCCCATGCTTTACAGTAGGTATGGAGGCAACTCAGCATTCTTTCTCCTCCAAACACGACCAGTTGAGTTTTTACCAAAAAGTTATATTTTGGTTTCATCTGACCATATGACATTCACCCAATCCGCTTCTGGATCCTCCAAATGCTCTCTAGCAAACTTCAGACGGGCCCAGACATGTACTGGCTTTAGCAGGGGGACACGTCTGGCACTACAGGATTTGATCCCTGGCGGCGTAATGTGTTACTGATGGTAGCCTTTGTTACTTTGGTCCCAGCTCTCTGCAGGTCATTCACTAGGTCCCTCCTAGTGGTTCTGGGATTTTTGCTCATCGTTCTTGTGATCATTTTGACCCCACGGGGTGAGATCTTGTGTGGAGCCCCAGATCGAGGGAGATATCAGTGGTCTTGTATGTCTTCCATTTTTTAATAATTACTCCCACAGTTGATTTCTTCACACCAAGCTGCTGACCTATTGCAGATTCAGTCTTCCCAACCTGATGCAGGTCTACAATTTTGTGTCTGGTGTCCTTTGACAGCTCTTTGGTGTTGGCCATAGTGGAGTTTGGAGTGTGACTGTTTGAGGTTGTGGACAGGTGTCTTTTATACTGATAATGAGTTCAAACAGGTGCCATTAATACAGGTAACGAGTGGAGGACAGAGGAGCCTCTTAAAGAAGTTACAGGTCTGTGAGAGCCAGAAATCTTGCTTGTTTGTAGGTGACCAAATATTTTATCGAGGGATTTACCAATTAATTCATTAAAAATCCTACAATGTGATTTTCTGGATTTTTTTCTCATTTCGTCTCTCATAGTTGAGATATACCTATGATGAAAATTACAGGCCTCTCATCTTTTTAAGTGGGAGAACTTGCACAATTGGTGGCTGACTAAATACTTTTTTGCCCCATTGTAATTAGGATGCACGTCCCTCCGGAAGGAGACCTGGAGGAAGACCCAGGACACGCTGTAAGGTCTATGTCTCTCGGCTGGCCTGGGACCACCTTGGGATCCCTGGAGCAGCTGGAAGAAGTGGCCGGGGAGAGGGAAGTCTCGGCCTCCCTGCTAAGGATACTAGCCCTGTGACCCGGCAACGGATAAGTGGAAGAAGATGGAAGGATGGGACCAACCACACCAAATAAATGATTCCAAAACAAACTAATGGACTCCAAAAACACACAAAACCACAACAATACACAAAAAACAACAAAGAAAATCACAGAGAAAAAAAATAAAAATAAAACAAAACATTTACAAAGGGGACTAGAAAAACAAGACGATGAGAAAAAACATAAATGCAACAAAAACAAACAAAATGACTGAAAAACAACAAAAAAACAAAATGCCGGATTGTTTATAGGAGGTGCGAGTGAATTCTGACACACAAGTTTTTCTCTAGTTTAAATATTAGCTAGTGATAAAGTCCCGCCTCCTGACCAATCATATCTCTGAGAAAACGAGCTGTCTAATAAAAGGTGATGTGTGATCATGTCATTGTGTAGATCTGATGTGACAGCTGACCACAGACTGTTAACAGAAGAGAGATGCAATCCTTTCATTTACTGTACCAATGACATCCTATAGAAAAAATAAGATTTATATCTGATGAACTGATCAAATAAAATAAATAAAATAAGTCAGCTGATAACACCCATGTGCATCGGGTGCTTTCACACCGATAAATTAATTAATTAATTCATGTAATCTGAGGTAATGCTGAGAGCTTCAGTCCTGTAAATAATATAAAACATATTTTCCACCTTATGATGTAGGGTGATCTGTATGAAGCAGGATGAGAGCCACAGTAGACACGTTAAAAAGAAAAGAGAAAGTGAAACTTATCTGTCCGTTTATAATCTCACAAATGTAAACATTAACACGCATCAATTCCTGCATTAATAACTTTCTGCTTTTACTGCAGCACCAGTGGTGTTTTTGGTCTGAATTGTGAATTTTAACTCTTCATATTTTTAAACTTAAGCAGCACGTAACCTATCAGGAGGTGAAATCATTGGCTTAAATTAGCGTGTTTTGATTGACATTCGTAGTCCAGCATATATCTGGAAAGGAATGTTTGGTTAGTTCAAGCCAGCTTAATCCAATCTAGATTTGTAGCACACCCCTAGAAGATTTATTGATCCCATGCTAATATACTGTACATAAGGGTTGTGTGTTTTACTCTATTTCAGTCATCAAAACAATCAACACACTATTTATGCCCTCTAACCAAATAACATGACGGCACAAAACAAAAACAAACAGCAGCTGATAACCATCACTCCAAAACTAAATAGAAAGGGTTCCAGATCTTGTCCGACTTATGTTTCAGGTTGTAATCTGTAACATCACAGTATATAGCTAAATATACAAAGCCATCTAACAAAATAAACTGTTACAGGTTAGATCACTTGTGTGTCACTCCTCTTGTGTGTCCTATAAAGTCCTCCGCACGCACACCTGGAATTATCTCATGTGGAGGCGAACCGAGAGGGATTACGAGGATGGCAGATGCATTCAACCCGAGTAACCGATGACATAATCTGAATGGAACAGGTTTTCCGGTTGGAAAAGCGCGAGGCATGCCATGAAAGCTTTCAACCTTTGCGCCGCGAGAAGCTTTTTTCTTTTATCACGAAGCCCAGTTCGGACAAGTGATGTAACAGAACACGTGTGCGCTCTGGCCTCCGCTTGTGCCAAAAGCAGCCAATCTTCCAGATACGTGGACAAGCGAATGACCAGAGAGATGTATTTATTTTTTGTATATATATAAATTCACATTTCAAGGGAAGGGGGGCATAAAGGGGGTCCCAGATGTTTACAGGAGGGTCTTAAGACCCTTCTTGCCGCCGCCAGTGCTCTGTAAACACATACATGTATTAAAGTGTCCAGTATGTTTTATGAAAATAAAGTGAAATAAACTTCCAAGCTAAAATGCATTGAGGAGTGATGTAGTTTAACAAGGTGGTTCACTGACACCTAGTGAGCGGGCTATTACGTGCCATGCATATGTTGCAATTAAATGGGTTTTTGGTTAAAAAAAATATGATTAAAAAAAAAAAAAAACGATTTGGATTTTTTTTTGGATCAATACGATAATTGTGTGGTGAAATATTGGAATATATTACCAAATCGATTAATGTGTACAATATATGTGAAAGTTAAACTTTTTCACAATTGATGAAATCACATATACAGGTAAACGGCTGAATCATAACGCCCATCAAATTGATCACACACACCATACACACACACACACCTCTGCCATGTCTATGGATCCCAGGGCCAGCGTCTTGTAGCCGAGGATGGTTCGGTTCTTGTATCTTTTGCGTCTCTGCAGCATGATCTGTAGCTTGTTTCCCTCTCGCTTTAGGAAGTGTGGATACTGAGAGCAAAGCAGAAAATAAACTCACTCTATCACAGTGGTTCTCAAACTCTATTGGGGCAAGTCACAAGTCAAAACACATTTTGCTCGAAAAGCAACTATAGAGCATAATGATGGAATGAATAAGTGATAACACACATTTTAAAGAATCTCATTTTGTAAATAAATGGAATGAAACAGTATTTAGTGCCTCGGAAATATATTTATTTCTATAGTTTTTATCATTTACGTTCATCTCCCTTCTCATGGGACCAAGACTGATCCTTGTATTTTCAGTTCATGTTCAAATCAAGATCATTTCTATCATCATTATGTGTGTTTTTGGTGTCATTTTGTGTATTTTGTGGTTTTTTATTTTTATTATTCAGTATATTTTTCTCTCATTTAGTTTGTCTTTGTTGTCGTTGTGCGTGTTGCTGGTAATGGTATTTTTCTCTCTCTTAGTCTCTTGTTAGTGTCATTTTATTGTCTGTATATTCTGATCTTATTTTGTGTTTTTTTTCTTTTTTGTCATTTTGTGAGTTGCTGGTAATATTTAGTGTAATTATAATTTTTCACTAAAATATACATTATAAAACGCCATGTTTTAATGCAGTCATTTGTTAATTTTCCTCTCTCAAATACCCCATAGTGCCCACGTGTACCCCTCAGGGCACATGTACCCCCATTTGAGAAACACTCCTCTATGATACGTTGTGATACAGATCTAATCCCATGGTGGATGTTTTTTTTTCTTCATGCGCTATTGTATAAATGCCTTTTCTCTCTGTTGTTGCTGTGATGTCATGCACATGGTGGTTACCTGCAGTGAGAACGTGAGAGCCAGGTCCGTTTCCACGGAGCCACTAGGTGGCAGCACGATCTCATGGGACCTCAGGATTCGTTTGGATCCCTGAAGATGAGCAACACACACACACAAAGTCCATATGTTAATGTTTCATTATATTGTTTTATATATTATTTATACTTCTTATATTCTTTTTTGTATTTATATTCACATATAGCCTCTGTAATTGTATTGTTTATTTTATCTCTATTGCACTATTTTTCGGGTGTCTTTTTGGGTTTTTGTGTGTCTTCTGTTGTGTTATTTTCTTGCACTTTATCTGAGCTGTAATGACAGCTACTCTACGACTCTACTAAATATGTGTCTTGATTTCTGTGTTCAATGGGTTTGTTATATATGGAGAAATCACCTGGATTTTGACAGCTATGACCACAGAAATCAGCTCTTTATCCAGTTCTCTCATCACCACCAGCTTCTTCAGAGTCAGACTGCACAACCTGAGGGAGGAGATCAAAGCAGAGCAAACGCTACGTTAAATACGTGTGTCTGTGAGCAGTGGTTAGTGTCATGTAGAGCAAAAGAAACCTTTAGGATTGAAATGGACTCAAATAATAACACAAGGTTCATCTTGTCCTTTAACACATGGATATGGTATTGAACCACCAACCTCTTGATTATAAAACAACTTTTATCACAGCGAGGCCACAAAAATTTACTTGTATCTGATCTGAGGGTCACATGATCAACATTCATGTCAGTATTAGAATATTGACCAATTAGAACACAAGAAAAAACAAAGTCAGTTTATATTAAATTCTGTCTGTGTGTTTGAGTGTATTTTTGTGTATTTATAGGGATTATGTAGGTATGTAACGATTAATCGTAAGGCAGTTAAAAATCGATTAATAGGTATCACGATTGACATCGATACTTTGAAAATTGAATCGCAGTACTTTTTTTAAACATATTTATCCCTTCTCTTGTCCAGCAGTGTACGCGGCGGGCGGAATCTGCTACTACTTTCTTTCTGGCCGCATTCTACTCTTAAACATGTTAATAAATGATTCCTTACCCCTTTAGCACCGAAAGAATATCTGAAATGTTACGTGAATATCTGTGAAAGTCACATTTTTCTATTAGCTCTGTCTGCTAGCATAACATCTCTTCTTCACTGCATGAATTTCTGCATGCCAACCAACCACTGGGTTACCAGCGCCCTCTGCTGGTCCAAACAAATATCTGACGTATATCAGTGAAATTACTGGGTTTTTTTTTAAAGTCCAATTGTTAAGGCACAAAATACATTTTCAGTTGCACTTTTAAAAAGAAAAAGAACTATTATGCAGTTTTGCATTGTTTACTATTGAACCAGAATTTAAAGTAATAGGCTTCTTCTTCATTTGTATTATTCCTTTATTTATTTCATTCAAGATTTATTTTTAGTTAGATTGCATTGTTTTGAATAGTTTATCAAGAAATTCTTTTGACAAGGAAAAATAAAAGGAAAATAATACAGTATTTTCTATTCCCCCCCCCCAAAAAAAGGAATATCTTTCAGTCATTAGGTTGTAAAATAAATCGTGAGAGAATTGTATCGTGAACCCAGTATCGTGAATCGAATTGTATCGGGAGTTGAGTGAATCATTACATCCCTAGGATTTTGTGTTTTTGGAGTTTATCTTTGTATATTTGTAGCGGTATTACGTGTTTCTGGAGCGTATTTTTGCATATTTGTAGGGTTTTGTGTGTGTTTTTTGTGTATTTTAGTATATTTTTAGGATTTTTTGTGTTTTTGCAGTGTATTTGTATGTTTTTGTGTATTTATAGGGATTTTGTGTTTTTGGAGTTTATCTTTGTATATTTGTAGCAGTATTATGTGTTTCTGGAGCGTATTTTTGCATATTTGTAGGGTTTCGTGTGTTTTTTTGTGTATTTTTGTATATTTTTTGGATTTTTTGTATTTTTGCAGTGTATTTGTTTGTTTTTGTATATTTCTATGGATTTTGTGTGTTTCTGGAGTGTATTGTTTGTTGTTGTATATTTGTAGGGGTTTTGTGATTTTGTGTGTGTTTTTGTATATTTGTAGCGGTTTTGTGTGTGTCTTTGGAGTGTGTTTTTGTATATTTCTTGTGATTTTGTGTTTTTGGAGTGTATTTTTATATGATTTATATAGTTGTAGCTGTTTTGTGTGATTTTTTATTTATTTATTTATATTTCTAGGGATTTTGCACAATTTGGGAATGTATTTGTTATTTTGTATATTTCTAGGGATTTTGCATGATTTGGGAATGTATTTATGTTATTTTGTATATTTTGGAGTTTTTTTTGTTTGTTGTATATACTGTATGTAGGAGTTTTGTGTTTTTGATGTGTATTTTTTGTGTTTTTACATATACAGTTAAGTATTTGAGATTAATGGGGGGGTCTGAAATTTACATCGTAGGTGCATTTCCATTGTGAGAAACAGAATTAAAAATAAAAAAAAAATCAGAAAATCACATTGTATGATTTTTAAATAATTTATTTTTATTTTCTTGCTGCACATAAGTATTTGAACACCTGAGAAAATCAGTGTTCATATTTGGAACAGAAGCCTTTGTTTGCAGTTACAGAGGTTAAACATGTCCTGTCGTTCTTGACCAGAGTTGCACACAATGCAACAGGGATTTTGGCCCACTCCTCCACACAGATCTTCTCTAGATCTGTCAGGTTTCAGGGCTCTCACTGAGCAACACAGATTTTCAGCTCCCTCCAAAGATTTTCTATTGGATTTAGGTCTGGAGACTGGCTAGGCCACTCCAGAACCTTGATATGCTTCTTCCGGAGCCACTCCTTGGTTATCCTGGCTGTGTGCAACGACCCATATTCAATGCTCTGACTGAGGGAAGGAGGTTGTTGCCCAAAATCTAGCAATACATGGCCCCATGCCCCCAAAGCATGATGTTTCCAACCCCATGCTTCACAGTTGGGATGATACTCATCCTTCTTTTTCCTCCAAACACAGCGAGAGGAGTTTAGACCAAAAAGTTCTATTTTGGTCTCATCTGACCACATGACTTCCTCCCATGCCTCCTCTGGATCATCCAGATGGTCATTGGTAAACTTCAGACGGGCCTGGACATGTGCTGACTTGAGCAGGGGAACCTTCCGTGCAATACATGATGTTAAACCATGACGGCGTAGTGTTTTACTGACAGTAACTTTTGAAACTGTGGTCCCAGCTCTCTTCTGGTCATTGACCAGCTTCTCTTGTGTAGTTCTGGGCTGATTCCTCATTTGTCTTATACTCAGTGATACCCCACAAGGTGAGATCTTGCATAGAGCCCCAGTCCGAGGGAGACTGACAGTCATCTTTAAACTCTTCCATTTTCTAACAATTGCTCCAACAGTTGATCTATTTTCATCAAGCTGCTTTGCAATTGCATCGTAGCCCTTTCCAGCGTTGTGGAGGTCAACAATTTTGTCTCTGGTGTCTTTTGACAACTCTTTGGTCTTGCCCGTGGTAGTAGTTGTAGTCTGACTGACTTTAACGAGTTTAAACAGGTGTTACTAATTTAGCTTAATAAGTGGAGTAGAGGTGGACTTTTAAAAGGCAGAGTAACAGGTCTTTCAGAACCTGAATTCTTGTTGATTGGCAGGTGTTCAAATACTTATGTGCAGCAATAAAATACAAATCAATTATTTAAAAATCATACAATGTGATTTCCTGAAAACATTTTTTTATTCTGTCTCTCACGGTGGAAACGCACTTACGATTTAAATTTCAGAACCCTCCATAAGTTCAAAGTGGGAGAACTTGCAAAACTACAGGGTGTTCAAATACTTATGTTCCTCACTGTATGTAGGAGTATTGTGTGTTTGTCAAAACTTTCTGCTATTTTGAAGTTTTTTCGCTTAGTCTTGAAAAAGTTCAATAACCAAAAAAGATGCACAACAGGTGGTCACAAACAACTCAAAACAATATCCTTAAAGGTCCCATGTCATGCTATTTTTCACCCTTCTCCATTTGTTCTAAGAACCCCAAAAACATAGTATTTGAGGTTTATTTTCCCAAACTCGCCTGTTTTCCAGAGTTTTAGCCTCTGAAAAGTCACTTTCTGAGCAAACAGGCTGATTTGAGTGAGTGGGCGTGTCTATAGACGGGACACTTACTTCCTCCTCCCCGGTGAAGTAGGGCCAGAGGACGGCCCGACTGTAGAAAATACATACATAGCACTGTGCGAAGGACGCTGACATGCTCACCTTCGTGGGCTTGTCTGTTTACATGTCAATCACGGCAGAGAGCTTCCTGGAGGCGCGGCTTCTCCAGCTCAGTGCCGCGTCAAATGCGTCATCAAAGTGGGAACGCGTCATCAAATTGGAGCGAGGTGTTTGGGCTCACCCTGCAGTAAGAAAGGAGCAAATCACCCTCTAACTAACGATTGAGGGAATCAATGAAAAAAACACTCTGGGCATGTGTATGAAGCCCTAATAGCACTTTTATCATGTTTAGAGCACAGACACAGAGGTGTCCAAACTTAGTCCCGGAGGGCCGCAGTCCTGCATGTTATACCTTTAACAAATGATTTCTATTATTTTTCTTTGAAAACAAATACATTGGATATTGAAATCTGGCAATGAACGCTGCCTCACATGCATGATTTGGAAACACCTCACACATGTACACACAATCACTTTTTGTAAACAGGAAATTAATCTCTTCGTGTATTTGTTTTTGTGTATACTTGTAGGGGTTTTGTTTGTTTTTTGGAGTGTTGTTTTCTCAGTTTTTGTGTATTTGTAGGAGTTTTGTGTTTTGGAATTATTTTTGTGTGTTTTCGTACATTTTTTAGCATTTTTTTATGAACAAATATATTGCATATTGAAATCTGACACTGAACGTAGCCTCACATGCAAGATTTGGACAAACCTCACATGTACACACAATTAGTCTCCGTAAAACAGGAAATTAATCTCTTCCTGTATCTGTGTAGCAGATCTGAATAAGTCACAGTCACCTTACGGACACGAAGAGAAGACGAACGGTTCAAAAATAAATTGGACTTTCAAATCACAAGGCAGACAGTGAGCTGTTCTCTTTTAAGTTTTCCCTCTGACTGAGATTAGACTACTTACTCACAGTGTGTGTGTGTGTGTGTGTGTGTGTGTGTGCCTGCGTGTGCATGTGGGATCTCACGTTATAAAGACAAGATGGAAGCAAAAGAGCAGTGTTTTCTTTCTGTGGAAGGAGCTTTCCATTCATCACCCTGCACTGTTTTTTACATCTAAATAAAAGTGTGCTAATGTCACGTGCTGCTGCTTCTGATCCAATGACATCACTCTTTATTCCTGGACTCCAAAGCAGCGCTGAAACGTATTCAGCTCTGGGTTATCATACTGAGCAAACAAAAAAGGCAGATAGACGGGTTGAGTGCTCAGTGAAAGCCAATAACTGCATCCACTCGTACTGAGAGTGAAGCCGTGGTGTTGACCTTGCATGTAATCCAACCCCAACTCCTCTCTCCTATTTTGAGCACAAGAAAAGGATAGACAGACAGACAGACAGACAGACAGACAGACAGACAGACAGACAGACAGACAGACAGACAGACAGACAGACAGACAGACAGACAGACAGACAGATAGACAGACAGATAGATAGATAGATAGATAGATAGATAGATAGATAGATAGATAGATAGATAGATAGATAGATAGATAGATAGATAGATAGATAGATAGATAGATAGATAGATAGATAGATAGACAGATAGACAGACAGACAGACAGACAGATAGATAGATAGATAGATAGATAGATAGATAGATAGATAGATAGATAGATAGACAGATAGACAGACAGACAGATAGATAGATAGATAGATAGACAGACAGCACTATTAGTCTGAGGCTTTCATAAACAGGCACACGGCTGAGAGATTGAATTATGAAGCTGTGAGAGGAGAGAAGAAGGCCACAAAAATGATTTTGTGTGGATTTTTGTGTATTTTCTGAGTTCTGTTTTGGGGGTTTATTTTTTGTGTTTTTGTATATTTTTATATATTTTTTTTTTTGAGTGTGTTTTTGTGTATTTTTGTAGGTGTTTTGTGTGTTTTTGGTGTGCATTTTGTATATTGTAAGAGTTTTGTATTTTTGGAGTTTATTGTGTCTTTTTGTGTATTTCTAAGGATTTGGTGTGTTTTTGGAGTGTGTTTTTGTTTGTTGTATATTTGTAGGAGTTTTGTGTGTTTTTAGAGTATTTTTGTATTTTTGTAGGGATTTTGTATGTTTTTGGAGTGTGTTTTGGTGTATTTTTGTATATTTGTAGGGGTTTTGTGTGTTTTTGGTATGCATTTTTGTAGATTTGTAAGAGTTTTGTATTTTTGGAGTTTATTATTGTGTCTTTTTGTGAATTTCTAAGGATTTGGTGTGTTTTTGGAGTGTGTTTTTGTTTGTTGTATATTTGTAGGAGATTTGTGTGTTTTTAGAGTGTATTTTTGTATTTTTGTAGGGGTTTGTGTGTTTTTTTTTTTTTGTATTTTTGTGTGTTTTTGTAGATTTCTGTATATTCTTCTCTTCAGAGAAGACAACAGAAGTTCAAACTAAAACAATAGAAACAAATCCGCAATAAATCACTGAGTGGACTAATCACATTACAAATGTCGTTTTTAATCCAAACATGCCTGAACGTTTGCTCGATATAAGGGTATCAAATAGGACTGGGACTTTAAAACATTAATTGCGATTGATTAATTACAGAAAAATAACACACTAAAAAAAATAATGCAGTTAATCACTTTTTTTTTAATTTTAATACACATAAACACATTTTTTTTTAGAAAATTTACAAAAAATCCTGAAACGTATAAATGTAGCTAACCTAAATTTGAATTTATGCTTTGTAAACAATGCAATCATATTATTTATTCACATTGCACATTATGTTAGCACTCAGTAATGAAAATAATAAACACTATTGTGTTGTTTAAGCTCATTGTTTTCATATAACAAAATCTATTTAAACTGGAGAACGTTGCTTCTCGTGTCACATATTGTTAGGCCATGAATTTATATTAATTATTACGAAGTCTCTAATTAATTAGATAATTTTTTTAATCAAGTCCCACCACGATTAAATATTTTGTATGCATATGTGTGTTAAACACACATATGCATTCACATCACAAGCTGTGATGTGAACTACATTTATACAGAAATACACACATTTTCCATTTAAAAACATATGAATATAATATGAATGTTTTAAATGAAAAGGCAAAAAGGACTGAATGTATCAGAAACCTCCCTAAAAGCACGTGGAACACATACGTATAGTTTGCTTTTCAACCTCTAGCCGCTGCAGGACGTCTTTCCTGTAACTCTTCACACTTCGCTCTTCAATAGTTATGTAAAGATGAATCACATCACCAGCTGCTACATTTTCCAACCTCTGTAGAAGTCAGTTTCACTCTGTTAATACGACACAAACACATTCTCACACACTTGGTTCCCTGTTTGTTGGGCTCACACTCGCCCAGGAGTAAATCAGTTCTGTAACACACAAGCCTGATCGAGGGAAACCAACAGACATATTTAACTTCCTGAAACACAAATGGCAATATTGGTTTTTTAATTATTATGATTATTGTCTTCTTGAGTTTTGGTCCATATCGCCCAGCACTAGAAATTATCCATATCTTGCAGAAGTGTAAAGAGTTCTGATATTTCCTGCTCAAGTAGAATCAGAATTCCTTTATTAATCCCAGGGGGAAATTGCTTGCAGAAGTACTGTTACTTGATTGAAATTGTACTTAAGTACAAGTAAAAGTCAGTCATACATAAAATACTTGAGTAAATGGAAGCTCAATTAAATATTACTCAGTAAAAGTAACTAGTTACTTTCCCCCCCTACGTTCAATTTTGGTAATAAATCTTGCCACGGTTCCCTTGCATACAGTAAACATCTCATGTACAAACTTAAAAAGAAATAGACGGAATCCTGCACAATTGGAAATCCATTATAAAATAATGCAAAGGCAATGAGGTTTGTTTTTTTTGCAACACAATTTTTTTTGGAAAAAGCTGCTGCAAAATCAGGCGTTTTAGGTCGCAACAATCACGGTAATTGCACGCGAAATCCGGGGGAGACTGGATAATGTCTCAGATAAATCAGAAAGTAAGAATATAGACTTTAAATATAGTCAAAGATCAATTCATTATAATTTTACTTTGGAGGGATAATGTTTGCTTGAGTAAAACTAAATTCTTCAAACTTTTTTTCATGGATCTAATCCTAAAACTAAGGTTTAAGTTTTCAAACATTTTTCATTTTGTGCAAACGACTGTTAATGCTGCAGGTCGTTGCTGTCGTGTCACTACACAGTATGAAAAGAAAGAAGAAACTTCAGAGTGAGACAATGTTCAACCTAATCTGACAAGAAACAGCATGTCATGCTTTCTGCAACTTTCAATCTCTCCAAGATAGAAACAATTTCAGAAAGCGCCGCATTGAAATTAGATTTGATTTGAACTAGCCTCTCACCAGCTTCAACAATAACCTCGACTGACAGTCGACAGTGTGTTTAAAAGTATTTTTGTAGGGGTTTTGTGTGATTTTGGAATGTATTTTTGTATTTTGCAGCAGTTTTGTATGTTTTGGGGTGTATTTTTGCAGGGGTTTTGTGTGTTTTTGAAGTGTATTTTTGTGTGATTCGTATATTTGTAGGGGCTTTGTGTGCTTTTGAAGTGTATTTTTTTGTCAGTTTTTGAAGATTTGCAGGAGTTTTGTGCATTTTTTAACTGTATTTTTGTATATTTGTAGGGGTTTTGTGTGTTTTTGCGGTGTATTTTTGTGTGTTTTTGTATATTTGTAGGGGGTTTTTGTGTGTTTTAGGTATGTCTTTGTATATTTGTAGTTTTCCTAATTAGATGGTTACAATTGATTAAGCATAAAATTATCATGATGATATATTTTTCAATGTGCTGAACACATATTGCATGCATTGGTGTTCCTCTGTTTTGTTTCATTATCAAGGGGTTATTGATATATTCAACAAAAAAACAAAGTTCAACAAATAAACAAGGGTAAACTGTGTAGGAAGGTTAAAAAGTAGGAAAACACCTTATTTCTGCCAATTCCTGCAATTGTTTCATTTTGATTACATTTTATTGAAAATCCACTTTGCGTTTTTAAAAATATATCTGATATATATCATATTATATATAACATACCAATGACCATACACCAGATCTGCAACACTTAAAAACATTTGTTACAATGTTTCTGTGAAAATAAACATTTAAAAATGGTTAATTTAGTACAAAAACTTTATAAGCGGTATTTAACTTTACTAAGTACTAACTACATCTCTCATATGTATTTATCTTTGTGAGTTTGAATTCTGGAAAGTAAATCAGATTTTAGATGGAGCTCATTGGTGACGAGAGCTCCTGAGGGCCTCTCGCATGGACCATGAGGGCTACCCGGGGCCCACGGGCACCGTGTTGGTGACCCCTGTGCTACAGCCTCAAGGAATCCAATAAACACTTCACCTCAACATTCCAGTCTGTCACTGTCTTATAGAGCCTCCTCAGAGGCCAGCTGAATCTAAAGAGAAACTCTGAAGCATCTAACGTCAGCTGCTGGAAGTCAAAGCTTACCATGACACACAATGAGTCAACACAGCAACTGCTGAGCAAGCAAAAAGCATCATTGCCCAGTGTCAGCACAAGGTTTTGAACGCTGAAACTTCCATTAGTAATACATCACTAAATAGTGCATTAATGTTAAACGGATCCTCCACTGTTTTACGAGTTTGGCCTAAAATATTTGAAATGAACTTATTAGAAGATCTATGCCAAACAAAACACATTATTCTGCACCATATTCGTTTCATTGCCTTTTTAAAAATGGGACTACTTTATAGTTTTAGAGCCTGTATTCCACCATCTTGAAATCACGTGATTGATGATATCACATGGCCCCACTGCCGGCAAACATCCCATTGTTTTCTGTTGGAGTGAAGCATTCAGCCTGTTTGTAGATCATTTACCAGCCTTTTCACTCAAAAATATTGTTGAGTTTTTTGTTTTATTTTACTCATTTCGTATATTCTTATTATAAATAAATATGTGTGTGTGTTCCCGTGAAATGTTTGAGATGCTGATAACAAAACTCCATAGTGATTGTAGCGCCAAGCAGAAAAACAACAAAACAAAACGTAAAGCTCCAAACTTCATGAGTGAGTAAGAAAATTAAAGTATTATCTACAATTCGGCTGTGTTTTTTTAAAAACCAAAATCATTGTTTACCTTCGAACCGAGTGGTCAGAGCTTAACTTCCATGCACGGCACCACCGAGAATCTGCAGTTTTCCTGATGGAGTATTGAACGGGTTGAGGTCAATACCGACACTAGTGAAACAGCGCGTTAGTGAGCAATTACACGGACAGTTATATGGTTTAAACAATGGGAAACTTGTTGGTAAAAGACTCACCAGTGGCTGACGGTATCAAATGACTTATTCAGAGAGCTCCCGTGTTTGAGACGCAACGACAGCATGGTAGGCAGAGATGGAGACGGAAAAGGAAGTGTACTTTTTTTTTTTTTTAGACTCCGTGACCTGCGACTTAAAGGAACTTTGGGATTACGAGGATCATTTAAATAACTTTTATCAGTACAAAAACGTTTTTAGTATTGACCTATTTTTTTTTTTTTTGGAACCCAAACAAACTGCGACACAGTGACGCCATGAACCCGGAACCGGACTCTAATCTCCTCCGTTGGTTCTCTCTCACACACGCGCCACAAAGAAATGTGCAACTTTCAACACAGCAGCCATTGCCGTCAATAACTTCCGGGTGAGGTCTGTCCGGTTTAAATAGCGTACGGTCAAACTAACATGAAAATAAACGATTTGAAACTTGATCACCAAATAAGGAACAGTAAAAAAGTATTTTTCCTCAAAAGAGAAGTCCACAGGAGCGCTTGCACGCACCGGAAGTGAGCTGTGTAGTGAAATAGATATAGATGGTGCGCTAGCGCCCCCTCACACTCTGAGGTCAAAAGATGAATAGGTTTCACTTGCCGTGCAGTCCAGAAGTGAAATAAAATTTAAATAAACATTTAGAAATGACCAAATTACTCAAAAATAACAGATGCACACACTCGGGGTATTTGAAAGCCTTTGACAAAGTTTCAGGTGGAACAGGCAACGCGTCGGGGAGATATTCGCTCCACGCATGCGCACACAGGTGAGCAGTGTTGGGAACGTTACTTTAAAAAAGTAATTAGTTATAGTTACTCACTACTTGTTCCAAAAAGTAACTGAGATAGTAACTGAATTACTCTATAATAAAAGTTGCTCATTACCAAGGAAAGTAACTATTTGTGTTACTGTTAAAAAAATTTAAAAAAAGTTGCTCTATGTCAAATAATTCTGATTTTTTAGATGTGTGTGTCGTGAGGTGCTTCATTATATTTAAATTGCTTACAACAAATGTCGACAAAGTCTTCACTCCTGGATATAATGAACACTTCACATGTACGTTCTTGCCTTTGACCACAATTAATTTAAAGTAGTGTTTGTATCGCCACCTTAAAAATGACAACTTTTCATCAGACTGTTCCACGCTCTCCATCTCTGCTGCTTCATCAAATCTGTAGTGTGTGTGTGTGTGTGTGTGTGTGTGTGTGTGTGTGTGTGTGTGTGTGCTGGCACGTACCATGAAACATGACGCCGCCTAAGCCAATCATAATCGCTCACCTTGTTTCTAACCCACCTCCTCACTACAGCTGAGTAAGAAGCTGGGGATGCTTTCGGATCACAGTTTATTTAATCAATACATTTAACATTCAGTAACGATAACGGCGTTGTAATGGCGTAAAAAGTAATTAGTTAGATTACCCCGTTACAGAAAAATAAACGCTGTTACATAACGCCGTTATTATAAACGCCGAGTGAGTGTGAGCAACCATTCTCAATGTGACGTTCTTTTAGTTTCACTTTTGTTCCTCGTAGCCTGGCAACCTCTTTTCCTTTGATTTACATTCAAACCTTGAGTTATTTGAGATTATATCAGCGGTTAGAGGCACAGGTGAAAGTGTTATAAAAGACCATTTTAGTATCAATTTTTGGAAATTTGTGGATTTTTCACCAAGGCAGACGTCACTAACCTTGACCGCCATCAGATTATTACGTCACCTAGTGGAAGTGCATCTGATTATCAAAACAACGTGATGGCCTTTTCCTAACACCTTTGATGACATCACATGGTTAATTAAAAGTGGAAAGGAAATGAGATAGGAGGAACTATTCGGGCGCACCCCTACTCTTCCTTAAAGCTGCTATCCAGAGTTTCTGAGAAACATCTCGATGTCTCGCCCTAAACAGCTCCACTTCCTCCCCCTGCCTCTGCAATCTACCAGAAGCCACACCTCTACTTTTCTGCATGCGCATCGCGGAACATAACGAGGTTGCATCAGGCCACATTGATATAGATCTATGGATCAGGTAAGAGCCAAAATCATATTTACCTGTTTGCTGTTGTGACGCTGCGCCTTGTTTCCATGCACAGTTCCGCATTCACTTTGATTGACAGTTTCAAAAACACTAAGTCGAAGCCTATTGGCTGAGCACACTTGGCGATTGTTTCCATTTGTATCGGGGTCTGTAGGACGAAGGAGGGACTTATACATTAATGTATATGAATGACCACCGGCAGTAGACCATAGTAAAAAACTAGTTAGGTATTTTTTTCGCATTTCAAAAGAATCATACATAAACAGATTTCTCAGAAACTCTGGATATCAGCTTTAAGTTAGTGAGTAATCACGTACTGTTGAAGGACTCACACTCAAAACAACTTCTATCCTCAGTGTTTGCGTGTCTTCAACAGTCCCATTTGACAAATAGTTTTCACTGACTCAGGGGAGTGAGAGTTTCTAACATTGCACATTTTGAATTGTGGATAAAGGATTCTCATGAGTCCTCATCTCTGAATGCGTGTGCTTGGATGTTTATTAACCATGAGGAGTGTGTTAATGTGCTACCACTAATGACTAAAGGGAAAAGGTCCTGTTCTTTGCCTTTAGGAAAACACGGTAACTTGTGACATGTTTAAATTAGCGAGTAGCCACAAACGCAGCATGCTAAGAAAAATGACAGAAGGCCTGAGGACTTTCATCAAGAGAGAGAAAAATGTTGTCTTGATCAAAACATTATTTGACAAATTTCTTGTTTATTTGGTTTTTTATTAACGGATAACAATTTGTACACATAGCAGGATGATGCTAACAACACACTACATTACATGCAGTGCAATCATTACACCACAGAAATAATAATTTTCTTCTTTCTTTGTTAAATAGAACGATTGGAGAGGAGACCCCCACATCTGTGGATGTGTGTAAATAAAGCTACCTTAACTTGTGATATTCATAAAAAATCTCATAAAAATACACAATATAAAACACCATGCGATATTTGCTGACTATAAGCACCACGTGTGTACTTTGCTGAGCTTTAGGACTGATCTCACTCTGAGGAGGAACAGATGAGGATCGTGCTCCCCTACAGAGTGATGTCGCCCCCTACGCTCTGTTTTCAGCAACGTAGGGGGGCTTTTCTGTTGTTTTTTTTCCTTTTTTTTTTTTTAATCAGTACCGTCGTAATAATTGTTGCACACTTGGACACAAAAGGGACTTCCAGGCGTGCACAGGTTGTTTTAACTCTCTTTTCAATCTGCATAACAGAGAACACATACACCATCTATTTAATACAGGAAATTTGCTCCGATTACTCCCAGCCATTTACAGTAGCTGCCCTCAATGCTGCCTGTGTGCATTCTCCGCTTACGTAACCATAATCACTGTTCACGAGTTTGTAAGCTTCGAAGAGTGGGCGGAGACAAATGAATCTCGCTGGAACTATTACATGTGAAGTGAAACTTCAAAGGAACCATCAAAGGCCATCAGCAGAACTCCTCTAACAAAGACTGGCAGTTGACAGTCAAAACATGTCGGGAGATAAACATTTCCTGAAAAAACTTGTCTGAATAAACAAACTCTCAACTTAACATACGATTCAAAAAGAAGACAAAATGAATCTCGCTGGAACTATTACATGTGAAGTGAAACTTCAAAGGAACCATCAAAGGCCATCAGCAGAACTCCTCTGACAAAGACTGGCAGTTGACAATCTAAACATGTCATAAGGTAAACAATTCTTGAAAAACCTTGTCTGAATAAACAAACTCAACTTAACATACTATTCCAAAATAAGACAAAATGAATCTCGCTGGAACTATTCAATGAGATCATCTTTCATGTCATAGAGATTGAGTCTTTAACCCTAAAAACTAATTAGCTACATCTAAAGTGAGAAACATGAAGTTATCTATCTTGTAGTGTCCATGCCAGGCTTCTCAAACAGCTCAGCTTCCTCCTCTGCTCTGAGGGTCACAGAGTGGAATAAAAATGATGGATGTAAGTTTGATGGTTAACAATGAAATGTGCTGAGGTGTGAATGTTCTGTGAATACCTAATGTTCTGTTACTTAATCACAGACTGTTGACCTGTACGTCTCGTTTATTTGTGCTGTTAAAGGCTCTGATATATGTAGAGCTTAGTGACTTTACTAAACAGAAACATAAAAAGGTCATTTTTGTTAAAAAAAAAAAAAAGGGGGGGAAGTGATAGTCCATAATACATACACAGGGGGAACATTTAGCTGATCAGGTCACTGAACTAAACTCTAATCTTTAAATCCAGCCCTGATTGGTCACTGCTGAAACAATAGTAAGGGATGAAATCCTGATTTATTCCCACTTTAGTGACAGTCATTGTCCTGGAATTACACACCTACTTAATACACTCTTCACTACAATCAAAGTCAGATGTGAGAAACTATATGTATATGTATCGTGCAACAAGGCATTACAAAATTAAAACGTCACAAGATGGTTCAAATGGTATCACAGAAGGTTGGGGATGGTGGTCTAATATTATGATCTATAACCCACCAGGGGGGTATTTGATCAAACCCAGCTCAGGGTTTAACCTGAGAGTCCGGTTCATTTAGTGTATTTTTCTCTTATACTGTTTATTTTTGTTGTAGTTTTGTGTGTATTTGGAGTGATTTTGTATATTTTTTTCTAATTTTTTGTGTTTTTGGAGTTGTTTTGTGTGTTTTTGGAATTGTTTTGTGTGTTTTTGGAGTCATTCGGTGTAATTTAGTTGTCATTTTCGGTTTTGTGAGTCATTTTGGGTTTTTTTGCTGTCGTTTTGTGATGGCCTAAATAACTTTGTAGTTAGTGGATGCTCCTGTACGGAGGTAGATTTAGACACTTTTTTTTCTTCTTTGATTAAAAATGTTTTTTGATTGAATAAGAATGACACAAATGTACGTCCATACTCCTGAATCTGATCACTGGGGTTGACTACAGACCCACAGTGGGAGTTGTAGCTGGTAAATATGGTTTGGGAAGACAGAGTAATGACACGCACAAGCACGCGCACACGCACGCAGAGAGAGAGAGAGAGACAGAGCCATTAATCTGCTGTGGGCTTTCCTCCTGCTCATGCAATATTCAGCTTTGGGATTTTCCAGCTGGCTGAGGAGACGATGGTGTGTGTGTGTGTGTGTGTGTGTGTGTGTGTGTGTGTGTGTGTGTGTGTGTGTGTGTGTGTGTGTGTGTGTGTGTAATGGTTATGAAACTCAAAATAAACTGAGACTCAAATAGATGTGGGTTCAACCTGTGTGATTGTAGATGACAGCTTCCAACAGGAAGATATGCCTGTACACACAAATACACACAAACTCACACAATTTTCATGAGCACAAACACAAATACAGACTCGATTCTAAGGAGAAGCTTTTACTCACTCACTCACTCATTCACTCGCTCATTCATTCATGGTTTGTCCTGTAAGGAGTTCTGGATCTCATTAAAGCTCCAGAACCAAAGGTAGGAACCACCCTGAGCAGGACTGTAGTCTGTGTATAAAATCTGCCAGTTTTCAGTTTTCTCTATCAACTCTGACCTGTTTCACTTTGTTATCGGTTTGACATTTCACTCATAATGTGTCGGTTACATCAGGGCTCTCTACATTATCTTTAAAGGTCACTTATCATATCGAGCAAATAGAGCATCTAATCTACACCCCACACAGAGAGGTGAGATTTTATAACTCTACAATACATCCCATATATACTCGCTCATTATTCTGTTATCAGTTGGTATTAATTATGTACACATGTACCACTGCCTTGGAAGGACACCAACAACTTGTGTTTAAAAGAAGTTTATTAAATGTTTGTTTTATTCAGTCTATACATGTCTTTGGCTTCCAAAGCGAATAGAATGTTTTTTTAAAGGTTTTCATTTGGTAAGAATTATAAATCTGTCAGATTCTGTTTAGTTTTGTTGTCTTTAGCCCATGTGGTCCTCTTTTTGTTCTGTAAGTCTTCGTTGGTTCTGTTTAGTTTCCATGATAATTCTAGTTTCATGTGGTGACTCTTGTCTTTGTTTTCCTGCTCGAGTCTCCATCTCCAGTGTGTTTGGGTTGTGACTGATTGGCTGATTAGTGTTTGGACACAGAGTGATTGCTGCATCAATGTGAATGTCTACCTCCCCTTGTCCTGCTGCATTTTTGTACCCTACTCCCTGTTTTCCTTGTGACTCCTTGTGCCTTTTTGGATTTTAGTTTTTGTTTAATTTTGATCATTAAAATGAACTGATTCTCTCGCTGTGCTTGGGTCCTCATTCACAACTCAGAAAAGTGACAACAACTAGGAAAGTTGTTGTTCACTGGAAAGAGATCAAATATAGTCCAATTACCTAAAGATATGAGCAATTTATGTTTTCATGATTCATTATTAGTAAAGCCATCTGGCTCCCGGGTCAGGAGCAAGTTAGCATGAAGAACGCTTACATTACAACTTTAACCAGTAGTAAGCTGGAGTGTTAATGTCGATTAATGTGATCACATTACCAGATGTCAACACCATAATTTAAACCCTAACCAGAAATGTACTGTGTTATGAAATAGCTGTCATTATTCTATATTTATAAGAGGTGGGACTTCATCACGTTAATGAATTAATTACAGAAAAATAACGCAGTTAATCCCTTTTTTTTGCACTCCAACAGTGCAAGACCTGACACTGATGCAGACCACAAAACAAAAAACAGGAGAACCTGAGAAGTCGTTGCCGTGCTTTGTGGGCGTTAATTTTAGTTTAAAAACACTGAATGGAGAAAAAAAAAGCACAGTTGTGTGCAAATTGTGGGAGCTTTTCTATCCTCAGCTAGCACCTCAAAGCTAAACATGTAGCAGCTAACACCTCAATACTAAATATGTAGTAGCTAGCACCTCAATGCTAAACATGTAGTTGCCAGCACCTCAATGCTAAACATGTAGCAGTTAGCACCTCAATGCTAAACATGTAGCAATGCTAAACATGTAGCAGCTAGCACCTCAATGCTAAACATGTAGCAGCTAGCACCTCAATGCTAAACATGTAGCAATGCTAAACATGCAGCAGCTAGCACCTCAATGCTAAACATGTAGCAGCTAGCACCTCAATGCTAAACATGTAGCAGCTAGCACCTCAATGCTAAACATGTAGCAATGCTAAACATGCAGCAGCTAGCATGGACAACAGTCCTAGTGAGAGCAGACAGTGTCTTTGATCCACACTGGACAACATGACAGGGTTCAGAGCCAAAATCAATAAGTCCATGAGTGACAAATAAACACAGTCAGTGCATAAATGATTGTAGTGGACTCTCTTCTGAAGCTGTAGTGTTTGTGCATATGTCGTCTCAGTTGCTGCGTTGCTCATGAACAATAATAAACCCACAACTGGAGTCAAAGTTTAAACTCCCCCCAGAACGACAGCCTCACTCATAAATCATGCTCATATTTACTCAATGAATGTGTGTCAGACTCAGTAGATCATTAAGCTGTGAAGGCCGATGCAGTGTCTGCTTCTGACTCTTCACACCACAACAACAGGCTTTTACACAGAGATCAGCTTCCACAAACACAATAATGCCATTATAGCGTTTAGGGGGAGGAAAAACAGAAGCAGGGAAAGAGAGGTCACCTGGACATCAGTGTGAACAAACCCTTGGTATATCATAACTGCTTCTAAAGCCTAGGTTCCCAAACTGGGGTGCGGGTACCCCCAGGGGTACGCAAATTAGCTTATACATGAATGAAAAATAAAAATTGGAAATTACAATATAACTCGACCAGCACCAGGGTTGGGGTCAATTATAATTATAACTGCGTAATTGATAATTAATTACAATTATGGTGTAATTATAATTGCAATTATACATATTTGTAATCTGTTGCTGTTGTAATCTCAATGAAATTTTAATTATATTTACATGATTGACTTTGTAATTGCAATCGCCATGAAAACTATATAAAAATTGTCAATTATAATTTAACGTAAAACTGGGGAACCATGTTACAGTTCTATGTACAGTTCTACACATATGTAGTTAACAATTATTAGAATATATTTCATCACAAGCTTTAACACAATTTACCATTTCAAAAACATTTAAATCTAGTGGTATATTAACACAAAAACACCCACACCATAATTATTAAAACCTATATTTTCATTGATTAGGAAGGAAACCAATAGCTAGGAAAGAAATTAGATAATATTTGTGTATTTTACAGCTGATTTAGGACCCGTTATCATAAGAGATGCGAACAGAAAGCTAACACAAGCGGAAGGTTCACTTCCTATGTGTCGAAGTGAGAGTGATTGGGTGAATGAGCTGATATGTAAAGCGCTTTGGGACTGCTTCAGTGTGGTTATAAAGCGCTATATGAATCTAGTCCATTTACCATTTTTATTAGGTTATTTATTTAAGGCTCAAAAATTGTAAACAATTGTAATTGAACTGTAACTGACAACATCATTGTAATTGACTTTCTGAGGATGAAAAATACTTATTTAATTGTAATTGGAAAAAAATGCTGGTCACTGTAATGGTAATTGAATTGTAACTGAACATGGATAGTTGAAATTGTAATTGCAACTGAAATATGTAATTGATATGTAACTGACCAGTAGTCAGAAGCCTCCATGCATTGCCACAAATTACACATTAGCCGATGTTAGATTGCCCTCTAGTGGTGATAGAAAACAATCTCATCAAAAAAAAAAACATGAATATGACAAGCACTACGTTGCTCTACATATTTACATTCCATACAGATTATTATTTTTTTTTTTCATTATACATTATTCCTTAACAGGATAGGTAAAATCCAGAGACAAATTTTACTGTAGGACTACATTGTATGTGACATTACATCAGGGGTTCCGAACCTTTTTTGTGTCGTAACCATATTAATATTAACAATCGTTCGCGCCTCCAGAGACTCTTTATTCTTTCTAGAATTAGTATGTGATGTTTTGTTGTGGCTTAACATAGTGACAAAGATGCGCCAGCTGAGGTATTAATATACTTTGTTTTATTTGAACTAGATTTATATTCAAGAAAGTGAAAGTATAGAATACAGTTGTTTAAGACTGTTTTGTGTGTGGTTTTATAACATTTCAAAAAGATCCAATTTTTTTATATATAATAAATTACTAGACATTTCAGGGGACCTCATTTGAATTCCAGGTGAGCCCACATAGGGTCACGACCCCGTTGTTGCGTTTCTGTGAATGCACGTACGACATCTGAGGAGAAGAAAACATCTGCAGCTTAATCCGTTCGTATTTCTGCTTTTGTTGTAAACATGCCATGAGTGGAGGGAGGGAGTCTGTGCACGATGAGAAATAAAAATTTGAAAAGCTAAACAACCCAGTGGGATATTAACACACAAACAAAAAGAATTTCTCCCATAAGGGTCGCAATCCAAAAAGCGTCTCATCTCAGATCACAAGGTAGCACTGACATTAAAAGAGAATGTATCCAAAGGACTTGACGGGGAAATTATCATGGCGATAAAAATATAAAAAACAGCAGCACAGGTTTAGGGAAACAATCTTTTATAAAAAATAAAAAGCCATTCGGGCCAATTAAGATGGAGAAAATAATTATGGGCAAATCAAGAATAAAGTCGAAATGTTGAGATTAAAGTTGAAATTTTGAGAATTATGTTGAAATAAAATGTTGAGATTAAAGTCGAAAAGGTGAGATTAAAGTCCAAATTTCAAAAATGAAATCAAAATACAATATTGTGATAAAAAGCAGAGGTTTGCTAATCAGTCTAAGCTGACGAGGCCAATTCACCAGGACAACAAACAGCAGATTGTGGCCGTGTAAAACTATTCATTGAAGTTGGGTTTAATAACAAAGAGATTCGTTCTGTTTTTGCTCATAAACACAGTGTTGTAATCTCTTTAATGATTCTGAAGAAAAATGTTTCATTATGGCCAGAGCCGTATAGAGAGAGAGATGCAACAAAATGCTTCACCGTCACGTGCCAAATGGAGGCTGCTGCGCACACATGAACACATGCACTACAGAGTTCTAGTGTAACAATTACAAATCAAACATAACGTAAATCAAGCAGAAAAGTCAACAATTCCATCTTCTACTCCTCCAGACCATACACTGTAAAAAAAAACGGCACTCCAGCCCGGGAAAGAGGCGGGGCCTGTAAGCAACAGCTGTCAGACAGCCCATCAAACACAATCCTGGCTCTGATTGGTTTCTGCCAAAGGCTGCAGGAGCAGCAGGGGTTTTTCACACAAACTACTAGTTTGATGTAAAGCTGTCCTTACATAGTGACAGCTTTTATAAGCGTTGCAGACTGCTCCTTTAATTGCTGAGAGTTTAAACAACCACATGCTAAAGATAAGTGACCGAGTGATGAATACAAACCCTTGGTCATACTCACTAACTGCACCTGCTTATGGTGAAAAAAATCAAAATATATTTAAAAAATAGAAATTTTGATTTTTTTTTTTTTTTTTATGTATTTAATCTTTGAAATAAAATGAAATAAAAATGAAAATACATTTAAAAAATAATGATAAATTGGATTTTCAAGTTAGTTGGACAAAGTACAAAAAAAACAACATTAAGTGTATTTCATTATATTTTAGTGTCACATTTCACCCACACTTTTCTCATTCTATATTTTCAGTAAACGGATGTTTTCTGGCACAAAAACCTTCAATTAATTTCTTCACACAGAGACATAAAAAATTATCATTAAAAAGCTCCCACCTTGGTCCAACTTCTTTCCTTTAATGTTACAATGTCGACAATTCCAATGATAACATTCCTTCTCTTTCATACGCAGTTGAAATTTGTTTGAAGGTCTCACAAAAACGGGGGAGTGAAAAGCAAGCAGAGCAAAAACGAGCTGAATCATGGAGTCTTGAAACCTCAGCAGAAACTAAAACAGACGTAAGTGGAAAATAAACAAAACAGAAGAATGGATAGAAGGGGAGGGAAGGGGAGGGGTGGACTGACCATCTAGCATACCGGGCATCACCCTGAAGTGGGCCAGTCCGGTCCAATTTGTTTTTTGGTTTTTTAAAGGGGACATATCATGGTTTTAAATCCTTCCTTTTTACATATAAATCATACAGTTGTGGTCTATATAAAGCGGAACTGCAATGCTTGGGTCTGAATTCCTCATTATTATAGCTCCACAGGCCCCTTTTCTACCCTTTTCTGATGTGCTTCTGAGATCAACTCGTTTTGGTGGGGTCTCTTTAAATGCAAATGAGACACTTCATACCCCGCCCCCTCTTCAGGTGACACTCGGTTCAACTCCACCCTGCTCGGCCATTTTTGTAGTTTGATAGAAGAGATACGGTTATGTAGCGGCACATAAACTTTTTATTCAGAGGTTATTTACAAAATGTCAACAACAGAAGACTTGTCCATCCAGCTTTACATGTTTGAGCCAGAGTCTGACCCAGCGGAGCGAGATGAAAATGAAGATGATGAACCTGCAGAACCCTAACAAGTGAGCTAACACAAGCACCGAGCTAACGCTAGTGCCAAGCTAACGTCACGAAATGCATTTTAATACAGTCTTTTCAAAGACAAAAACGTCAAAATGAAATGACTAATGAAAACTTTAGACTTAAATGAAATCACGTAGGCCATATCATCAAGGATCTAAAACGAGCACACAGCGCTAACATATGAAGTCTGAAGATGGTGCAACTGCTAATGCTAACAAAACAATGACAGGGACGTCTTATCATCACACTTTTTAGCGTTATTTACAGCTTACCGAAGTGCTCTGTTCGTCGTCTCCAAAGATAGAAGGAATTGAACCCTCAATCAGACAAAGTCTTTCGGCAAATCCTTCTTTATACTGGTGGAGGTTGCTGAAGCGGTCATCCTTGAAGTGCTTCGCGCACACAAAAATGATCTTACCCACAGATGTGGGTACATTTCTGTGAAAAATAAAACTCAACCAGGCACTTTGAAAAGGTTCTGATGCTGGGAGACGTTGTAATGAAGCGTGTGGGTTACTACATCCAACAACCGAACATTTTGACTTATCCTCTCGTAACTTCGGCATCCTTGAGCTTGGACTACAAAATAAAAGCGAGAAATAAAAATGGCGGATTGCTCGAAGTGTTGGACCTGGAGTTGATGTACTAATTTGGCAGTTCCGCTGCAAATACTGTGATGTAATAGTTCAAAAAACGTAATAGAGAATAGAAAAATCGAAACAGATTGAAAAATATGAGCAAAACAGAATATAAAGATATCTACGGAGCACCTGAAGAGACTAATTTGATTTTTTCTGTACTTCTAAGCACTCTAAATATACAACAAAATGCATTTAAGGGCTAAAAAAGTGGACTTAGCATGATATGTCCCCTTTAACGGTGGCCAAAAATAATCCAAAAGTAGCCAAAACATGGCAAGAAAAAAGTGTAGAGTGACTAAAATGGGCCAAAAGCATTAAAGAGTGGGTAAAAATGGGCAAATAAAAGGAACCAGGTGGTATGTAATGGCAAAGGGTAGCTTAAATGGGCAAAATGTGGCAAATAATAGTGAAAAAGGGCAAAAGTGTGGAACAAAAAGAGGCAAAATGTAGGGGAAAAAAACACAAGTGGGTTAGGTTCGCTTATTTGGATGAAAAGTGGCAAAAAAATGAAAGGACAAAATTTGGTAAAAGTATCAAAAAGAACTTGCAAAACTGGACAAAAAATGGGAAAAAGGGATATTTATTTGCAAAGAAAGGGTAGTTAAAGTCTGAAAAAACTGTCAGAACCTTTTGAAAAAGGGCAAAAATGAGACAAAGGAAGCTGCAAAATGTAAATAGGTAAAAAGGGGTTCAAAAGTTTCCCCCTTTTTAAGGTTTTCTGGGGGAACAATATCTAAAATTAAAACATAAAAAGCCAAATGTTGAGCATCAGTGACTTAACGGCTTTTACGTGGTGTCAGCTGATAACCGATTTCAAGTCACTGAATCGTTTCGAATCAAATCCTTCTAAATAAACAGATATCCATCCATGAATTGAATAGACAACAAATTGTGATTGGAACCAAATCGTTGCTAAAATGAATTGTTACACCCCTAATGACAAACAATGTTTGATTTGTCTCTGCAGCACAGTATCTTACTTTATCCAAATGTTAGGAAAACATTAATAAATTGGTTATATCAGTTAATGTGCTTTCTAATGATCAATATATCTTACCTACTACATTTAATAATCTTTTCCACATAAGGTCCATGTGGACACCAGAATCTTTTACTAGTGGTAAATGGACTTGATTTATAAAGCGCTTTCATGCCTACACTGAAATAGTCCCAAAGCACTTTATAATACCAGCTCATTCACACACCAATGGGACTGAGATGCCATGCACGGAGCTGGTCAACCACTGGGAGCAACTATGGGTTCAGTGTCTTGCTTAAGGACACTTCGACGCATAGACAGGTATATACTGGGATCACCCCCAACCTCTCGATCAGAAGACGACCCCTCTACCACCTGAGCTACAGTTTTTTCCACTTTATAAAGCCAAAATACCAAAAGAACGCTTTATTACTCAGAACTTTTTAGGCCAAAAGACTCATTCTGAAGGAATGGAAAACAACCACGGAGCCAACCTTTAAAAATTAGCTGACTGAGCTGGCCAATATAGTACAAATGGAAAAGCATAGATTTGTAAACTCTGGTGATCTACATAAATGAGAAAGAACATGGAACCCATTATTGTCACAGAATGCTTGAAGCTGATTGGGCGACGAGCCTGTCCACCATGATTTGTTTTAGCCAATCACACGTTAACAAATGACGTCGTCATAGGCATGCGCCGCAGAGACGCTGCTACAACAACAACAAGGCTCTGTTTCGCCGTCTTTACCGTCCAAAAATGCACAAAGCGTCTCTTGCTGTTGCTCTTTCAAAAAGGAAATTCTGGATTCTTCTAAAACTGAGTTTATAACAACTTCCACACATTCATCCTCTTGCGTCGCCATCTTTCTATTTTGATTCGGAGTTATGCTAACAGAGGTAGCCTAGCTAGTTCCTTTCCACCTAACTGCACATGCGCCAGTTTTGCTTCGACGCTTCTGCTACGTCACATATGCCGCCCTAAACTACAACACTGCCTCATGATTGGTTCTAAACCAGTTCGGTTCAGATTCGAAAGGCAAAGGTGGGAATAGCACAAGATGGATTCTGGTGTTTGTGAACACCAGGAGAATCCATCTTGCAGGCAAGGTTACTTTTCCAACATATTTTGTACATTTTGAGCATTTATTTTGGGTGTCTGATACAGTTATACAGTGTTAGCATGTCTCTCTTTCTGGCTGATAATGTACAACCTCGCATCTGAAATGAAAGTGTATATTTTATCATGAGTTTTGACACATTTCATGCCCACTCTCTATTAACGGCGGTAAAATGCATATATTAAAGCAGAATGCATTAGTCATTCAAACCGCTGTAGACATGCAGACGCATCAGTATCCTGACTCCAACCATGGGGTCAGGACCCATTTGCGGTCGCGAAACACTGGGAGGGGGTCGCCAGATGCCTTTAATAAACTAAGAATATTTTTCAACAATTTCAGCCCATTTTTGCTTATTTGTAACCTTTTTCTGCAACTACGCCAAACTTGCCATATTTTAACCAAGTTTCATAACTTTTTCTCACCATATTTTTGCTACATTACTCCCATTTTGCTATAATTCTTTTACTTATGAACCCTTTCCACCACTTTTCCCACTTAATGTCACATATGTTGACCCATTAATTTCACTTTTAATCTTTTTTGACCATATTTTATGCTTATTTTTGCTAATTTAACCACATTCACGATTTGTTATGCCCATTACTTGCCAGTTTAAACTAATTGTTTTTACTTTTTTAATTACATCACCCCAACCCCGCCTCCCCATTTCTGCCACTTTTAAGCCAATATTGACACTGAACCCTTTTTTACCACATTTCTGTTCTTTTTTGGCTACGGCAGTTTGAAACTTTTACCCAATTTCTGTGGTTTTTAAAATCCCATTTTTTTGGGTATTAGATACAGTTATACAGTGTTAGCATGTCTTTCTTGCTGGCTGAAAATGTTATCATGAGTTTTGACACATTTCACTCTATTAATGGAGGTAAAATGCATATATTAAAGACTGCATTAGTCATTCAAAGTGCTGTAGACATGCAGTCAAAGAAGTCTGTACAGGAGCATATTAGCTCAGCATTTAGAGGGCAACAGAGGTTATGTTTATAGGCTTATAAAGCGACACTTATTTCTCACTGGCAGCTTTAATGAGCGCTGCTTTCTCAGCTCAGGGGCTTCAGTGGCTGATGCCAACAGAAGGATTTCTGTGTCCATCTATCAGGCTGGTACATCGAGGGAGAAGTTTGGATGAGACCAGGTCATATGACTCAGTCTTCCCAGGAATGAGAAGCCAAATGTAGCGGCTTTCCTAATTACTACAATATGTTAAAACCTTCTAAGCTCTCCTCCCATCCACCCTGACCTACATTTCTCCTTCTGAAGAACAGATCAGTTAGCATCAGTAGACATAACGCTGAAACAGCAGCTTTCAATGGATAAATAAAAAAAGAGCTTTCAACAAAGTAAAGAAGAGGGCAGGAAATTCAGAGATATGATCTGGTGTTTCTTATTAATATCCAATAAGAAGAAAACAAGACTAAGACAAAATCCTTCCAAAGAAATCCATGATTTCAAACCAGAGACGGGCAACTTTTATCACAACTGGTGCCACAAAATGATTTTCCAACCCTGGGGGGCACATTGTCAACAAACACGACAGCATTGGGAACAACAAAGGGTTTGTGTGTCCGTTCCCTGTTGCCATTTTGTGTTTTTGTCTACTTTTGTTGTCATTTGCCATATTGTTTGTTATTTCTGTGTATTTCCTGTTGTCCTTTTTGTGTATCTTATTGTTATTTTGTATGCATTTGAAATCATTTTGTAAAATTATGCTGCAGTTTTTTGTATTTTTTCCTCTGTGTATTTTTGTTCTACTTTGGTACTTTTGGGAGTCATTTTGTATTTACTTTGGGGGCCACAAAAAATTAGTCTGAGGGCCACATTTGGCCCCCGGGACCACCAATTGCCCATGTTTGTTTTAAACCATTAACACGCTTGACTCAATTTTCATATTTATTACTTTAGCAGAACCTTTGGCAGACACAAGAAACTCATTATGGATGTAGCTTCCAACAAAGGAAATATTATGTGTTAGCTTACGCAGACAACTCAGCCCTCAACCCTTAACACACTGAAGACAAACAACCACCTTGCTATACAGTATGTGCGCCTCCACGAATGAAGTGGAGTCATTACTGTTTGCAGTTTTGATGTATTCTAACATCCACTGTACACAGCAGCATAATGGAACCTCCACCATGCCATGACTGCTTAAAAACAAAGGCTGTGTGTAAATGCCCCACAAACGTACTATACACTACTACTGTTTTTATCCTCTTTCAGTAAACAAAAGAGGTTTATATCGACATCTTTAACTTTTCCTGTTTTTTAGAGCAACCAAAAGCAGCACAAGTTGTCATTTTGAATGAAAAAGCTGCTAAATGAGCATAAAAGTTGGCTGAATGCTGACTCAATGGGATGATTACATGCAAACGGAGCTTGGAATGTCATCAATCACATGATTTCAAGATGGTGGAACACAGGCTCTAAAACTGTCAAATAGTCCCATTTTTATAAGTTAGGACAAATGAATATGGTGCATGATAATGTGTTTTGTTAGGCATACACAGTATCTTCTAATAAGTTCATTTCAAAGATTATAGTCTTTATTTGTACTAAAAACAGTGGAGGATCCCTTTAAGAAGGCACCAAATATTGTCTCTCCTTGTGTATTTGTCAATTCACATCAATTGAGCTCAGAAAAACCACACGTTTGTAAAAAAACTGACTTGATCTTTCCAGTTTGTGTGAAGAATACAACCCGATGATAAATGATGCAAGACGCTGAGTTCCCTGGAACTCGGTGAATGCCCACACACAAACCCACAGCGGTGCCAGAGGACACGATCACAGTCCACTCAGTGTAGGAAATCACATTTTCACAAACTTGATAATGGACAAGAAGAAGCAAATCAAAGTGCGAGAGCATATATAGATATGCAGCACTCAGGAGAGTCTGCTAACGAATGAACAGCAGTCAGGTGTAAAACTGCTTAAACTCACTATATTTAGTTTGAGATGACAGGAGCTTCACTCTTCCAGCACAGCCTGATGCAAATAAGAGGGGATTAAAATGGATATGGGACATTATGTGCATCAATACTCAGTGTCAAGAATAGGGGGTGCTGTGGCAGTTTTAGTGACACTTGTTTAGACGTCTCAGTTTCTGGGTCAGCCGCACACTCGACTGAACAAGAAGAGCTTTGATTGGGCCAAAAACAAGAAGACCTGATCAAAGCCCAACAGAACACGGCCCGAACTTGTCCAACCTGAATGAGGTCAATCTTTCTTTAAGCCTGAACCCGTTTTAACCAGACACTATTCACATCCGTGCGCGTGCATGTAAAATGATCCGAGGTGAGTCAGCATCAATTTGTGCGTCTTTCTCGCGCTAATAGAAACACCACCTGATTTACCGTGCGAGGCTCGAACCCAGCCCGGCCCATTTAGCTAACGCAGTGCTTCTTCAAGTGTGGGCGCGCCCCCTAGTGGTGAATGTAGACATGACAGGTGGGACACAACAAGAGGGAGGAAATTTTCAATTTCATGCCAATCTTCTAAAAGTCTTCTTCGTTGACAGTAAAGATCATTAACACTAAACAAAACGCCTACACACAAAGCAAGTAATAATGAGGAGCCTAAAAATGTAGCAGAAATTATAAGATAATTAAATTATTAGACTGCATTAGATATGGACGTAACAATACATTCGGTACAGGACGTTCGGTTCGGATACAGGGCTGTGCACGGGTGAATTCCTGAAACTAAAGTTGCGTGTGTTCATTTCCGCCGGCAGCAACATGTGCAGCCCATGTACAGGGCGACCGTGGCTCAGGTGGTAGTGGGTCGTCTTCTGATCGAGAGGTTGGGGGTTCGATCCCAGTACCTGACTATGTGTCGAAGTGTCCTTGGGCAAGACACTGAACCCTAAGTTGCTCCCAATGGTCGACTAGCGCCTTGCATGGCAGTCCTGTCCCACTGGTGTGTGAATGTGAACTCAACTTATGATATGCTTGAGAGCAGGGGTGGAAAGTAACGAATTACATTTACTATCATTACTGTAATTGAGTAGCTTTTTTGTGTACTTCTACTTTTTTAAGTACTTTTTAAAATCCGTAATTTTACTATTACTTAAGTAAATTTTGTTTCAAGTAACAGTACTTCACTATATTTGAAATAGATTCCATTACAGAGTAAAATAAATCCCGCACACCAACAGGAGTCTGCTACATTAGCGCTATTGAACGTACCCTAGAGCTGTTGTTAGGATCAGTGTGTATATGTCTATGGTCTGCTCTGTTGATTCACGTGACGTCACTCACATTGCTGCATCGCGACAAAGCAAGAGCTCTAAATTCAGATGGAGAGCAGGAAGCCTTAAAATCTGCCGTCTGAAATCATCAAAATGCCCATGTTTTGTGGAGTTTACGGCTGCTCCAATCGTTCTAACCGAGAAAAGGAAAAGAGATTTTATAGAGTACCAAAGATTGTCATTCACAAAAGTGAGAAATGTAAGAAACTCACAGAACAATGCCGTAAAATGTTTGTTAAAAGCTGTTAACAAGCTGTGAGGAACTTATTTTTTACAATATTTCATGTATTTTTTGTTTGAGAATATTATTATTACCAGGCAGCACTTCACAACATTGTATTCTTTTTTTTTTTTTTTTTATCTTATTTTAAAATTTTGTATTAGGTGCTGGATCCAATCAAATAAGTGCCGGACAATATCTGGGAGGTGCCGGATCCTGCTCCGGCAAAATCGGGCCCAAAATAAGCCCTGCATACACCCTTACTAAGTAACAATCTTCTTCACTCAATGAATTCCCCACATTAAACTTAACAAATGAAGAGAAGAGCTTTGAAAAGCTCATCAGTATTCACTCCCAGTGAGCATCCAAACTACATAAGCACCTGAGAACGTTCTTTTTACACATGGAAGATTCAAACAGTGTTAGCGATGAGGCAACCGTTTGAATGAGGTCCTGTTCCCTGCACAGCAAGGGGCTGTTCCAGCAGCTCCACTATAATCTCATCAACATCTGGCACCAACTTCTGACAGATCGATCTCTCCCAAGCTGCCATTTTAAGCCTGATAACCTCATTTCTCTGCACCAAAACAGAACAAACAGGCCTGGATGTGGCATGTTTTAATCAGACAGTTATTCCAATCATATGAGCCGTGTTTGGAAATAAGGTCACCTCTAAAGCCAACAAGTGGAATTAAATTCACCTATTAACACGAATGAGATCGCAGAGGATTTGAGCTTCCAAATGAAGTGGAAACGATGGCACCTGAAAGGACCGTTACCATGGTTAACTAAGCACAAACATAATTGGTGTCTAGCGTTGAAACAGAAGACATTAAAGGGATCTTCCACTGTTTTTACAAGTGTGGCCTAAAATCTTTAAAATGAACTTATTAGAAGATCTATTCCTAATAAAACACATTATTATGCACCATATTCATTTAATTGCCTTTTAAAAATTGGGACTACTTTACAGTTTTAGAGCCTGTGTTCCACCATCTTGAAATCACGTGATTGATGATTGGAGTGAAGCATTCAGCCTGCTTTTTAGATCATTTAGCAGCTTTTACAGTCAAAATAACTTGGTTGCTTTAAATAATTGGTAAAAGTTAAAGATGTTGATGAAAATTGCTTTTGTTTACAGAAAGAGGATAATTGGCTGATGGCGTAAGTTAGTGAGTAATCACAAACTGTTGCAGACACAAACCCTTCTTTTGGGTGGGAGTTTATTTATCCAAAAGGAAAACAGGTCATTACAGCAGCAGCACAACAAATATTTAAATAAATACAAAAAAAAATACACACGCATGCGCACACACACACGTTTCCGTGTGTGTGTGTTTCTTTGTGTGCGTGAGTTAGTGTGTGTGTGTGTGTGTGTGTGTGTGTGTGTGTGTGTGTGTGTGTGTGTGTGTGTGTGTGTGTGTGTGTGTGTGTGTGTGTGTGATGAGCTGCATCAGCAGGACAGGAGGAGCTGCTCATCTCACTCACTGCATGGGATATTTATTCTAGAGAAATCTCAGAAAAGAACCCTGGCGTTAACAGCATGAGGATTCCTGCTTTCTACTAAATTGTGTTAACAAGTGTTGCATCAGTTGACCTGACTGAGTTAAAATAATTCATATTCCCCGACACATTTCCTGACTTTCCCATATCATGCATTTTTCACCCATCTCCATTTGTTGTAATATCCCCAAAAACATAACCCCAAAACTGAAAAGTGACTTTCTAAGCAACGGGCTGTTTGGTGCCTGCTTATGCATATTCATGAGTGAGCGTGTCTGTAGACGCTGACTTCATGCCTCGCTGAGGAAGAACAGTGATCACCAAATAAATTTTCTCTTGCTATCCACACACTGTTATTGTTTTCAGCCAAAAAACTGTACATTACAGTAAAACACATGGCTATTTAAACGGCCATTGTTATTGTGAGTCCACCTCTTCAGGCTGTGTATTTATCACAGCAGCAGCAGCGGAGTCATTCAGAGTGTTAAGCTGCTAAGTCACTTTCTTCTCTTCCTCATCTCTATTAACTATAGGAATAGTGCATTTAAGGTGATAATCATTAGTTTTGTCCAACCGCTGTGTCACATTCTGTCACAAACAAGTCAGATCAAGTCAAAGGCAATGGGACACAATAGAACAGGTACTAAAAATGGAACTGCTCCCTGAACGCTACAGCATTGCTACTGAGGGAGGGGTTAAATGCAGAGAATACATCTTGTGAATGACGGGTTATATTATGACAATAAAGTATAATATATATTCCTTTTCACTAGAACGGCAGGTTACACAGAAGTGCCTGAACACATATCACTGCGCCAATGCGCCGACCAACAAGATGCGCTGGACACCACAAGAGCGGAGTACACCTCCGCATGAACAAATAATGCATATACTACAATGTATATTCATTGTAGAGGTGCAGACTCTTCCTGGAGGGGAGGTTCAGACGTTGTAACGTCAGTTCGGAACAGACCACACGTTTTTCAGAGGAGCGCAGAGAAGCAGCTCAGGAAGCAGGATTGGTGAGGATTTCTCAGAGATGCAGGAAGGAACCAGCATAATACTTTGTGGGTGTTTTTGATAAGGAATTCACATTGTAACAAGGCTAAAAGCTCAAAGTAGTTGATTTGTATGATATAAGCCTCTTCTCTTAAGCCTTATTGCTGATTTTATGTTGCTCATACATTTTTTGTCCATATTTCATCCTCTGTTTCTGTCCCATTGCTCTGGTAAATCCCTTGTTGTGTTTAAACACAGGTTTAATACTTGTGCTGCTGTTCAGACTCACAAACATTGGTGGAGCAAGTGCAGGACAGCAGCACTACAGAAGGAACATTAAACAATGAGAGGCTTTAACTCATCCTACTTTACATTCCCTCAGTGTGTGACCATCCCAGGCAAAGCACACACAAAGCAGCGAGTGTTTGTCCGCTCCTCAGAGCGACATCGCAGCGCTCTCTCCTCCAACAGGCACAAATATGACAGCCTACTGGCTCCAGCTGCCACTGGAGGGCCGCTTCAGTCCCCCTCTGTGTCGCAGACCAGCCCCATGTTTACAGCACTTGTTGTGGGCTGATGCTCAGAAATGCAGCTGATGCCCACTTCAGAAATACCAAGAATTACCTTCAGCCACTGAAGAGGCTCTTTGAAAGTGCCAGAGTTCATAGAACTGAGTGAAAACATCTAAACAGCACATTTCACAGGATGTTACAAGAACAACAAGAACAAGAAGTAGAAGAGCAGCTCTTAGCGACGACTTTCTGTTCCAAGCAGCAGTGAAGTACAGCCTTGTGAAGGCTGGATGTGCATCTACATCCAGATGTTTTTAAGTACTTCCTGTCCCATCGCAGCCTAGGAAATCAAAATCATCGTGTAAGGGGATAAAAATCACAGCTTAAACGGGGTCTGGAACCTTTTTGGCTGAGAAAGCCATGAAACCCAAATATTTTAAAATGTGTTTCCGTGAGAGCCATATGATACTTTTTTAACACGGAATAAATATATGCGTGCATTTTTAAGACAAACAATTTTAGAGAATCATAATTATAACGCTGCTATACTGAAGCGAACCAATAATAAATCTAATAATTCTTACCTTTAATGAGACTTCTGGTGCTGCATGGTTTTACTGATGGTTTTGTAGTCTGGTTGATAGGTGGTGAGGTTAAGCTGTTTTTCCCCACCATACATGGAGCACATTAGTACATTAGTACGCACTGAAATAAGTTTATACATTAGTAGATTTTTTTCTTTAGCAAACTTTCATTGGCAAAACTGCAAGAATTTCCTCACACATACCTTGCAATCACACTAAACTGGAATAAATGACTTACGTCTGTGGACTCGTCCAAAGCGAGAGAATTTCTTCTATTTGTTTTAATTGTCTTGTTTTTATTTGAAAAGTTATCAAAAAGTTCCGTGGCCACATCAAGCATGAAATTTTTGGCATACTCCCCCATCTGTGACTGGTTTTCCGTTCCTCACTATTGCTAAAAAAACAGTAAAGCTAGCTGAATTCCAGTCACCTTCTCGGGCCAAACACGGAGTTGCTGCAGACTAACCTGCACTCAGCACAGTAGCTCTTGCCATGCCTTCTTTCTGCTTTCTTTTTGCCAGGTATTTACTACTGCAGAACCTGCTCTCTTCACAAAGGCTAATTCTTCCATCCACTCATCCTGAAAAGTCCAGAACTTGTCATCTTTTTTTCTTTTCGCCATCTGAAGTGTTTTATCCACACTAAAGCTGATATCTGGAGTTTCTGAGAACTCTATGTTTATGTATGATTCTCTTTTGATTAGTGATTAGTCTTTTACTATGGTCTACTGCCGGCTGCCATTCATATACATTAATGTATATAAGTACCTCCTTCGTCCAATAGACTGCTATACAAATGGAAACGATCGCCGAGTGGGCATAAAATAAAGGTGTGAACCAAAGGCAGGCGGGCAGAAAATCAAGGGACACCAGCCGGTTGTCCAAAGCATAAGAAAAGTTTTTTTGTCCTGTGTACTCCCTAGAGTTTAAGGTCACTTTATTTATAGCTGGAGGTGGATTTGTTCTGCAGTCCTTTTCACACTCAAACACCCTCTAGTTCCACTTAATCAGGACGTAAAAGATAAAAGGATTAAAACATGAATAAATGGATTATATTAGTTAATTTGATTTCTATTTTGATTAATTTTTTTAACATAAAGTCATTGTGGACACCAGAATCTCATTTAAATAGATCTTTTTTATGTTTAACCAATAGTCAGGAAATCACTAATAAATGGATCAACTAGTGTTGAGGTGAATGTGTGGTCACACAAACTGAATCAAACTAAATACTGCTATACGTTGGTCATTTTTGATGCCAATACAAATACCTGACCCTCAGTTCATTTTATTATTAAAATATTAATTACTTTAAAACCCAGCCTGATTAACAATTAGAGTTGTCGGAATAGACTTTTCAAATGAATCTGAACCCAAAGAATGTTACTGTATTGTCTTCTTATATAATATATGAAAAATGTGTCTGCATAAGTAATTTTCTGTTTTACATCAAATTGGAACATGTTTTAATATAAAATATTTTTTTTCTCTACTGCTGGTTCGACTGTTTGATTTTTAAACTCTCTTTATTGTTCGTTTTTATTGTTGATTTTTTTTAACTGTTTATTGTTTTTATTGTTGATTTTGGAACTCACAGTGATGTTTTCAGGATGTAGGCAGGTGACACAGAACAAACACACTGAAGCATTATATTTAACACACTGTTATGGTTCAACATGACAGTGTGTTATCTGCGCTCACCATTCTCTGATTGCCGACCTGCCAAAGTCCAAACTCAGCCTCTGCGCTGACTGAAGAGAGAATCCAAAGTTAGGACGAATTAAATCCATTTCACATGTTTGTGTCCCACGGTCTCACAGACAAATGTTTTAATTCCATTTCACGTGATAGAGACACTCACACTGAGTCTTAATTTAAAGATGAACAGATCAGGTTCAGCTAATAGCAGATAGAGGCCGTCATGACCCATTTAAACTCACTCCCCCTCAGGCCTTATGTCTTTTATTACTTCACTCATTTTCTTTAACAACATTTCTCTCCTGGTAAAGCAAATTAATTTCAGGCTGTGAAATGATTCCAATAAAAATAGTGCATGTGTCTGCAATGTTAGTATGTAACTAGTGCTAATTCTGTAAAGTGCTTTGAGTGTCTATGATGAAGCGCTATATAAAATCCAACACATTATTATTATTATTACTGTTTTCCCAATATCATGCAATACACAAGAATGGTTTCACGGTAATGACAATATTTTTTGAAAAGACAAAATAATTCCTGTTCGGAAAAATAGCCATGGTTTTATAATATGTTAAGGTTTCAACTTTTTTCAGGAAATTTACTCTGATATCCTGACATGTTTCGACTGCCAACTGTCAGTCTTAATCAGAGGCATCTGCTGATCGCTTTCATGTGTCCTTGTCAGTTCTTTTTGGGCGTTGCCAACTTCACGATTTACATGTTACGAATCAGGATACAATATATCCCAATATATCCTGGTACTTAACAACAAGACATACATCGGGATATATTGCAATTTCAATTATTACAAATTTCACCTTTATAAGTACAAAATGGTATGAAATACTATTTATTTCATTTTTTTTTAACTTGTGAGAACAAGTAAATGGTAACTGTCAAATTACGTTTTTCAAAACAGTTCAACTTTGGTTTCTACAACAGATTCTGATTCTGTTAAGTTAAATTCTTGAAAAAAGGTAACCACATACATCTATAGAAGTTCCCAGTATGTTTTTTGAAACCTAGTACAGTGCCCATCAGAAGTATGTATTCATATAGTGGGGGCTTAAGTAGAGTTGTCAATTACGGCCAAATGAGTATGTGTTTGAAGGTTGGATGTACAAAGAGTATGTACACCTCGTACATACTCTGTAGTGTCATAAAGGGGTTTATTTGAGGGTGCAAAGTAAAATAGTGTGTGTGATTTCCCTGGTTTGCACATAATGAATTCATGTTGGGTGTGGGATACATATGTATGTGTATATACGTATATATGCATATGTGTGTATCCATAAAATGAAGAGTCCGTCCTTAAGACTGCTCTACTGTAAAGTGTCTTGAGATACCATTGGTTATGATTTGGAGCTATACAAATAAAAGATTGATTGATTGATTGATAAATGTGTTTATTATTTTTCTGATGTGTTTCACTGACACCTAGTAACCAGGCGTTTACGTGCAATGCATATGTTAGCGCAATTAAATGTTTTTTTTTTCGTTACAAAAAAACATGATCAAAAAAATTGATTTGGACTTTTTTTGGATGATTTTTTGGACAATAATCACAAGACGAAATATTGCGATATACAGTATCACCAAATCAAAGTTTTTCCTTAGACCCTTAGTCCAGTGTCCTCTCAGAACACTTTGAAATAAAATATGATAAAATGTTAGTATGGATTGGAAAAAACCTTACATACTGCAGCTTTAATAGAAAGGTTTAATTTAAACTGACAGTTTATTCATCAGTCTGGCTCCCCCCACCTACTATAGACCTAATGTGAACCTTCTTAAACTACAACCTGCGCTACAGTGCAATGCGATGCAGGATTGGGTAAAATGGAAGTCTGTAGCTGTGGAGGACAGGCCGTGGCTTACTGTTCAATCTGTGACAGGCAGCAGTCGATGGGAAGCTACAACCAGGCCAGAGCTCAGTGTTTGAGCCCAGCAGCTTCATATGATTAAAAACAGAGACATAGCTTCATATGATTAAAAACAGAAACATGCTCATGAGCTGATGAACAGGGATGCTCACCGGGGATGAAGCCAGACTTTAGAGTCCCTAAAGCATTTTAATTATTCCTGGAAATGAATTCAGCTCATCTCATCTAATGCTATAGAATATAATGCTGTGAGGGTATTAGCATTAGCGTGATCAGGTACGGCCTGTTTGTGCAAAAAGCTGTGTTCTAATCTGACACTTTGATATCATCAGTTATAGGCTCCGCCTCTTCCAAACAGTTCAAAGGGAAGTGGGTGGGCAGAGCAACTGATCAAAGATCAAATTATACTGCTTCCTGTGAATCACACAACCCCGAACGGAAATGAAAATGCCAGAAAAACACGCAAAATTACAACAAAAGCACAAAAGATAACTACAAAGATACACAACAATAACAATTAAAAACACAAAAATGACTCATATCACACACAAAAATAACAAAAAACACACCAAATTGATTGAATGATTCATAGCACAAACAAAACAAAAATAACAGTCAAACATACAGTACAAAATGACAAAAACAAACACTATAAATAAATAAAGCCTTTGTTGTTTCCTGTGTTAATGCACCTACAGCTATAAATAAAGTAACCTGATTTAATCCTGTGGGAGTCCACAGGAAGAAAACAAACTAATTATTTTTTTTCTTTTTTAATAGCAGGTTTGGAGTTCTATCATGAATTCCTTCATAAACTAATATTAGGGTCTCTCGTCAATGTCTGAATTATTTTATTAGACAAGTAGAAAGGTTAGTGCGTCAGTGTGCTGTTGGAGGTCTGAGGACAGCGGCCATTACAGATTTTCGCAAAATAAAAGCGATACTTCGAAATGTCGACAAAGTATGATTGCACTTCTCACGTGTTTCCATTGAAGGTTGTTTTAAGGCCTCGTAACTCCCGTGAAATCTCATCCTGTGAGACTTCTCTGCAGGAAGACGGATGCTCAAAACCTCCTTATAACACTACGTATTCCTTTTTTGTTTCACGTCTAATGTGGCACGATTCATTTTAAAGTATAATGCTAAAAAATGTACCTTCTCCTCTTCTTTTTACACGTACCACACCATGTTTTTCAGAGAGGAGTGGTCATGTGACCAGGTACGTTACGTTCTGTGACGTGAATTTGCAGAAAAAGTGTCCGTGGCGTTTTTGCAAAACATTTCAATATCGAAATGTATGGAAAACCTCCTCATAAAAGCGATATTTGAGTATTGATAATTTTTTAATTCAGGTGTTTCCATTACACATTTCCAAGGGTAATGGAAACCCAGCTTGAGTGTCAGAGCGTGGGAACAAAACCAGTGTGATAGGTTAAAAACCAGAGACTCATTTCAGGCTAAAACTGAGAAGCTAATTATACGAAGGAAACACTGCATGCTCTAGTCCAATGCTTTTAAACTTTGGGGTCGTGACCCCATGTGGGGTCGCCTGAATTGTCCAGTATTTGATTAAAAAGATATTTTTAAACACAAAATCTTAAACAACTGTATTCTTTACTTTCACTTTCTTAAATATTAAGATTAAAGAAAAGAAAGAGTTAAATAAATAAAACGCAGCATAAAAATGTCTGAGGTGCACTTTGTGCACTAATCCTGGCTACTGCATATTTGTTACACATCACAACAAACCTGATCAAAAACTGATTATAGAAAAAAAACCTATTTGGGTTATGGTCCAAAAAACGGTTAGAAACCACTGCTCTAGTCCCTTCTTCAAACGGTGCACAGAAATTATAGTGGCGTCTCATTAGATATGATGTAAGGGAATAACACTGATGCACTAAAGACTGTTTGACAGCGCACACACACGCACGCACACATGCACGCGCACGCACACGCACACTTTTGATGTAACAACACATCTTTCTGCTACAGTCCAACTAATCAATCCACTTTCCATTTAACACAGCGGACACATTAAGTGTAGTGTAGCCCTGATCAGACACACACAAGACTGTTATTACTACATTTACACAACAATAGCACACTTTTACACAACAAGTCTCTCTCAAAGAGCAACCTCAGATTTACCATGAGCACGGAAAGCATACCAAAAATATGGAATTTGCTTTCAGAAACAGAAATGGCATGATTATTAATAATAATATTATTATCATTAGTAACAAAAACTAGGAGATATAACAGTATGACAATAACACTAAACACAGCCTCACATGAATGTTTTGGGAAAATATCACATTTACACACAACTTCTGTTCATTAACAGTTTGGACAGAAATGACAATTATCTCACAAAATCAGACGTAGAAACGTATATTGCAATATGACAGACGTCACCTTCTGAAAAGTAAATACCTCTATGAGAGGAACCAAACCCTCACCCACATGTTTATGGGACAATATCAAACACTGACAATTTCACAGAGCCTCTGTCACAGGTCTGGTTGTGTGTGTCATGTAGATATCTTGTTTTGTTTGTCTTGTCTAGTCTAGGTCTCCTGCCACACTCAGTTACCTGCCTGCACACCTGATTACGGTTTCCTCTGATTACCTCCACTACTAATTAATCAGCCTGCCCTGCTCTCACTCTCTCTGTCCATCTGTCTTGTCATGTTCTGTCAAGAACTCAGTGTCTAGATCCTGTGTGGAGTATGACGACTCCCACTTTTGTATGGTCCTGACCAATAAACAGTTACTGTGAGCTCTGCACCTGAGTCCTCTGTTTACACCTGTAACAGCCTCTAAACATCATACAGATACCACAGCACCTCTCACAAAGTATGTGTACATGTTTTAATCAGCACTTCTACTAGCAAGAAGAAGAAGATAGGAGGAACACTAGACAGCTGGGAGGATCACAATCTGTTGATGTAACAATAACACAAACTAGAACATTTGCATTACCTGAAGAAAATGCAAGTGAGGATGCAGGTGCTGGCCTGCATCGCACTGCATTAGCATAGCATTAGTGTTAGCTTAATGTTAGCATTAGCCAAACATTAACATGAACTTAGCAATAGCCTAACAATGGCAATAGCACTACACTAGCATTAGAATGGCAATAGCATAATTCCATCAACTGCCTAACAATAGCAGTAGCCTAACATTAGCACTAGCCAAGCATTAGCATTACAATATCATTAACCTAACATTAGCATTCATTTAACACTAGAATTAATCTAGCATTAGCATGAACCTAGCAATAGCAATATTCTAGCATTAGCATTAATCTAGTATTAGAATTAGCCTAGCATTAGCATTAATCTAGTATTAGAATTAACCTAGCATTAGCCTAGCAACAGCATTATCCTAGCATTAGCACTAACCTAGCTATAGCCTTAACCTAGCATTATTCTGGCCTTAGAATTAATCTAGCAATTGCAATATTCTAGCATTAGCATTATCCTAACATTAACACTAACCTAGCATTAGCCTTAACTTACCATTAGCATTATTTTAGCCTTAGAATTAATCTATCAATAGCATTGTTCTAGCATTAGCACTAACATTAGCCTAGCACTAGCATTAACCCAGCATTCGCACTAACTTAGCATTAGCCAAGCAATACCATTAACCTAGTATTAGCTAAGCATTAACCTAGTATTAGCTAAGCATTAACCTAGTATTAGCTAAGCATTAACCTAGTAACAGCTTAACATTTGCAAAAAGGTTGAAAAAGGTTCAAATGTGTTGAACGTATTAGCTGAACATGTTAAAGGTTGAATGGTAAAGATTTTAAGGTAAAAAGTGGAGCAGCTCCTCTAGATTAACCAGCTGTTCACTCTAAAAATGGGATCAGAGCTGAAAAGTCAATGCAGTTTCACAAGAAATGCAATAACTCAAAAAGTTTAAAAGCTACAAATTAAAAAAGTACAAGGATAAATCTTGGCCACAGTTCTTACAGGATTGCAGCTACTTCTTTGTTTTTCTGAATCCATAATGTATAACACCTCAGGATGGATGAAACATTTCACCCAAAATAACACAAAGAATTAGAGAATCTACTCTTTTAAAGAAATCTAATTAAGTTTTTTTTTATGTTCCAATCTCATTGTTTTCTTTTCAAACGACCACTTCTTTAATTGGAACCATGTTCTTATTTTGATAGCCACGAGGGTGATAAGGACCAAAACTCATATCTCAATATTTTTTCTCAAAATATCAATATACGATATAAACCTCAATATTTTTAACTCAATAAAGTCTTTCCAGAAAGACAATTCTGGGTTAAATTTGCTGATGAAAAATGTCACACAGACACAAAGAGTTAAACAATACAGTATGTGCCACTTTGCTCTTTCTCTCCTCTAAGGGACAGCACGTGTGAGTGAGTTCTGTAGTGTGGCTTGTTTAGGGAAAGGTCTGGGTTAGAAGAAGCTGTACTGAAAAGTAGAGAAAGCAGCGACTATTAAAACAAGTATTTTAATACAAAATAAGCTATAATATATATATATATAGATGATATTGTAATTTTCTATACCGCCAAAATAGAAAACTCTATATATCTTGAATCTCAATATATCACCCAGCTCTACCAGCCACTAGCATTATTTATTTTATCATCTAAATTTAACAATGAGATTTTACAAAAATCCACTTTCTTTTTTTTTAAGAAATATATTTCATTCCAATCCAAACATCAAATCTGTGAAACTTAGTAATGTTTCAGTCAAAATAAGCATTTAACAATGCTTCATTTAACAGGAAAACGTAGCAGGTGCAGCAGTGCTACATCTGTATTGATGTTGGCGAGGCTGAAGCATGTAAAGTAGATCAGATTTCAGATGGAGCTCATTGTGACTATAAAGAACATGTAGGTCTGAGGTAGAACTGGGCAATATATCGAGAGTCAAGATATATTGATATATATTCGATTTTGACAACAGAAAATCACAATATCGTTTATATCGATGCAGGTATATATATATATATTATAGATTATTTTATAATACTCGTTTTAGGAGTAATTTCTTTCTCTACTTCTCAGAACAGCATAAAAAGCTCAGTTAGATGGATTTCTGAGTGTGTTCTAACCCAGACCTTCACTAAAACAAGCCACACTACAGAACTCACTCACACGTGCTGTCCCTTAGAGGAGACAAAGACTAAAGTGAAACATATTGTGCAGCTGTTTGTTAATAAATATGCTTCTATAGCATTTTGCATCCACAAATTACACCCAGAATTGTTTTTCTGGTCTGATGGTTTTATTTGCATTGAAAATATAGAGATTTATACTGTATATCAAGTGAGTGGAGGTCACTGGTAGGGCTGGGCGATATGGAACAAAACTCATATTTTGACATTATTTGTCAAAATGGCAATATAGACGATATAAATCTTGATAAGTCATTAACAAACAGTTGCACAAAATGTGCCACTTTTGGATTTTTCTCCTTTAAGGGACAGCACGTGTGAGTGAGTTCTGTAGTGTGGCTTGTTTAGGTTAAAACATCCAACTGAGCTTTCCATGCTGTTCTAGGAAGTAGTGAAAACAGTGACTCCTAAAATGAGAATTTTTAAACAAAATGAACTATAAAAATGCAAATAACGATACAGTCGATATTGTAATTTTCTGTGTCGCCAGAATCGAAAAAGGCGATCTATTTTGAATGTCGATATATCGCCCAGCTCCAGGACTCACTAGATCCGTCTTGGCACAGAGATGCTGATCCATGCTGAGCTCACTACTATTCTGTTCCTCCCTGGTGCAGCAGCAGGAGGTGCTCGGTTCTAGCCCGGGCCTGCCTAACACCGTCCCGGAACCGTGACACAGCTGAGTGAGGCAAAGTTTAAAGCACCGGGGCATGGCGGTCCTTCAACGGCTCCTACCTGGGAATGCAGTTCGGGGAGGATCCGTCTATCTCCCAGGTGGCGAACAGGTTCATGCGGACCGGTCTGTTGAGCGCCCCGCTGCCGGGGAAGCTCAGCCGGCCGCTTCTCTCCGCCATGCTGCGGGAGCGGCTCCTCCGGAAGTGTCCGTGTCCGTTTCTGTGTCGGTCACACGCGGATAGCAGAGGACACGAGCGGGTCGGTGAAGTCCTGAGCCCGGGGAGGACTGTACAGCGGAGCAACGTGTATGGAGGTCGATCAGTGCCACAGAGCAGGGAGGAGGGAGGAGTGGGAGTGATCACACGTTCAACACATTAAAAGAGCCACACATGTTCAGAATATTAGTTTATCACATCTGTGTGTTATGAAGCCAACATTTTAATTCAAGGGAAACAAATATCTAATTCATCTATCAAAATTTTAATCTAAATGGTAAATCAAAATTAATGTACAATTTAAATATCAACATTCATTTTGAATGTAACGTTTAAATATAAATGTTAAGTTTCAATCTAAGGTTTCATTTCAATCTCAACATCCATTTTGAATGCAATCTTTATGTCTCAACATTATTTTTGAATGTACAGTTTAAATATAAATGTTAAATTTAAATCTAAAGTTTTAATTTAAATCAACAATAATTTTGAATGGAAAGTTTAAATCTAAATGTCAACTTTAATTCTAAAGTTTTATTTTATATCTCAACATTAATTTTGAATGTAAATTTTAAATGTCAAATTTAATTCTAAAGTTTTATTTTAAATCTCAACATTAAATTTGAATGCGAACTTGAGATCTAAATGTTAATTTTGAATGCGAACTTGAGATCTAAATGTTAATTTTGAATGTAAACTTTAATTCTAAATGTTTCATTTTAATCAACTAATTGGTCACACTCAAGGCCCAGGGGCCAAATCCGGCCCAAGGGAAAAGAAAAATGACTTAGAAAACTTGAATCACCGAGTAAATGACCAAATAATGTAGTTGTGGAACGTGGGGCGTAAAGTATCTGGTTAATTTCCACGGGAACATAAGCTCAGAAATTTTAGCAATATTCTAAAAAACTTGAACTTTTTCATGGGAATTATTAAATGAAATTAAACAGATATTGGGAGTAATTTAAATAACTGTCATATCTAAACAGAAAAATTGGCATCCATGCAAAAATAATACACAAAAAAAACATTTCAACAGATTTATTTGGAAATAGGACTTTACAATTATTCAATTTCATCATAAATTCAATGAAACTCTACAATATTTGAAGGGGTTCAGTTTTCCCATTTTTACTCTCAGATTGTTGGAAGAAACCAAGTTTTACCAAAATCCTACTCAATCCTCAAATTATTTCACAAAATTTCCCCAAATTAAATAAATGTAGTTACTACCCATCACCTGTTGCTTGGATATTGTTGATGCCTTATATACCACATATACTTCTATATAATTTATACATGGAAATACAAATTTGCAGATTTCATGTGGGAAAATTAGTGATTTTAACAACATTGTGCCCATTTGCACTTCTACATATATAAAATACTAAATGTAAAAAACCAACAATATCCAAGCAAAAAGTGACAGATATCAGTCCCAACAGATTTTGTGACCAATTTGGTTTATTTATTATGGGAAATGTTATATAATAGCTTGAGGAAAATAGTTTAACATTAAACATTACTGTAATAATGTGATAAAAGAACCTGGAAAATCCCTGCAAATGTTAAGTTTCATTTACTCAATGATTTGTTTTCTCTGTTGGGCCAAACTGGATACTCCAAAGGGCCGGATTTGGCCCCCGGGCCATGAGTTTGGCATGTGATGTAAATGAACGAGAAGTAAAAATACAAGGCTTTTTCAGTCCCAGACTTGGCGGAAAATGAGGGGAAATGATAAAAACTATAGAAATAAATCTATTTACTCAATGACATTCTTTACAATGTGTTATCCATTTGTTTTATCATTATGTTCGATTGTTGGTTTTTATAATATTCTCAGCAAAATGTTGTAGTCGGACAAAGGTGGTACTTGGATTCAGAAATAAGAGAAATGGGGTACTTGGATTCAGAGAAATGGGGTACCTGAGCCACTGCTATAGAAAAAGTCATTCGTTGAGAGGTTGACCTGCAGTAGTGGCAGCTATGGCCACCTGGTGGTGATTGTGATTACTGTCGTTGATCCAGGAGTAAAGATCGTGACCCACCCAGTTGTTCAAAAGGTGTATTTATATATATATAATTATATGAATTAAAAAGAAAATAGAAATACCTTTAATATGTCTTAATCATCCACACTATATCTACCCCATAAAAAAGAGGCAAATATTCATTAGGAAAGTGGGGTGAGATGAACCATTTTTCATATGTAAGATCACAACATCAACGCAATCAATTTTCTCACTAATATCAGCAAATATTTCAGGATGTTGTGCATCCGTCAAAACAGATATGGGTTAAATATAGACATGCTTTGGTATTTTTAGGCTTTAATCTGGTATTAGTTCTCCATTCTATGGCTTTCAGTTGTGATTTTAAAGCATTTTTTTTCACATTTCCTTTAGGAATTTATTGAAATTTACATACACTACTTTGAGTACAAATACATTTTTAATCCAGTGACTGATGGTTTTCTACAAGTTTAAACAACTAGATAAATCCTAGTCTACCTTCATCTCATGTCCACCCTGAACACTATTGATTTATTTCACACACATGCACAAGTTTCTATTATTAGACATTTCCAAACAAAATCTCCTCAGAAAGACCTGAGGGATGTACAGTTCTTTCATTCTTGAGCATTAATAATTAATAGACACACAAATGGACTACTCAAAAATCAAACTTTAATGGTTTACCAGCCTTAAGTTTAATTACACTCATGACTGCAGGACAAAAATGATGACAGTGGAAAGACTTACCACACTGTGTTCCCTGTTAACAGCTTTCTTTCTTCCACATTTCTAGTTTAATTTTGGGAAATTAACAAAAAGAAAAACAAAACCCTAATAAGCAACGCTAAGCATCTGTATTGACCTTTATCACCCCTCACAATAAAAATCCTTAAAATTCAGACAACAAAAGCAACAAAGTACCCATTAAATAATGGTGTACAGCAGGAAAAAATAGGATGTAATAAAACTGGCCAAATTAGAGCTTCACAGAGAAGCAAAAACATTGAGAGGAATCAAACAAAAAATAAAAATGAACCAAAATCAGCTTCTAACATACAAGTTACAAAGGCGATAGCAGGGTTATGGATGGGGGCCATCTTTAAACAGGTAGATTTAGTTTGTTGTCAGCTCACTGTTTGCTGTCTGCTGAGCCGGAGCGTGAGCGAGAACGAGAGTGAGACGGAGAGCGATTCTGTTTGCTCTCAGCTGGAACGGGCGAGCGTGAAGGAGACCTGGAGCGGGATTTGGAACGAGACTTGGAGCGGGATTTGGAACGAGACTTGGACCTGGAGGGTGATCTGGCCGCCATCTTGCCCCCTCCTGATGATTTCTTGTCGGGTGTCCGGCTCATGGACCTGGAGCGGCTGCGAGAACGGGAGCGGCTGCGTGAGCGGCTCTTGGAGCGGGAGTAGCTGCGGGAACGGGAGCGACTCCTGCTGTGGCTGTGGAGGACAGGATCACAAGGTTAAAACAACCAATCACAGAATAGGGCTGAGCTGATTGTAACAGGGTTGGGCTCAGCGTCTTCATTATCCATACTCAATTTTTAATTACTTAAGTTCAATTACTATTCATCTCAGTTATTGAGTCTGAACTATTTACCCTAATAAAAGTCAACCTTCCTCTTATGTTAATATCTCTTATGATAATGGGTCCTAAACAGAGGGAAAATACACTAAAAACAAATATCTATCATTTAATTTCTTGGAAATCTGAGCCTTTTTCTTGTCAGTATCCCCCTACATTTCTTTTTTAAATTTAAATGGTAAAATGTGGGAAAGTTTGATATGAAACCTCTTTTAGAAATTGTTAACTAGATGTGTAGAACTAACATGGTTCTACAGTTAAATTATAATTGACAATTTTTATAGAATTGTCATGTCAATTACAAAGTCAATTATCTGAACTCAATTACAATTTAACTACGATTACAACAGCAACAGAGTTTTTCAATTATAATTATGCCATAACTGTAATTGATCCCAACCCAGACTGTGACACGCGAAACAAACTCACTTTCTGCTGTCCTCAAAGATCTTCAACTTGCGTCCATTCAGCTCAGTCCCATCCAGCTTGGAGATGGCGTTCTTCATGTCACTGCGGGATGCAAACTCCACCACGCTGCAATCAAAAAGAAGCATCAGCACGTAGAACATAGAGCATCAGCATGTAGACGCTAACACAATGAGATGCTCACCCTTCATTTTTGTTGGGCCGGTGTGCATCCACAAAGGTCACTTCTCCTGCTTTTCTCATGAGGTCTTTGAGGTCCTATGTTAAAACATAAAGTAGGATTAGAGAGGGCACAGGAAGTACAAGTGCTTTGTGAGGGCCAATTCAGACCTGCAAGGAGAGAAAACAACAGAAATAGGAGCGAGGCTAACGGCTAACCAGGGTTGGGGTCAATTACAATTATGTCTTCAATTGTCCATATTCAATTAAAACTCAATGATTACAGTGACCATATGATTAATTTTCTCCTGAAAGTCAATTAAATAATGTTTTCAATTACTTAAGTTCCATTACAATTACTGATCCTTTCATTAATAACCTAAAAACTTCAAATCAGCTGTAAAATACACTAAAAAACATTATCCAACATCCAGTTTTTTTTAATCTCTTGGTGACCTTGTTAGACTTCCCAATCAATAAAAATATTTGTATAAATATTTTTGGTGTGGCCATTTGAGCCTTTAGTTGTCAGTTTAGATTAAAATGTTTCTTAAATAGTAAAATGATCCTGAAGAGAACTGACAGGTAGTAGGAAATGTTATTTAATTACAATTATAATTGACCCCAACGCCAACTGCTAACAGAGTGATAAGCTCCCATTTCAGTGGAGGTCATGATAATAAAGAAAAAGCTACAGCCTATAAAATCAGCCTTAAAAATGCTGGTCATACTCTAATGCCTGACTGTTTATTTTTCGTGGGTGTTGATGCTACACACACAAAAAACAATCCTGATTTAAGTGAGTGACTATAGGAACAAAAAGTGAGTTTTCCCAAAAACAAGTGAATTTAGTTTTAGTTCACGTCAATTTCCTAAAAGTTCCGCCAAAGTAGGAATGTTTACATAGACTGCAAGTCTACACCCAGTCACCACCCAACCCTTAAACAAACCCAATCACATGAGTTTTATGCTACTTACCGCTCCATAACCATGAAGACATTAGCATAGAGCCACGTGTCCAAAAAGCAAATTGGAACCAATGCAGTGTTAAGCCCTCGAGAAACGCCCTCGGCCTTGACTCAGCATCCGGCCTCCACAAGTAAGGAACCACCAGAGAGAAAGTAGCGGGAGGGGTGTGCGCCCGACTCAACAACCCCCCAGCTCCATCAGCAACAGAAAAAGACCCAAATGGGAGAGTGTAGGGACCGTGGATCTGAGGTGTGCCAGCCCACAGAACCTCCAGACTGTAGATAAGGACCTCCTAAGGCTACCGTATCCTGCGCTAGACCACTTTCACCCGCTACGGGGCCCAGCCAAGACTTTAGACCAGCGGCAACTGCGTGTGAGAGGCACCAAATGGAAAACTATTCAGAAAAACAACCAACAGAGGGCGCTAGATAGTTGTGACCCCCCTGAGGAGGGTGTGTATTCATGTGTAATATAAGAGCAGCTGTAAAAGTCCTGTGTTTAGAACAGAATGTTCATCATTAGCAGTAACAGAAATATGTGACTATGAGAAGAAAATAAGTGGGCTTTCATGTTAAAAGGCTAATCATCAGATGTAGAATATTTATGTTTTTTTAGTTTAAATTACACAAAGTGGTCGGATCAGCATCGTAAATGCTGCTTTGTTAAAAGATGTGGGACAGTTTCAAATTGCCTGGAGTCTCTTACCTGCCAGCTAATACGTGAAGACAGGTTCTCCACAATGAGTCTGTGATCCGTGCGCATTGGGGGGCCGTACCTGTGCACAAGGTGGGAGGAGTCACACCGTTACAGCAGCAGAACTGCATTATGTTCGTGGATCATCTCTGCATTTACTTCAGAGTTAACACGCTTTACATTTACAGCTACACTCTACTCAAAGAAAACCCACTGCACGACTACAAGAGATAACATTCAACAACAGGCTCAAGAAAAAAAAAATTGGTTTAGTGTACCTGGATCCACTGCTGCGAGACTGTCGATAGCCTCCACTGCCGCCGCCACCACCACCTCCTCCGCCGCCACCGCCACCAAAACGACCCCCCATTGGAGGCCCACCGCCTCTTCCTCTCCTGGAGCGAGCGTGCTCAATAGTGACCCTGAAAAAGAGGAAATCATTTTTAAATCCACTTTTTTCTGCTGGATCTATATATGATTAGGTATGAAGTAATGTAGTTTATGGATCATAGCCCCACTTTTCACATTTTAGTCCAAGTATTTAAATGTAGTGTTTTTAGTGAAGTTTTCACCACAAGTTGTTTCTATAATGATTGAGCCAATGAGAGAATAATAGAGAAGGTCAGGAAGTACAAACACCTTTACAACTTTTCCTCAAAGCAGAAGAAAAACAAGGACTTTTTAATTATGTCTAACATCACTGCTGCCGCAGAAAAGCTAACAGCTAAACTTTTACAATTATTCTTTTACCATCTGATCTCACATAAGCTGTTTTTATAATCTCATTTCAACACATTTTTCTTTAAGATGACTATATACTATGGCCCAAATAATACCAAACTTTCTGGACAACAGTGGATATTATTCATTTAAAAAAATAAATGTGGATATCACAGAACCACTGCTCTAAAGGGCCAAATTTGGAGACTTCAGGCTTGGGAACACTAATATATATGATCATATACACTCCAGTATTGCATTTCCTATAAAAAGGGGCAAAGAAATGTAATTTAAATGAGCGTCCTTACCGTTCACTGCACAACTCTTTGCCATTCAACTCGTACACAGCATCATCAGCATCTCGATGATCATCAAATTCCTGTTAAACATTTTAAGAAATTTAGTTTAAAAAAAGAAACATTAAATGCAGAACAGAATCATTCAAAAACACATTTTAATCTACACTCACCACAAAGCCAAAGCCGTTCTTCAGATTGATTTCTCTGATGCGTCCGTAGCCCTTGAAAAACTTCTCCACGTCTCTCTCTCTGGCGTGAGCACTCAGACGGCCGATAAAGATGCGACAGCCACTCATGGTGAGACCTGCAAAGACGTTGTTAGATTATTAATTTATTATGTTTACAATGACCAAACAGAGTGGAGGAAAACGTGGTCTAGTGCATGTTAAACCATTAACTACTGACATGGGATTCACATTTCCGTGGCAAATCATTCATTAACATCTAAATCACAAAGGCTGCAGAAACTCAGCCAAGTTAGAGCTGCATGGAAACCAAACCAGTAGTGTAGTGGTCAAACTGGTTTTAGGGGCCTGCTCAAACTGCTTCCACAACATTTCTGAAAGCTAATGAATAAAAAACCTATGCTCACAGTGAGGAGTCGAACTTAGAGAAAGACCTAAACGTATTCGCATGATAACAGTATTCATTAGCGATACAATCACCAAGTGCTTATTTTGCATTTAAACCTCTTCTTACTTTTAAGTCTCAAATTTTACATCAACTTCTTAGCGTCCATCCATTCATATTCCCACCGCATAATACACCTTGTATAAGTTTATTTTTTTTAATCTTTTCTACCTTGTACATATATAAATGTAATACTTTTTAAAATTATTATAATTATACATTTATTTTCTTTGTTTTGTGTTTTGTTTTTCTTGTGTTCCAGTGTGGACAGCAAGATAAGAATTTCATAGTACAGGGAAACATGATTCTTTACTGTGCTCATGAGAAACACTTTGAATCTAGAGTTTAAATGTGTGTGTGTTTGTAATACATTTGAATTTTGAAAATAAAATTGTTGTTTAATGCACATTTACACCGTTGGGCCAACAAGTGAGATTCAAAGGCGAATAGTGAAGAAAAATGCTAGAATTAATATTATTCTATAAAGATATAACACCATTTATGTTCGCTTAATAAAAGGTAAGAAAATTCAGTTAATTTTATCTTTTATTATTTTTATATATGGCTTTCACCTTGTGTTTACGCCTAGAAAGAACCCATCAGAAAAATGCTGTGCTCTCCTCATGAGCGAACTCGTAGATACATCAAAACATAGCAATAAATAACATTTCCTGAAAAACCTTGTCCGAATAAACGAATCGTCAACAAATAAATTACAAAAACTAAAAGGTTGAAACAAATTATTTGCGTATTCGTCTAAACTTCATGGATTAAATTTCTCGTTACATACACAGCACCAAATCGAACAAAAAGTACTTCTCATAGCATCACCACGGTATCGAACCATTTTCAAAGGTGTTAGCATTAGCAGTATATTACAGGCCTAGCTTCACGCGGTCTCCTGTTGTTGAAAGCGTGAAAAATATTCAAGAATACCAGAAAACCTAGCTATTTTCACACTTGAAGACGAAAACACAAAGTTAAATGTTAACGTAGCCCGCAATACTATGATTCATTACCCGTCTATCACTTCACAAAGTGATAAAAGTCCGACCTGCCTCGAGTTTGCACTTTGCCCGGAATGCTAAAGGTTGCTACATACAACGACCAATCTCCACAAAGAGCAACATTGACTAAATGCTGAAATCATAAAAAGGATTAAAGTATTCAAAAGGTTTTATCTGGAGTCTTACTTTTGATCCCTGCTGCTGAAAAAGTAGTTTCAGTGCGCTGCTCTCAGGAACTACTGTCGTCGTCCGAATCAAAATGGCGGAGTGTACAAAGAGCGACTAGAAAGGCTTTTCTTCGCATGGGAGGAGCCGCTAAGTCCCGTCCATGCCGCTGCTGATTGGCTCCTCTCAAAGCCATGACCTATCATTGCGTCGCTTTATTTGGCCGCTGGCAGACAGCTATTGGCCAATGAATGATGCGTCGACAAAGCCTCTCCTCCTTCACAACTCATTTTTATAACATTTGAAATCCCTTAAAATGCTTTTAAAAAAAGAAAGAAACGTTTTATTTATAACATGTTTTTAAGAAACATTTACATGACAAAAGTATTGCTCATATTGTCAGTATCAACATAAATCAAAAATTTTAAATAAATAAGTAGATAAAGTACTGTAAATATGGATTATTATTCATGGTTTCTTTTTTTAACATACTATAATTAAATGTCCAATAGCTTGTATTTACCCATAATAAAATATATTCAGGTCAACTTTCTCAAAGCCTATTTTTGGAACAAACTGTTTCAGAACATCTAATTTCAACTTAATCTAAATCTAACAACACCACAACCATGTACGTGCGATGAGACAAATCAGATATAAATAACTGGGACACTCGGATTAACACTAAAAAGACAGTTTGAGCAAAATACACAAAATCTAAATCATTAACATAAAATAATAATTCTAATTTAAATAATAAACTTAACACACATTCAACAACTCATATACATATACATAATAAATCAAATAAACAGACACAATAGACCCCTAAATGATTAATAAAAATCGTTCAATAATCTTGAACATCATTTGTATTGCTTTATATCAGCAGATGATGTAATCTTTAACTAAGTACAATAACTGCTTGTTTGATTTCTAAATGTAAAAAATCTTCCAATTAAAAAAATACTCTACAGCTCTTTTGATGAAATCTTTAAATTTGTATTCGACTGTACCACTGAATGATCCCCTTTAAAAGCACTATATCTATCATTTATTTTACTTTATATTTTTCTTCATTAGTGTGCTGTTTTTTTTTTTTTTTTTTTGTCTATTTTGTTCCTCTATGTAAAGATTGAACTTGTTGTTTTGACTTTAATATGCTATCCTAACTATTACTCGTTTAATCGTCGTATATGACATTCAAGTGCCTTGTTATCTGTGCATATCCTGCACTACGGAAAAGGATTTTGATGAAGAAAATAATTTTAATAAAGTCGAAACTTCGAGATTAAAGTTGAAATTTCAGCTTTATTCTCGAAATTTCGACTTTTTTCTTTATCTGGCCAAAGTTATTTTCTCCGTCACAATTGCCCTAATCCTCTTCCGTACAAAACAATCTCGTGCCTGCATGACTTTTATTTTTGGGACAATTTGGTGAAACCCCTGTTGTGTATTTAATATAAATATATGGTGATGCATAGATAATATGTAGGATATTATATTGTAATTCCTTATATCTGTTGCAAATTAAAATCCTGGAGGCTAATCAAAGGATGTCCTTCCATATATTGTCACTTATCATACATTTCAGCAAAGTACACCACGATGTTTTATAAAAATACTATATTTGTAATTTTTCAGATTAATTTTTTTAATTTTTTCAAATTAAAACACCATCACACAATCTCAAACAACTGCATTCTATACCTTCCCTCTCTCAAATATACATCTAGTTTAAGAAATACAATAGAAAAATTTGATATTTAAGTAGTTTTTTAAATAAGAAACTAATAAAACAAATAAATTTTTGTAATTTATTTTAATTCTTATTCTTTTTTCAAATGAATACATCACACAATCTCAAACAACTGTATTCTATACTTTCACTTCCTCGGATATAAATCTAGTTTAAAAGAAAATACTGTATGAAAAATTAAATTTTATTAGCTTGTTAATTAAATAGAAATTAAAATAAAAACAATACTTTTGTATGTTTTAGATTATATTCATTTTCAAATTAAAACACCATCACACAATCTCAAACCACTGTATTGTATAAGTTCACTTCCTCAAACAAAAATCTAGTTTAAAAAATAGGGTAGAAAAATGTGATCAGGCTCCCTGCATTGTGTTGATATGAGCCTTTCCTGAAGGTTGTCCCATAGTTCACACTGATCATGGAATCACCAGAATGACATGATGCATGCTCATTTGTTTTTTCATAATGTGTTCTATAAAAATGATCCGTTTTTATTTTTATTTTTCACAATGCTACAAGACATCAGCAGTGGCTGGACACTTTTCCAAGGAAGTCTGTGCAGAGGATCACTGATCCAGAGTTCTCCAGTGATGTGAGCATTGCTTCTCTGAGGGAACTTTAGAGGGAAACCCTGCAGTCTTCTATTCTGACTAATCCACAGTCGCCATATTTCACTCAGTTAAACAAACTTTCTCTCAGAGCTTAAATTACTGTAAGGAATTGTTTTGAAGATTATTTTGAATGTTTTCTTATAATAGACCCTTGCGACTGACGTCACGGCACATTGACCCAGCGCCATCTTGGAAAATGATGGCCCTATACGGATGCACTTGTGTCGGTGTGTTTACTTGAAGAATAGTGTTATTTTTTGACTTATTGACAGCAGCCCATGTGCTGAACGATTGTCGAAGGTCGTCTCCGTTTGGCCTCAATATGTCGGAGGCCACGGATTATGTTGACAGAAGCTGAGAGAAGTCGGTACAAGGAGAAACTGGGTCTGATCAGTGGGAATGACCCCTACAATGTTCCTGTCGACAAATGGAATGAAGATGTCTCTCTTGGTTATTTCCCGGGAGTGACTTATCCTGACATTGTGAACTACCTCATCTTTACATCTCATACACAATGGACCAAGTTTCAAAGAACTGGAAGCTTACAAGTTTGTTTGTGGCCCGAATTTATGAAGTAGCTGCTTTTATTCATAATGGACTCCATGTGGTTAAATCCAGGGTATGTCGGCTAATTTGTCATAATTAATCTGTAATATGAGCTATTTTATTGATGACATGAATTTGTGTTAAAATAGATCTGCACACTTGGATCAATGCAAATAAATACATTTCATTTCGCAAGCTTTCGGACAAAGCACCTTCATCAGGGTAACAAACAAGATGGCTACAATGCACAGGCTTATACTGTATCATCTCGCATTGACTATTGTAATTCTGTTTTCACTTGTTTTAATAAGTCAACCCTAAATTGACTCCAGATCGTACAGAACGCTGCTGCCAGACTTTTAACCAGTGCTCCCAGAACATTCCACATTTCCCCCATTCTTTCTACTCTGCCCTGGCTTCCAGTCAAGTTCCGAATAGAATATAAAATCTTAGTTCTGATTTCCTGGGACTTGAACCAACACACACACACCTACCTCTCTCTTTGTATATATATATATATATATATATATATATATATATATATATATATATATATATATATACATATATATATATGTAAGATGCCATATGATTGGCTGATGAATTTGTCAATCACTTTTATCAGCCAATGCTGACGTTAGTTGACCCGCGACGTCAGGGCAGTCTCAAAATTCACCACACACATTTCTCTCAAAAATACAGAGGTTTCACAGCACAGAAGCAGTTTGTAAATGCACATTCAGCAATTTGCATTATCTGTGGATTTATAATACAAGTGTGCCTCAAAATAATATCTGTGAAGTAGAGCGTGTGCATTTCAGAATTTATATTACAAGTTTGCATAAAATATATATTTGCGAAACAGCTCGTGTGCATTTGTGAATCTGAATTACAACTGCAAATCAAAGCATGTGCATTCGTGAAAAACCCTGCAAGAGTTCATTCATTATGATACTGTTCTGATTCCATAGGCAACCCTCTAATTGACACCTGCCACGATTATGCCTCTGCCTCTACCTCGCTATCCTTGCCGGTCATTGATATGGAATTGACTTTGCATGTGAAGAAATTAAGGAGGTGAAGGGGAAAGTGCTCACTTTGGAAACTAAAGTCACTAAAGGGGAAAACCAACTGGATACATGTCAGAAAAGAATCAATAAATTGGAAAGCCATTCCAGGAGGATGAATCTTAGGCTTTATGGCGTGAAAGAAGCGGAAGGAGAAGATGTGCGGGAGACTGCCATTAAGCCAGGCGGTACTACCACAATGTCAAAACCGACTACCTGACACTATTGACGCAGTTCACCGTGTCGGCCCCAAAATCGCAAGAAGTGACAGACCCAGAGGCATCATCATAAAGTTTTCCTTGCAAAGCCTTAGTTTTGTTTGCTAAGAATTTTAAAACTAACTTTTGTTTTTTTCATGAGAGTCACTCCATAGCTGCTGATGTCAACTTCTGGAGGTCCCAATGGGGTAATGATGTCTGGTACTCACATGGTACAGAAAGGTCAGCTGGGGTTACTACATTGAAAGATACATTTGGAGGTAATGTTCTTCACTCAGACTGCGACTCTTTAGGTCACTACACTTGTGATAGACTTTAATCACTCAATATTTATCATTGTTAATTTATACAAAACCGGAAAACGACAATCTATTAGATTCCATAGAAATTAAATGATCTTTTTGGCTCTCTAAATATCTAACTATCACTCTTTTAATTGGGGGGACTTTAACATTATTTTATATAATGCAATAGATAGGTGGCCCCCAGGAGAAAACTCAACTCTAAACACAAAATTGAGAGAATTAATGGACAAATTCAATGTTGTTGATATTTGGAGAGAGAAGTTTCCTGATAAGAAATCATTCACATGGAGTAACCGTTCAGGCTCTAGACAATCACATATTGATTTCTGGTTATAATATATCCCAAGATGCTGTTACGATCAATATCCTTACAACGCCACTCACTGATCACAGAGCAATTTATATACAAGTAAAACTTTCTAATTCTGAGAATTATCCTTGCAAGTCTTCATATTGGAAACTAAATAGCCCCCTTCTGGAACATTCTATTGTAAAATCGTCCTCTGATCGAGAGGTTGGGAGTTCGATCCCAGTCTATGTGTCGAAGTGTCCTTGGGCAAGACACTGAACCCCAAGTTGCTCCCAGTGGTTGACCAGCACCTTGCTCTGTCCCATTGGTGTGTGAATGTGTGTGAAACTCAGCCCTGCAAAAACAAATTCTGTTCCACTCAAATAATAAACCGTATACCCGTGACATATGGGAAAACTACGATAAACTTACAGGCCGTTCTTCTATTCAACTCCAACAGGAAATGCAAGATAAGTCAAGGATCCCGTCTCTGGTGGAGCAAATCCTTGGCACCCAACACGCTGAAGCAGTGGAAGGGGAAAATTGATGATGATGAATAAGCTGATATGTAAAGCACTTTGTGACTTCTCTGTCTGTGAAAGCTGCTATATAAATAAACATTACTTCGTATATAATAATAATAATAAACATGATAATCTGTGTAACCATGGGTAGTCTTACATCAGCTAATGTGTAATTTGTGGCATTGCATGGAGGCTCCTGACTGCTGGTCGATTTATATTCTAGTTTCCAATTTTTTTTAAATTATTTTTATTTCATCAATGTATCCCCATGACAATTTGCTTACCCCTGTGGGAACCCGTACCCCCCTGGGATAAGCTTGCATGATGTTTTTTGTTATTTTATCTGATTTTGGAGTCATTTTGTGTGGTTTTGAAGTCATTTTGTGTGTGTTTTTAAAAAGTTATTTTGTGTGTTTTTGGAGTCATTTTGTGTTGTTTTTTTAAAAAGTCATGTAGACTGTTTTTAAAAAGTTATTTTGTGTGTTTTTGGAGTCATTTTGTGTTGTTTTTTTAAAAAGTTATTTTGTGTGTTTTTGAAGTTATTTTGTGTGTGTGTTTTTTTTTTTAGTTCATTTGCGTTTTTTAAGTCATTTAAATCATTAGACCATTTTTTATTTTTTTTTTATTTTGTCACTGCAACCATCTAATAAAATGTCTTGGATGCATTACTGTTGACATGCTTTCATTTGATATTCACACAATTTTTTCATGCATTAGTGCCACATGAAGTACTAACAGCAGTAGAATGCAAGTATAATTGTATAAATTACATTTTCCTACATTTAACCACATAAATAGAGGTAAAAAAAAAAAGAGAGCATTAAATCTAAATATTTAAATCTAAATCTTATATGTAATATCTAAATGCTAACTCTAAATGTATTTTTTTTTAAACTTAAATTGTATTTTAGGAAGTGAAAGTATAGATTACAGTTGTGACAAAAGAAATAAAAAAAAACTAAAAAATGACAAAAACATATTTTTGTTCATCAATTAAAAGGAAATCCTACTATACACTTCTGGAGCTTCATTGTGACCCACATTGTAGCTCAATGCATTTGTGCAATGTAGGGCTTCGCCTGTATTGGCACGGTTATGACCTGTCGGCAATACAATAGGTACAGGTTCGCTTCCTGTATTTATAACCGTCAATAAAGACACTCTTCTCACTCACGGTAACTTTACCAAATTGTTTGTGAAACTAGCAGCCATCGAAATCACGGAGAAAACACGTCAGGGACGGTATTTCGGACTCTCTAGAGCCCTCTGGTGGCCCGGTAGACCGGAAATTTCTCTGTTTCTGCCGCCGCAAAGGCTTCTGGGAAACTTTCTCCAGCCTCTGATTGGCTGGTAGACGAGAAGGCGGTGCCACCGTCACGTGATTCAGGTAGACTCCATTTGTTCCCGAAAGTTATTAGATACACTGATAATAATAATTGAGACAATAGAGGAATCAGAGCAAATGTGGATAGGGAGTAGTAAACAAATGCACATAAACGCATCCACGTACAAACATGAACATGTACATGGTGAACACAAACACACCCTCCAATTCAAAACAACAAATTATTTGCAAAGTCAGAATATAGCTTCAGTGCAAATGTACTATTCCAAAGTTTCCCCATGGCTGAAAAAACAGTTTGAACTCATTGGTAAATCCAGAAAAGGAGGGCTTGTTTTCTCTCCACTTTGCACAATGAATATGGTATTTCCCCAGTAGTAAAATAATATTGACAATATCTGAAATGGAAAAATCAAAATTGTTCATGTCGTAAACAATATTTTGTATTTCAAAGTTTGGAACAGCAGTTGTTTTTAGTGAAATCCAATTATTAGTATTTGACCAAAAAGAGACAGGACACAGAAAAAATAAATGTTCTAATCTAAAGTTTCATCTACATTATTACAGAAAGAGCATAACTCTCAACGTCTCAACTCAAATTGAGGCAATAGAGGAATCAGCGCAAGTGTGGATAGGGAGTAGTTCACATTTTTTAATATTAAGAGACAATCCTGACGCTTTAGAAAATAATGTAAAAATACTAAGCATTTTATTCACTATTGATTTATCCTTTAAAAAGAAACAGGTGTCATCCGCAAATTGGCTATCTTAAACTCTTTATTAAAAATTGTAATTCCCTGTATATCACTGGAGTTATTGATCAGAATTGATAATAACTGTGTTGCTAGGATGAAGAATTTCGGGGAGATGGGGCATCCCTGTCGAATTCCACGTAACACCTTGAATCTAGGAGTCACACCAGGATTCAGAGAGACTGAACGAGTGATGTCAGCATCTGTACAATGTTACACAACTGTCCTCCAAAGCCCAAGAAGTGAAGTGTTTTCAGTAAAAAGGGATGTTCAACAATGTCAAATGCCTTGAAAAAAGTCTATAAATAACACCAGACTGTCTGTTTCAAAATAATCTCTATAATCTAACATATCAAGAATCAACCTTGTATGGTTATGAATATTTCTGCCTTTTACAAAGGCTGATCTGCATTCATCAACTATATTGTTTAAACCCATATCTAATCTCTTAGAGTACACGTGCTAACAATTTATAGTCATTACATAAAAGAGTAATCGGCCTCCAATTGTCAAGTGATAATTTCTCCTTATTGGGATTTGGGATTAAGGTGATTATTTCGTTTCATAGAAGAAGACAGGTGTCCAGTTGAAATACATTCTTGAAAGGCATTAAAGAGCATTTCTCTGTTAAGCCATCAAGACGTGGTGACTTTCCTTTCGGCATTTGTTTCATTGCTAGATCTAACTCTCCGATAGTGAGATCATCCTCCATATGCTGCATAAAGTCCTCTTAAATTTCTTTTTTATCATACTCGCTAATTTTTTGTTGTCGTTGTCGTAAGTGCTTACTTACGTCATTGTTGAAACAACAGAAACTGTCTTTATACATGTTGCCCTGTAACGTTATATTCATTGGAAAGAAATAACTTTTTAAACTTTGGGTATTTCTTAGCATTGTTATCGTAGTTAGGCTTGGTGGCCAGCGCTAACTGGGCTAACTTTAGCATTAACCATGGATGTTTTATTTAGATTTATCTATGGCAATAGTTCACAAACTTTTCACAGTCCCGTAACCCTTCAGATATTTAACCTGAAGCCATGTACCCCCTACTGCTGCACACATAAAGAACATATTTATGTTATGCAGGGTTTTTCAACCTTGGGGTCGTGACCCCATGTTGGGTCGCCAAATGGGGACCTGAAATGTTTACTAATTTATAATGATTAAAAAAAATACTGATTCCATTATTTTTAAAATGTTTTAATGATTATTATTTTTCAAATTTTAACAACACACAAAAAAGTGTTAAACAACTGCATTCTATACTTTGACTTTCTAAAATATAAATCTAGATCAAATAAAATGCAGTATAAAAATATCTGAGCTGTCTTTTTGTGCACTAATTCTGGCAACAGCAAACATGATCAAAAGCTAATTCTAGAAACAAACTCAACTCTCAACTTTATTTATATAGCGCAAATTACAACAACGTCATCTCAGTGCACTTAACAAAATATGAAGTCCATAGTAAGAAAAAAAAACCCAACAAGATCCACATGAACAAGCATTTAGCGACAGTGGGAAGAAAAAAACTCCCTCTACTTTATAAGAAGAAATCTCCAGTGGAACCAGGTTCAGATGTGGTAGCCATCCGCTTCAACTGGTTGGGTTAGTGAACAGAAGGGCAAACAGAATAGGATAGAAGGATAGTCCATCAGAGTGTTCCAGACTAGTTGAGCTGTGATTCATCGATCAGGAACCCCCAGCTCCAACATCAAGACACCTGAAACAGAAAAGAGAGCCCCTTGGAGGGTGAGGAGAAGGTACAGACTGCAGGAAAAACATGATACACTATGATACACTCATTCCTAGTGGTTAGGTTAATATTAATATTTAAACGTCTTGTGGCCTCCACCATGCCCTGAAATGCTCCCACTACAAATGAGGTTTCGTCTTGTACTGGGCGCACGTAGTGATCTCAGCGATCACTACAGAGAGGACCATGTCTGCTTTAAATTATCGCAACTATACGGTGTACGCTTTAGTAAATAAGTAGGTGTTGAATGTAATCGTCTCTCGCAGTGGTCTGAGGTGCTGATCATTGCGTGTAATGGTCTGTGATTGTGACCAAAACAACGAGACCATGTCCGTTTTAGGTTCTTGCTATTATACTGTATACGCTTTAGCAAATAAGTAGGTTTTGAGTTTACTTTTAATGGTGGAGAGAGTAGCAGCCTCCCGTACTAAGACTGGGAGCTGGTTCCATAGGTGAGGAGCCTGGTCGCTGAACGCTCTGCCTCCTGTTCTACTTCTGGACACTTTAGGAACTTCAAGAAGACCAGCAGACTGAGAGCGGAGTGTTCTGCCCGGATGATAGGGCCCTAACAGGTCTCTAAGATACACATGAGCTTGATCATGTAGAGCTTTTTAGGCTAACAGGAGGATTTTAAACTCTATTCTAGATTTTACAGGAAGCCAATGAAGGGATGCTAAAGCTAGTACTAACTCCTGTTAGTACCTGTTAGTATTCTAGCTGCAGCATTCTGAATTAACGAGAGACTTTTTAGTGAGTTACTAGGACATCCTGACAGAAGGGAGTTACAATAATGGATTAGTTTTCAGCATTACTTTGGGCCAAGATATTCCTGATTTTGGAGATATTAAGGAGGTGGGAGAAGGCTGTCCTTGTGATTTCTTTAATATTAGAGTTAAAAGACAAGTCAGTATCAAAGATAATGCCTAAGTTTTTTACTGTGGTGCTGGGTGACAGAGCAATGCCATCCAGAGACACTATTTGCTCTGATAATTTCTATCGAAGGTGTTTTGGACCAAATAAAATCACTTCAGATTTATCCTGGTTTAGAAGGATAAAGTTACGGCTCATCCAGGATGTGATGTCTTTAAGACAAGCCTGAAGTTTTAATAACTAATAAGTTTCGTCAGATTTCATTGAGAGATAAAGCTGTGTGTCATTTGCATAGCAATGGAAATGTATATTATGTTCTCTGATAATGTTACCTAGTGGAAGCATATATAATATATATAAAAACACTTTCCAGTCTCTGCAGCAATAAATGATGATCCACTGAAATGAAGGCTGCACTGAGATCTAATAGCACCAGAAGTGAGACCAACCCTCTGTCTGAGGCTAAGAGGAGCTCATTGGTTACTTTTACTAAGGCAGTCTATGTGCTGTGATATGCTCTAAAGCCAGACTGAAAGCTCTGGAATAAATTGTTCCTAAGTACGTGATCGCATCGTTGACCTGCAATGACTTTTTCAAGAATTTTGGAAACAAAAGGGAGATTGGATATTGGTCTATAATTGGACAAGTCACTTGGATCAGGGGCAGGTTTTTTAAGGAGAGGTTTGATTACAGTAGTTTTAAAGGCCTGTGGTACATAACCTGTTACTAGAGATGTGTTAATCCAATTCATCATATTAGAGCTGATTAGTGGAAGAACAACATTTTTATAAGATTTGTAAATATTGTCTATGGCCTTTTTTCTGTAATTGTCTCTAGAAAGGAAAAAAGAGGAAATAAAAATAATAATTATTGATTAATCAGCAGTGCACGAAGTATAATTTATGTGCATAAGTTCATGTTGTATCATAAAACATGCCAGTTAAAATAATTTAAATAAAGAAACATTGTTTACTGGTTTCTAAATCTCCCTCTCACCACTAGGGGGTGCTGCAGCATCCCTAGCACCTCCACTTCCCACGGCCCTGGCTGTATTAGATGTTAACACAGTCACTTACACTTACACATCAGCACATGAATCAAGAAACAAAATGTTTTACATTTACACACTGAAATACATTGGCACTCAACTGCCCTCATTTATCAACCTTGCGTAAAAATGGGTGCAAATTTGAGAGCACATTTGGTTTTACGACAGGACCAACGTGTGATTCATGGAACAGTCCCAAACCATTCCCAGCGTACAAATGATCAGGTGTTGATAAATGCGGTGGAATTCGATCATCATTAACATGTTACGTCTTCCTGTTTCAGAGGCCCCGCCCACTGAGGTCAAACAAGAAAAGAAAGATTTCCAAGATGAAAACCTCACATCTGAGGTGGAGCAAAAGGAAAATGTGCTTTTTAACAGTGTGAAAACTGAACTTACAGCATTTAAACTTTGTGATTGAGAATAAACTACTGAGCAGGTGACGTCTGCCCTCCTGTGTGCACTGAGAACAACTTCACAACAGAGATCCTGGAGAGACACACGGATATGATGTTTATATCGACCTCAGTTGAAGCGATAAATATCACATTAAAAGAAATTAATGATCGAAAGCTAGTAAAATTATGCACACACTTAAGGTTAGATGTTAGTCATGTTTCTGTTTCTTTAAGATTTATACGATTTTAGTCGACACTATGTTTCTCAGTGTAATTGAAAGTTATCGTGTAGAGAAGGTAGAATTTATCCAAATGTGGTCATTGCTATTATGCTATTATTTTTGAAAATAGCAACTTCATTTATAATCAAATAACAAATTACAAATACTGAAAGTCATTGTTTTGAGCAGATTTTTTGGGGTAATTGTACATTGAGGAATATTTTTTTCCCATGTGTAAGTGTAATTTTACTCACACTTAAGTACAATCTACACCCTGTAATCTACTTTGCTTCTTTTAGAATGAAGAATGAAGGAATTAGAACAAATATTGAGGCAATCAGGATGCCCGATCGCGAATGAACCACATAATAACGTATACGACTTAAGTAAATTACATTGCCACTTTTTATTCTTTCAACACACAAAAAAACAGATGCATGTCTACCTTTGTTTACAAAGCAAACAGCCTGTGTTTAATTTTTCTATATTTAGTCATTTGCCTGAGAAAAATGTGGTTGAAAGTCGATATTCTACGCAAGTAAATCAAATTGAATATTTGGTAATTGAGATTTCTTCCTAAAAATGGGTTTGAATTCTATCCCTGATCAGGACGCCATCGATGAAAAATTGGACTCTGAGATGGAAGAGGAGGAAGAGTCTGTGGAACACCTGTGGGGTGAATCCCCAGAGACCATTCTGAACCAGTCGGGCAACTCTACAGCGATCAGGGCGATGAAGAGGAGGAAGCATGGACAGACTTCAGGGAGCTGCTGGAGATTGACCCACTTGAAATCAATCTGGAGCAGTTTGATTTCAAGTGGGCCACAGATTTTATGCAGGAAAACAAGTAATTTCAGCATTATTGTGCTCTAGGTTACACTTCTACATATACAATAAATACAAAATATGTAAAAAACTGACAATATCCAAGCAATAAGTGACAGATATCAGTCCCAATAGGATCTTCACTTTAAATGTCCTAGATTTTGTGACCAATTTACAATTCATTTAGGGAAATATAGGAGTTTAAAGGATTTTGTAGGAATTTTGAGTTTTTTCAACTGTTTAACTTTAAAAATGAGTGCAATCGTGTGATATATGCACAGAAAAAATGGTGAGCCCTGCAAATATTGTTGAGTTTCATTTACACAATGACTCATGTTTTCTCTGTCATTTTTACTTTGAAATAGATGCTCCAAAGGGCCGGATTTGGGCCCCGGTCCTTGAGTTTGACACGTGTCATAGCGGGTACTGAATAAAAAAATAAGAATAGAGCAAATTACACTTTTGTCTCTGTAAGACTACCCTCTAGTGGTGACAGAGAAACAATCTCATCAAAAAAGTGCAAATACGACTAGAGCTACATTTCTTTGCGTTAGCCAAACGTGCTATCAAGACTTTGATGCCCTTTGCCACTACGTACTTGTGTGAAAGTGGATTTTCAGCTTTGACTAACGAGAAAACCAAATAAAGAACATGACTTTGTGTGGAGAACAATTTAAGACTCAGACTCTCAAATTCAGCAATACAATGTTCTGTGCATCCTTACACCCTCAAGCTTCTCATTAATCTGGTAGTTCTGTCTGTCCTTACAGATCATTATTCTTTTTTATTATATATTATTCCTCAACAGGATAGGTAACATTCAGAAACAAATTTCACTGTAGGGATACATTGTATGTAGTGTGTGCAGCAGTAAAAGTGAAAAGTGTGGGAACCACTGTTCTAATCCATAGGCCAAGATTTCCATTCAGCAGTAAAGGTTACATATCATAAGCTTCCAGTTGAGCTGTCTTTGTCATTTGGGTTGAAGATCCCTTTAAATGTGTGTCATGTTCTTGTTCTGATGTTCCAGGTTGTACCAACGCAGGGACAGGAAGCACTGTGAAGAGTAAACTGGGTTCTCTCAGCAACATCAGCGACTCATAGAGGCCATTAGCAACAAACATATCTAACCCCACAGCCAATCAGGAGATGTTGCATGGACACAACAAACTCCCTCAAAATAATCCCAGCAATGTCTTAATAGAGCAATACTTTATAAAGTTAGTTTATCTACACTTGTGTATAACCTGCTGTGTTTGGTACTGGTTTCATAACATTGTAGAATGTAATTTTTTTCTATATGTGACAAAGGAAGAAATATGACTTTGTATTAAAAAAAATATTTATACAATAAAGACATTTCACTGTACATATATTACTCCTTCCTATTAGTCATCAGGCAGTGAGGTGGTATTTGATGGAGAGAACGTGTCCTTTAATGATGTGAGCAACATAGCGGTTAATTATGACGTGTCTATCATTCTATAGACAGATACTGACCACATTACATTTTCATTTCAACTGATACTCTTGATCAGAACGCTATTGTATTGACCTACATGAGTGGATAGTAAGTTTACTTCAATTTTAAGCACATTTTTGCACCTGAAGCACAATGAATGCTGGATGTATTTAGCTTGGTGAAACGCAAACCAAATACATCATGCACCAAAACCCATTACAATATTAAACACTTTAATGACTATAAGCAATCTATGTCCTTGTTTTCTATCTTCCTGACAAATACTTAAATCGTTAATTAGCACTTTCTCCTGCATTTGTCTGTAATATAAAGGCAAATTCAATGGCTAGTGTGTGCGCGCTCCCGTGAAAGGGGTGCATTTCCCGACAGGGATGCATTCTACGGCACAACACCAGTCAACCGGAGCGGTTGACAGTGCGCTTGATACACTTTTATACCTTGTTTGCTTGTTGCGTATGTTTATATTTAAAATAAAGCACATGTTTAGAAACCGTTGTTTTCATGTTTGTGTCCAACAATACACACATGGTTAGGTAGGTAAGCAATAATACAGAAATAAATTACATTTTAAGATGCTTAAAAAACATAAAACATTGTTTTCTGTGACCGGAAGATAAACAAGGGCTTTTTAACGCTACACAGCCACAACCCTCTAGCCGCTAGAGGCTAACGGCATGGCGGCCAATCGCATGGTGATGCGTTCCCTCGATGCTTGCAGTTGGCCAACCTCTGCGTCACGTTGACGACGTAGGTCCTGACGCAGAAGCATATACCAGGCTTACAGTGTTGTAGTGGACACTCTAGTATCACTGTGATAAGTTTCATGACATTTTACTGTAGAATATTAAAAAAAAATCATATCATTGAAGTCCTTTTTCCTCCAAAGACAAACATGTAGACACATTCAGTGTAGATGCAGGTATTCTGTCTTATTATACAATTTGTTAAAAAACATTTAATTTTTTTGTTACTTTTGACCAGATTTACACTAATTTGTGATATTGATTTACTCTTAAAATACATCATTGTTAAAATCTAAATGTTAAATATAATTATTAAATCTAAATGTTAATCTAAATGTCACAGGTGAAACTAAATATTTAGCTAATATGCAAATTAACCGGTAGTACCAAAATAAAAGCTCATTCTGGTGAATTTAGATTTAGATTAAACATCTAGATTTAGATTTGACATTTAGCCTTTAGATTTAACATTTAGTTTTTTTATATTCATATTTAATATTTACCATTTTGATTTAGATTTAACATTTAAAGCTGCAGTATGTAAGGTTCTTTAGCATAATTTGGTCAAAAATCTATAATCATCTTTGAGCATATAGTAATCCAAAGTGTTATAAGTGAACAGTGAATCTCTGCTCCTTCTCTTGGCTGTAAATGAAGTTTATAAATCTAGGGTGTGGCGCTGGATGTCAGCCAATCAGTGATCTTTCTACAAAACACGTGTGCTCCATGAGCTGTTTTGAGCGATACTATTGGCTGCTCGAGTGAAGTCAGGTGCGTTCAATTACCATTGATACTAAAAGTGTAATGACGGACATTCCAGCAGAAGTTCCCATCGCGGTGTTAGGCACAACAGTTACGCAGCAAATCAAGCAGAAAAAAGCAGGCCGAGGCGGAGAAGCAACAGTTTAAAGGCACAAACATACTTGGGAGGAACGGATTACTTTGCGTTCTCGTGGATCTGTGCAGGGTCCGCTGCACACACTGGTGTCAGAGGGAGAGCGATGACAGACGGGATAAATCGCATGTAAATGGTAAATGGTAAATGGACTTGATTTTATATAGCGCTTTATCACCACACTGAAGCAGTCTCAAAGCGCTTTACATATCAGCTTGTTCACCCAATCACTCTCACATTCACACACCAGTGGGACAGGACTGCCATGCAAGGCGCTAGTCGACCACTGGGAGCAACTTAGGGTTCAGTGTCTCCTCTCGATCAGAAGACGACCCACTACCACCTGAGCCACGGTCGCCCTGTAAAGTCAAGAGAAGCTTATTTAAGGTGAATTAATTTTACAGTCTATGGTTGTCACTCTGCCCTGATCGGCAGGCAGCTGGCATCACAGCCACCTCTGTGAGCTTGTGGTGGAGACGAGCTGACGCAGCAGCCACTGCTCAGGACAGTAAGTACAGAGTAATACATACATTCATTTCAGAGTCTCTAAAACACCAGAAAACTCTCCACTAACACAAGATAAAGTCCCTACATTTGTCACTAGTCTCTATTGAGAAAAAAGTCCCTAATAGCGTTCACAAGAGATACCGGTAAGGGAGGAAAGTTTTGGTTTCGGTTTCAACACAGAGAAGAGTCCTTGATTCTACAAACTGCAGCTTTAACAATGGCATTATATTTTTATGAGAAAAAAAATATCACGAATGTCACAACTATTGCTGTAAATCTGGTCAAAAGTAACATTAAAAAATTCACATACGTTTTTTAAATGTAGTTTGTTGCTAAATGTTGCAAAAAGTGGCTGTTTATTTTAGCATGTGCAACTTTACAATCTGAGCCTCATATAAACCCCTGCTTTCTCCTGACCTGCCACTAGGAGGGAAATTCAAAAAAATGCCTTGATTGTGGGCGGAGCCCCTGCAGCAGTTAAGACACGCCCAGTCTATACTATAAAATCTCCATAGAACAATCTATGCTAACAAGCTACTAAATACTCACTATACCTACACTACTCTCAATCCACTCTACTCACCACAGTTGTAGAGCCCACAGGTGCTAGTTTTTAATAGTAGGGGCGGGGCTAACAGTGCTTGTTTATGACGCAAAAATTCACAGAATCTAATTCTCAGCCAATAGCAAAATTCAATTGTAATAGCTGGGTTTCCACCCATAGAGGGCAGTCACTCTGACATTTTACAACTAAATGTGCCAAATTGAAATACTTTGACTAAAATGTTAAGAGTTGGACCAGGATCATTCAACAGCACGACTTCATGAAGTCGTGCTTTGGGGTTTTGGGGTTTAGTTACTCTTTAACTTATTTTTGCCAATGGGCACTAGGTAGCCTTAATGAACCATGTTTATTTATTTATTTATTTGAATTTGGACAATGCATATTCATCAACATGTCAGCATAGAGCAATAACGTAAATATGAGTTATATAGTTAAATATGAGTTAGCACAATGGCTAATTAATGTGAGGTGCCCTCAGGAAATCTAGTCACCAATGAGCTCCATCTAAAATCTGATTTACAATACTTTTCAGGATCACAAAGATAAATACATATGAGAGATGTAGTTAGTACTACAAGTTAAATACTGCTGTACTTGAAAAAGTTTTTCTTTAAATGTTTATTTGTACTTAAACATTGTGCCCAATGTTTTTAAGTGCTGCAGATTTGGTGTATGGCCAGTGGTATGTTATATATAATATGATATATAAGATATATTTTTAGTAACACAAGGTGAATTTTCAATAAAATGTAATCAAAATGAAACAATTGCAGGAATTGGGAGAAATAAAGTGGTTCATGTTGAAACCTCAACATTTCCTCTCTTTTTAACCCTCCTATTATCCTCAAATATTACTAACACATTTTAGCCTTGGGGTCAATTTGACCCCAGGGATATTTGCCCTTGATAATGAAGCACAGCTAATACAGTTTGGGGTCAAATTGAACCCAGAGGAACACCAACGCATGCAATATGTGTTCAGCACATTGAAAAAAATATCATCATGATAATTTCATGCTTAATCAATTGTAACCATCTAATTAGGAAATGTCATGAAATATAAAGGAAAAAAAGCCAAATATTATTTTTTGAATGACAAACATTGAATGGGGTCAAACTGACCACAAAGTAAATAGGAGGGTTAAGTTACTGTTCGTCTTCCTTCTTATCTTACCCTCTAGTTAAAGTGAAAGAGAGAAATTATAGTATTTAAGAAGTGCTTTTCTAAATGGTAGCCCTTCGGACTATACAGTACCTATGGAGTAGCTCACAGTTTCAGAAAGGTTGGTGACCCCTGGTGTAGTGTGTATATGCTGTGTGCAACCTAACCTCCATCCATTATTGAACACTGGGGTGATGACGGTTGGCCTCGTGTAGCTGTTACCATGGTAGGAGATCATCTATTATTGACCGCTTGGATGGCTACTTTTTGTGCTGGGGTATTTTCAGCTCATTTTTCCCAATGAGGAAATCCTGGTTAGATAACGACACAGCAGTATTTCTGAGGCTGATTGGCTTGAGAAACATGTAAGACAATCCAATTTTTTTCAATGGAGGGGCAACGAGAAAAGGAAAGAGCCGGAAAAACTGTCCGTTTCAGAATAGCATCTGCTAACAGCGGCCGGGTATTGGCCGAAGTGTTCAAGGAGGAAAGGCAGGGATGGTGCACTTCCAGTTCCATGTCAGGCTCTTTTGACTCTGACCGCACCAGCAGCCCAGAGGTGGAGCACAATGGCAGCATGCAGCCTAGTGTGAGTGAGGCCAACAGCCACCTGAATGGGCTGCTGGCAGAGAAGAAGACAGACGAGAGCGGCTGTGAACCTGATGAACTGCTTCTGTACGCAAGTGCCAAGAGAGAGATGCTGTTCAGTAACAAGAGGATCAACATCTGCAGCAAGAACGGGACAGTGAGAGGAGTGTGCAACAAAGTGAGCGCAGGCCAAGTGCTCTTCAACAACCTGTCCAACATGTACTCTGTAAGTAGCAGTAGCAGAGGTAAAAGTAACAGATTAAAAGTACTAACAGTACTGTAATTGTGTTGCTTTTATGGGTACTTGTACTTTTTTGAGTTTATTTCTAAGTCAGTAATTTTACTTGTACTCAAGTACGTTTTAGAGAAGTAAAGTAGTTTGTTACATTTCTACACCCAACCATTACTGAGAGAATTATTTATTATTTTTTGTTTTAAAATGATCAACAGACATTGTGACACTACAAAAAATGAAATGACCAGACAACAATCAAATGCATGAAATCATAGCCAACCAATCAGATTAAACGTAATGCACGGCGCCAAAATAGCATTGAATGCCTGTTATTTTCTCAATTTTAGAGTTCATAAATTTTGCTATACTTTTATACTTTAGCCTGAGATTCTATTTCTTTTACTTTGAATTAAGCTCAATGGTGTTATTTTTTCTAAAAAAAAATGCCTTTGTGGAAAATAAATTTAGTTCCAATTGTGCAAGATTTGGTCTCTTCGTTATTAAGTTTATATATGAAATGTTTACTGCATGCAAGGGAACCATGGCAACGATTTATTACCAGAAATACACATGGGGGTGAAAGTAACTAGTAACTTTTACTTTGAGTACTATTTAATTAAGATATTTTTATTTGTACTTGAGTACAGTATTTTATGTATGACTTACTTGTACTTGTACTTGAGTACAATTTCAATCAAGTAACAGTACTTTTTCTTGAGTAGGATATATCAGTATGCATGTGCTCCTATAGCGTTCCTCTACTCTTTCCTCATTAGGAGTAAGAAATTAATCAAAACAGAAAAAACAGCTTGTCAAACGTGAAATTATATTATATATAAATGTTTTACATTTGTAGGGATTTCCAACTTGAGTGATCTTTGAAATATATTTTATTTATCCATGAATAACACAGATCTAGTATCCCCTTTCTCTTACTTTTGAATGCTCAGAATTCTGTGAAAACCAACTATAGAGCATAATGATGGAATGAATGACTGATAAGACACATTTTAAAGGATCTCAGTTTGTAAATAAGTGGAATGAAACAGTATTTAGTGCCTCCTGAATAGTTTTAATTCTACAGTTTTTATTATTTACAGTCGTTTCCCTCCTGTGACCAAGACTGATTCTTATATTTTCAGTTCATGATCATTTCTATTCTATCATCATTTTGTTGTTGTTTGTTCTTTTTATTATTCGGTATATTTTTCTCTTATTTGTCTGTGTTTCTGTTGTTGTTTTTGTGTGTTGTTGGTATTATTTCAATTATTCTATCTCAGTGTGTGAGTGTCTTTGGTGTTGTTTGGTTGGTTCTTATGTCGTTTTGTATGTTTTCTGTTATGTTTGTGTATTTTGCAGTGACCTTGTGCATTGTTCTCTCATTGAGTGTTTGTTCTGTAAAATATCTCTTATTTTGAGTTGCTGGTAATCTTCAGTGTGATTATCATTTTTAACTAAAAATTGCGTACCCCTAGGGGTACACGTACCCCCATTTGAGAAACACTGTTCTAACCTGCTTATTCTTGTTCAGGGTTAAAATATGATATGTAAAAGCAAAGTAGCAATATGACTTTTTCTATCCTATTCAACAGGTAAAATCTATAGACCTATATACAGTTTATTTCCCATGGTATTTCTCCCTCTTCAGTGTTCCCAGTGCCCACATTTTGTAGTTTGGTTCTTTGGGTTTCTTTTTTTGCAACATGGACTCAAATTACAAGAGATTCACCTGCCTGCTGCCTCCTTCTCTCTCTGCACCTGGGTCAACCACCACACCCAGCATTTGTGACAGAATATCATTGTCCAATCAAATTACTTGGTCGAACTAACTGTTGTATAATTTAAACCAGTTTTTCTCAAATGGGGGTACATGTACCCCTAGGGGTATGCAACGGCACTACAGGGGATACTTGAGAGAGAGAGGAAAAAATTAACAAATGAACACATTAAAATATGGGATTTTATGTCTATTTTTAGTTCAAAATGATAATCACACTGAATATTATGAGCAACACACAAAACGACAACAAAAAAAAAAATACACAAGAGCACTACCAAATAAACAAAAATAATAGAGAAACATACAAAATGACATAAGAAACAACAACACCAAAAACACACACACAGAGCTAATATTTGAAATATCAACAACACACAAAAACAACAGCAAAAACACACACACTGAGAACTAATAATTGAAATAACACACAAAATAAGAGAAAAATATACCGAATAATAAAAAGAACAGACGAACAACAACAAAATACACAAAATGACACTGAAAACACACAAAATGATGATAGATATGATCTTGATTAGAAACATTAACTGAAAATACAGGAGAGAGATGACCATATATATCCAAAACTCACTCTATAGTAACTTGTTACTACACCTCTGAGGGAGAAGTAATCATTAATTCTATTCTTTTCAGGGTGCCCATCGTCATCAGAAGAGGAGACCATGGGAACATTAGTGACTGTGACCACCAGAGAATACTAGAGAGGGTACTAATACTGGTTTGTCTCCACCAGCAGTGTTCTCTGCATCTGTTAATGGACAGCATGGCTATTACTGTGGGTTCTTAGACCATTTTGTATTTTTTGAAATAAGTACAGATTTATTTGTAGTGTGGAATTTCATTGAGTTTTTACACCTGTGAAGTTCTTGACCTTGTGTCCGGATTGTCATTCTTAAAAGACAAATACCAAATTAAACTTCTATCTGAATTAATGAAACACCCTTCATTTGTTGGAGCAGAATTTGCCGTGTTTGTTTCTTACTTTTCTTCCAAATATTTTTTCACTATTTTCTCAATAATTAATAGGAAAGACTTGGTCAGACTTTCACTCTATAGTTGTAGAAAGACCACAACCACTGATCTTAAAAGGATAAAAGAGAGAGAGACTGAATAGCACAGCCCTGTACATCACTGTATTCACTGAACATGCCCAAGAACATTTGTTGTAGTTTGCACTGTTCAAGGTGAATTGTCTGTGAGCCCTGATTATAAAAATGCTCATGCTAAAATAAACAACAAATATTTTTGCCACATTTAGCAATGAATTTTTCTGCATATGTTTCTTTTGACCAGATTGAGAGAAAATAACATTTGGATTTATATTTAACATTTAGATTTAATATTGAACATTTATATTTAACATTTATATTTAGCATTTATATTTAACATTTATATTTAAATGTAACATTTAGATGTAACATTTAGATGTAACATTTAGATGTAACATTTAGATATAATATTTAACATTTAGATATAATATTTAACATTTAGATTTATTATTTAGATTAACATTTAACATTTAGATGCAACATTTAGCTTGACATTTAACATTTATATTTAAATGTAACATTTAGATGTAACATTTAAATTTGATATTTAAAATTTAGATTTATTATTTAGATTAACATTTAACATTTAGATGCAACATTTAGCTTGACATTTAACATTTATATTTAAATGTAGCATTTAGATGTAACATTTTAATTTGACCTCTAAAATTTAGATTAAAGCTTTACATTTAACATTTAGATTTAATATTTAGATTTAGATTTAAGATTTAATATTTAACATTAAACAATTTTATTTAAAATTTAACATTAACATTTAGATTTACCATTTATATTTAATATTTAACATTTAAATTTAGATTTAGCATTTAGATTTAACATTGACATAATATTTTCATGAGAAAAAAATCACAAAATTCACATACATTTTTTAAACACAGTTTGTTGCTAAATGTGGCAAAAAATTGCTGTTTATTTTCGCATGTGCAACTTTACAATCTGGGCCCCATAAATTGATGATGTATCCCAGCCACGTACCTAACATTTAAAACAGTGATTCTGAACTGGTGGGTCGGGACCCAAAAGTGGGTCGCAGACCTGTACTGGGTGAGTCACGGACAGCTGGTCAAAAATTAATAAATACTTAATGTCTCCCATGTTGGACTTGTCTTTTATTTTGAAATAACTTTTTTTTGACAGGCATGCTGTGAAATGCATGTTGCAGAGGAAAATATATAGATTAATGTTTTAAAAAAATGTTATATACAGGTGCTGATCATATAATTAGAATATCATGAAAAAGTTGATTTATTTCAGTAATTCCATTCGAAAAGTGAAACTTGTATATTATATTCATTCATTACACACAGACTGACATATTTCAAGTGTTCATTTATTTTAATGTTGATGATTATAACTGACAACTAATGAAAACTCCAAATTGATTATCTCGAAAAATTAGAATATTGTGGAGAAGTTCAATATTGAAGACAGCTAATTAACTCAAAACACCTGCAAATGCCTTTAAATGGTCTCCAGTCTAGTTCTGTACGCTAAACAATCATGGGGAAAACTGCTGACCTGACAGTTGTCCAAAAGACGACCATTGACTCTTGCATAAGGAGGGCGACACACAAAAGGTCATCGCTAAAGAGGTTGGCTGTTCACAGAGCTCTGTTTCCAAGCACATTAATAGAGAGGCGAAGAAAAGGAAAAGATGTGGTAGAAAAAAGTGCACAAGCAATAGTGATAACCACGCTCTGGAGAGGATTGTGAAACAAAACCCATTCAAAAATGTGGGGGAGATTCACAAAGTGTGAACTGCAACTGGAGTCAGTGCTTCAAGAACCACCACGCACAGACGTATGGAAGACATGGGTTTCAGCTGTTGCAGTCATTGTGTTAAGCCACTCTTGAACAAGAGACAGCGTCAGAAGCGTCTCACCTGGGCTAAAGACAAAAAGGGCTGGACTGCTGTTGAGTGGTCCAAAGTGATGTTCTCTGATCAAAGTACATTTTGCATGTCTTTTGGAAATCAAGGTGCCAGAGTCTGGAGGAAGAGAGGGGAGGCACAGAATCCATGTTGCTTGAGGTCGAGTGTAAAGTTTCCACAGTCAGTGATGATTTGGGGTTCCATATCATGTGCTGGTATTGGTCCACTGTGTTTCCTGTGGTCCAAGGTCAACGCAGCCGTCTACCAGGAAGTTTTAGAGCTCTTCATGCTTCCTGCTGCTGACCAACTTTATGGAGATGCAGATTTCATTTTGATCGACTTCATGCCGCATTGCATTGCTGCAGTAATTCAGACAAAAGGAGCCCCAACTAAGTATTGAGTGCTGTACATGCTCATACTTTTCATGTTCATACTTTTCAGTTGGCCAACGTTTCTAGAAAGTAATATTCTAATTTTCTGAGATACTGAATTTGGGATTCTCATTAGTTGTCAGTTATAATCATCAAAATTAAAAGAAATAAACATTTGAAATTTATGAGTCTGTGTGTAATGAATGAATATAATATTCAAGTTTCACTTTTTGAATGGAATTACTGAAATAAATCAACTTTTTCATGATATTCTAATTATATGACCAGCAACTGTATGTATGTTTTCAACAGCTATTTTTGAAAAATTATATTATTTTAATAACCAAGACAAAAAGTGGGTCCCACAGAGAGATCAGTTGAGAACCCCTGACTTAGGTCGAATCAGCAACCCATTTCTTGGCTCTTACATCACATTACATTAATTTTTTCTTTACTTGTTACTTATTTTTCACCAACGTTATCGTTTACTAGTAATTCAATGAAGATAATATTAATGTTTTTCATTGCAATACATTTATTTTACTGTTTTTCCAATAGTGTTAGTATTTTGTGTTACATTTTAACATTTACTGCAGACATTCTTCAGCCGGTGTCAGCAGTTTCTCCTCAGAATGTAAAAAAATGCTGATGTATCACCTCAGATCAAATGGAAAACTTAGTATACGGCAGGGGTCACCAACATGGTGTCCGTGGATCCTGGTTCGCACACATGGACCATGTGAGGTGCCCTTAGGCTTGTTCTAACAGTAGCACTAGTCACCACTTAACTCCATCTAAAAAACATGATTTAAGACATTAATGACAGATGTAGTCAGAGCCTTAGTAGAGTTGAATAATGTTAGACCTGAGAAGTTTTTGTATTAAATTAACCATCTTTAAAGGCCTATGTTACGAAACAAGATTACCTCTTATTACAGGAATAGTTCATTTAAGGTCATAGTCCACTGTTTTGTCCAACCACTGCATCGCATTGGGTCACAAACAAGTCAGATCATGTCAAAGCTGATACGAGGCAATATAACTGGTACTAAAAATGGACCTTTTTGTGACTGCTTCCTGGGTGCTACACCATCGCTGTCCACTGTTCCTCAGCGAGGAGTTAAATACAGAGAACACATTTCGAGTATGTAGCTTTACATATATGACAATAAAGTATAATATAAATTCTATATTCAACTGCAGTGTTAGTTTTACCTCTGAATTAGTTTGAGAGGGAGGGGCTCACATTTTTATAGGGTAGGAGGAGCCAGGATTGTCAGGAGGAGGAGTTTCTACCAGATGACATCACCTAGCCTGTTTTGAGCTGATTTTTTACAAAATGTGGAATAACAAGGGAGGGAGGAAACGGAACTTTTTCAACTTTGGCCGTCTGAATGAGGCTAAAGGGATGTATATCACTGTAAAACACATTTTTCATATTACCGCCCCTTTAAATGTTTATTTTCACTGAAACATTGAGACAAATGTGTTATTTCTTTGTGTATTGCAGACAAAACTTAATTAAATATGCTGCTTATTTGGTTTTAAGATTGTGATGTTTTTTTTTCTAATAAAATAATGAATAAATAAATAAATAGAATTTAAAAAAAAAAAGTAAGTGGAGTTTTATGAATTCTTACATAATTGTTAAATTGTAAGACCATGCTTTGGGTTAAAAAAAAAAAAAAAGAGTAGTTAGTGGCTCGTAAAATCGGAACATGATGATTCCCAAATAAATGTTTCAGAAGTGGTCATTTGAAAATGAAACAACATGTTGGGGAGAAATGTGTGTGGGTTCATTCTCTTTGGTTTTGAATGCTTCTTCACCCATTAGCATTAAAAAACTTAAAATTAATATTTTTTTTTCCCTCAATTCCTGCCCTCGGCTCCTTTAAGTAGTTCCTAACTTTTTAAGCAGATGGAAAGTCTTTCCTCATTATCTTTCCCTCTAATTAAAGTGAAACTGTGAAATTGTGGTATTTCTGTGTGTATCAAACTGGTAGCCCTGTGGATTATTCAGTAACTTTGAAGTAGCTCACGGTATCAAAAAGGTTGGTGACCCCAACCCTGCTGTATGTCTTTTTTTGTGGTTGAAAGAGGGGGCTCAAAGATCACCTTACACAGGGTCCCCAAACAGCTTTTAAAAAAGGTGGACTATCCCTTTAAGTAGTGGAGTTGTGCAGCCTGCCGTTCACCTACCAGTCAGACTCAGTACCACGGACAACACCCAGCCTGCCGACCCTCACTGACGGATCAATGGTGGTCGGGGTCACCTTTACCGTGAAGTCCGGCTGATGGAGCTGGTCCCACTATGATCCTGCGGGTGTTCCAGTCAGACGGAGCTGAACCGAGCAGAGGATGGAGGCTCTCCTGCAGACACACCCCGCTGCACCCTCAGCTCGAACATCTCACACACACATCGGATCCATCACGGACCGGTCCTTGAACGTCTCACGTTGCAGAGAAGTGTGCTAAAGGTCTGGGTCTGCAGAGCTGATCGAGTGAATCGATCAATCAACAACCACCATACCGACGCCCTGTGGGTGCTGACTACAGCCCACCATGTCCCCCCCAGCTGCAGCTTCTGCTTCAGCTGCCACGACTAGTGAGAACACCACCACCAGTACCAGTACCTGTACCAGTACCAGTACCAGTACCTGTACCACCAGTACCTGTACCACCAGTACCTGTACCACCAGTACCAGTACCTGTACCACAAACCCCAACACCACCACCACCACCAGCAGCAGCAGTACCGTGCTAGAAGAGAACACCAGGGAGGAGGTGAGCCTTTGTTACTGTGTGTTTGTCAGATGCTGCAGTGTGTGTGTGTGTGTGTGTGTGTGTGTGTCCTGCAGCCATTGTGTTTGTAGTAGTGTGTAATGCTGACTGGCCATGTGTGTATTATGCAGGGTTGGGGTCAATTACGTTACATTTCTAAATCAGTAATTTTACATGTACTTAAAGGGGACATATCATGCTAAATCCACTTTTTTAGTCCTTAGATGCATTTTGATGTATATTTAGATTGTTTAGAAGTACAGAAAAGTTCAAATTAATCTCTTCAGGTGCTCTGTTGATATCTTCATGTTCTGTTTTGGTCATATTTTTCAATCTGTTTCGATTTTTCGATTCTCTATTACGTTTTTTGAACAATAACGTCAGCAGAACTGCCAAATTAGTACATCAACTCCAGGTCCAACACTTCGAGCAATCCGCCATTTTTATTTCTCGCTTTTATTTTGTAGTCCAAGCTCAAGGATGCAGAAGTTACGAGAGGAGAAATCAAAATGTTTGGTTGTAGGATGTAGTAACCCACACGCTTCATTACACCGTCTCCCAGCATCAGAACCTTTTCAAAGTGCCTGGTTGAGTTTTATTTTTCACAGAAATGTACCCACATCTGTGGGTAAGGTCATTTTTGTGTGCGCGAAGCACTTCAAGGATGACTGCTTCTGCAACCTCCGCCAGTATAAAGAAGGATTTGCCGAAAGACTTTGTCTGATTGAGGGTTCAATTCCTTCTATCTTTGGAGACGACGAACAGAGCACTTCGGTAAGCTGTAAATAACGCTATAAAGTGTGATGATAAGACGTCCCTGTCATTGTTTTGTTAGCATTAGCAGTTGCACCGTCTTCAGACTTCATATGTTAGCGCTGTGTGCTCGTTTTAGATCCTTGATGATATGACCTACGTGATTTAATTTAAGTCTAAAGTTTTCATTAGTCATTTCATTTTGCCGTTTTTGTCTTTGAAAAGACTGTATTAAAATGCATTTCAGGACATTAGCTTGGCGCTAGTGTTAGCTCGGTGCGTGTGTTAGCTCACTTGTTAGGGTTCTGCAGGTTCATCATCTTCATTTTCATCTCGCTCCGCCGGGTCAGACTCTGGCTCTAACATGTAAGGCTGGATGGACAAGTCTTCTGTTGTTGACATTTTGTAAATAATGTGTGAATAAACTTTTTCTGTCCCGCTACATAGCCATATCTCTTCTATCAAACTACAAAAATGGCCGAGCAGGGTGGAGTTGAACCTGGAGAGGGGGCGGGGTATGGAGTGTCTCATTTGGATTTAAAGAGACCGCACCAAAACGAGTTGCTCTCAGAAGCACATCAGAAAAGGGGTAGAAAAGGGGCCTGTGGAGCTATAATAATGAGGAATTCAGACCCAAGCATTGCAGTTCCACTTTATATAGACCACAACTGTATGATTTATATGTAAAAACCATGATATGTCCCCTTTAAGTACATTTTAAAAGTAGTAAAGTAATTCATTACATCTCTACACACAACTGTTACTGAGTAAATTATAATTTTTTATTTTAAAATGATCAACAGACATTGTGAAACTACAAAAAATGAAATGATCAGACAGCAATCAAAGAATCCATATGTTCTTCATCGTGCCATTTCTGATCACCACCCAGTCACTTTCTACGGTTCAGGTTGTGGTTTGTACCTCTAATGTTGTTACCCACATCATGGCACATTTGTCATGGCACTGTTTAAGAGTTCATAAATGTTAAGAGCCTGAGAATTTTTTTATTTATTTAAAAAAGAATTGTATATTTTGACAAACCTTTTATTTTATACAGATGCCTTAGTGGGAAAAAAATAAAATTCCAATTGTGCAAGATCTGGTCTCTTCCTTTTTAAGTTTATACATGAGATGTTTACTGTATGCAAGGGAACCGTGGCAAGATGTATTACCAAAAATAAACGTGGGGGTTGAAAGTAACTCGTAAGTTTTACTTTGAGTACCATTTAATTGAGCTACTTTTTACTTGTACTTGAATGTTTTATGTATTACTTACTTGTACTTGTACTTGAGTACAATTTCAATCAAGTAAAAGTACTTCTACTTGACTATGATATATCAGTACTCTTTACACTTCTGCTCATTTCTTGATTCATTTTTTTTCCACTAAATTTACTAATTGTACTAAAAATACAAAGACAAGTGTCAGATGTTGCAGTGCTGCTTATTTTGATTTTTCTTCTCCTTTGACTCAACAGCAAAGACCTGTGAAGCAATCACTGAGCAAGTCCTTGTGTAGGGAGAGCTTCTGGAAATGCCTCATTCTGTCCGTCCTCATGTATGGCTGCATTGGAGCCATGGTGTGGTGTCATGTCACCAAGGTAACCCGCCTCACCTTTGACAGTGCCTTTAAAGCGAAATCCATGATGTACCACGACAGCCCCTGCTCAGATGGCTATATTTACATCCCTCTGGCCTTACTGGGCATGCTCTATCTAGTCTACCTCGTGGAGTGCTGGCACTGCCATGTGAAGAATGAGCTGCAAAACAAAGTGGATGTGGAAGGCATCTATGAGCGCATCCAGAGAATGCAGCAATCCAAACCTTGCATTTGGTGGAAGGCCATAAGCTACCACTACGTTCGGCGGACTCGACAGGTGACACGCTACCGTAACGGAGATGCCTACACTAGCACACAGGTCTACCATGAGCGTGTCAACACCCATGTAGCAGAAGCTGAGTTTGACTACAGTCACTGTGGGGTGAAAGATGTTTCCAAGCAGTTGCTGACACTGGAGAAGTCTGCTCTGACAAAGATGCGCTTCACAAAGTGTTTTAGCTTTGCCAACGTAGAGTCCGAAAACTCTTACCTCACACAGAGAGCAAGGTTTTTCACAGACAACGAGGGCCTTGATGACTATATGGAAGCCAGGGAAGGGATGCACCTGAAAAACATTGATCTTAAGGAGTATGTCTTGGTTCTGGCCGATCCGGAGCACCAGCCCTGGTATCTATCCCACTACGTCTTCTGGTTCGCCTCATTCCTCACATTCTCCTGGCCTCTTCGTGTATTTACAGAATATCGCACTGCTTACATCCACTATCGTGTTGAGAAGCTCTTTGGGCAGGATTACCTCCCGGCAACACCATGTGACGATCGGCCATACTGGCGACGCATCCCTCGCGTAAACACAATTGACAGCACAGAGTTGGAGTGGCATATTCGCTCCAACCAGCAACTGGTACCCAGTTATTCAGAGGCTGGCCTGATGGACCTGGCCCAGCACCCGACGAGCTTCAGTGGGATTCGTCAGAACTGTGAACGCTGCCATAGAGCTATCAGCTGCTCCTCTGTGTTTTCCAGAAGTGCCCTGAGCATCTGCACAGGCGCCAGCTCCCGCATCCCCTTTAGCAGCAGCCGCTTCTCGCTGGCTCGGCGCTACGGTTCCCAGAGAAGCTGCTTCTGGAGGAGTGGCAGCTTGGACGACCAGGAAAGTCCCAGTGAGAACACCCGCTGCCTTTCAGAGCGCCTCACCACTGATGACGAGGAACCTCCTGAATATGAGGACGCTCTGTGCTACCCTGTGCTCATCGTGCACTGCAACGAGAACTGCCAAAACCACAGGTCTTTCCACAGAAACGCCTCCTGTGTAGAGACTTCCTTATGATTATGCAGAAACATACACACTCAGAAACCTTATTGTAGCAAACTGGGCATCAGAGACAAGTGCAAACACATCCTAATAACAGGTTCATGCTGTATTATCCGTACTATTAGAACTTTGGACTTGAATTGTGCATGTGTGAATGACCAAAGCAATAACAATGACTAAGGTACAGTGGCTTGAGAACTGACTCAAGGACTTCCATTAAAACCAATAAGACGAAGACTGTTGAGTTTGTTGCTATATATCATGCACATTCTAATATACTATTTGTAGTGTGTTTGAAAGAGGCTGCAATTACACCATAGACCAGTTCAGAGAGCATTTCTTGATGTCTTTTGATCAGAGCAATAACTTATATATAACGTTACAATAACATGGAAAGACAGATTAGTTGTGCTCATGCAGAGCGAGCGTAGATCAATGAGGCAGCCACCAATTCAATCCGTGATACATTCTTTAAAGAGTAACTAAACCCCTGCTTTCTCCTGATCTGTCACAATGAGGGAAATTTAAAAAATGCCTTGATTATAGGCGGGGCTTTTGGAGCAGTTAAGACACGCACAATCTATGTTAAAAAATCTACAAAGAACAATCTATGCTATGTTAACTAGCTACTCATTACTCAATATACCTCTCTATTCACTATTCTATTAATCCAACCTACTCACCACTGATTGTAGAGCCCACAGGTGGTAGTTTTTATAAAAGGGGCGGAGCTAACAGTGCTAGTTTGTGATGCAAGATGGTTCAAAAACATCACATGATCTTGTTCTCAGCCAATACAAAAATTCAATTGTAATAGCCAGGTATCCACCCATTGAGGGCAGTCTCAGTTTAATATGCCAAATGGAAATACTAAAATGTTGAGAGTTGGACCAGGATCAATCAACAGCACTACTTCATACCCAAATACATTTGTATTCAGCAGAAAAAAGTGGGTTTGGGGTTTATTTACTTTTTAACTTGTGGGTTACTCTGTATTGATTGGACATTTTCAAATTGGATGCTAAAGTTCTGTGATCTTCGTTTGTACATTTTTAATGCATTGGTTTACTGACAATGGTTGCAACTGTAAGAAATAAGAATCACATTCTGGTGTATCCTGACCACCGTTTCGAGTGATGACTGTTGATGTTACATGGCAACTCCTGAGAAAAATAATACTTTCACATGGATGTTAATGGACTGACTTGTGTTTGCACCTGGTGCTTTGTTCACATACTATCGGATGGGTATTCCAAAAAGAAACAAACTCTGAGTCTATCCATAAACTCTGGGTCACCAAACCTCACCAAACCTTACAGCTGGTATGAACCGGGTCACCCCACCCTGAGTATGTAAACCTTGGGTTACTTACGTGCACGATCGTGATAATAAGCCATCATCAATGGAGCAAAGATAACACGAGCTACAATGGCAACAAGCTGAAAGAGAGTGATTTATTCACCCCAATAGGTGAAATAAGCAGATGTTTGGGGAATATGAGCCTGTTCTAAAGGTGCTTTCACACAGAACCCGACTTCAGCGACTATAATCTTTTAAATCGCCTGTGATAAGTCGCTTGAACATTGTCACGCTATTTGGTCACTTCATCACGTCATCGCTCCAGTGACGACCGGGGAACAGTGTTTGTCTGCGGAGCAGCGAGCTGCACCGAGGGGATTGATCACTTCTTCTCCGGCCGTACATTTACGGCACATATCAAAGACAGCTCCACTCGTACTTACAGTTTAAATTATCAACTTACAGAGTTACTATAAAGGATGAGCTCACTCAAAATATACTTAGAATTTAAAAGGCTTAATCAAAGAGTATTCCACTTTCATTTGGCCCCTGTAAGTTGGGGAAGTATACAGCCCTCTCAGTGCAGCCTTCTCGCTGTTGCGGGAGGGAGGGCTGTAGCCTTGGCTCTACAGACAGTGACAACCGCTTGACGTTGCGTCATTTACATTGATTTTGAAAGTAATGTAGTTGCCGGAGTTGTCTAGAGTGCTGCCTTACCATTGCGCCACTGTAGCGTTCAAATTGTGTCATCCATTCTACGGTCATAGGGAACATTACCAGTTGTATTTCTGTAGGATTTATATATTGCTCTTTGATCTTTTTAAGAACTAATGTATATGTGGAGCCTTAAATGTGTATTCCTTTAAAATGACGTATTTCCCTTTACATTTGCCACAGGTTTGTATCCAGGTAACTTTACAAAACACGACAGCTGGGGTTTAAATGCAGAGCAACCTTTCTGATTGCAGTGTCTTTCCCGAAATGTCTGCATCCCCAATGCTGTAAACTACAGTTTGCAAAAAAAACATGAAGCAGTACAACATTTGTAACGATGTGAGCGCACGTCTGTGGTGTGTGATGTTACTAATACTTATACAAACAGTTCACGGAAAATGTTACCATGGTGACATACTCAGAGTATAACTTACCTAGCTTTCTAGAATCGGAAACTCAGAGTTTCCCATTTTTTAGCCCAGACATACTCAGAGTTTGAACATAACCCGCTTTCTGGAATACCCCTTTGTACCTCAGAGCTTTGCTGTGTGTCTGATGCAATACAAGTTTGGGCATGGGTAAGTAAACAAGTATCAAGACTCTCTAAATTCATCTTTAGAAATTACAAAAACAACAAAAACAAAAACATTTCACAGCACAATTTAAGATGCCCATTTCAAATTTTTGGCAACAACCCCCCATACATCATAGGTGCCAAAAGTATAGGGAATAAAAATCCTGAAAAAGATAGGTGCTGAATGTTCTAAATGTGACAAACAGTGAGGCATTACTCAATGTGATCAATACTGATCCAAAAAGACGTGGAAATCTAATTTCATTGCAAGGGATTCAATAAACCAAAACCATTCCAAGCTACTTTGTAAGGGAGTCTAAGCACTTAAAGCAACTTTCTTGCTGCATTCTGAAATCAACCCAAAGTTTACTTTACTGTCAATCTTACTGCACTTACAGGACATACATAGGATCGGAATTTGGTTTCTCTTAAATGCTGCAAATTAGATAAGTTTGGGGAAGGACCCTTAAACATTTTTAGGCTTCCTGTATCCTCTAAGATTTAGGCTGATGTCAATATGTGATAACAATAAAGAGGAGACACCATACAGAAGTCATACAATCAGAAAATATATCAACAGAATGTGCAAGAGTCTTGAGGCTTTTTGGTAAATTATACATGAATGTAAAATACCAACTCATATGACTGACTGTAATATTGTGTCAACAAAGCACATTGTAAAGGAACAATGCTTTATTTGTTGATTCACAAAAAATGTATTACACCGTGTCTTTGTTACTGAGATATTTTAAATGGTTAATCTGAGAGATCAAGGCAGCACATGTAAGAATTGAAATATTGATTACACACTGACATCATACACAACAATTGAAGTCTAAACATTTTTTATAATCTCATTAGAGATAAACTTTATCCAAAATGCTTTTTTTTAATGGTAACATAAACTGTAATATGCACTTGAGGTGGCTGACATTAGGAAGTGGTGTGGAATCCTGATGTAAATGCAAAAGTATTTATGTTGATATTTACAATCAAACAAACCTCTTGTACAAAGTAAATGGTAAATGTTACATTGGTAATAATCAAATGGGCTGTATAAATGAATTGATTAAATTTCAATGTATGCATTATGATTTTGCTGAAAAACGATGGTGGCAATAAAAGTTGTGCACTATTTTTTGGATAATCACAACCGTTTCTGCTATTAACAGTCAGAAATGACACTGAAATTAGTGGCTTCAGGGTATCAATACCTTGATGAAGTTCGAAAATGAGAAGGACGCAATTATTTTTTCCAGAGTTATTGTCTTTGTTTGGTTTTTTTTTGACTCTGTTCGAGGTATCTTCAAAGGGGACATCTTTCCTTAGAAACCATTTAAGATAGGATTACCAAATTCGGTGTGTGGCTTCAGGGTATCAATACCGTGATGGAGTTTGAAAATGAGAAGTGCGCAATTATTTTTTCTGGAGTTATTGCCCTTGTGCCGTTTTTTTTACTCTGTTCGTGGTATCTTCAAAGGGGACATCTTTTCTTAGAAACCGTTTAAGATAGTTTGTAATTTTATATTCTGATGTGATAATATTTTCTTATGTTTACATTTAAGTTCTTAGATTTAGGACATTTAGGAAAAGGATGTTGATGACTATGTCTTCTTCAGTGACGTGCAGTCAGGGTAGGCAAGGTAGGCAGTGCCTACCCAAGGGTGAATTGATATTTTGATTATTTGTTTTAATTATAATATAATTATAAATTATTTATTTTTCCATTTCTGATAGCCTACAGTACCTATAAGTTTGAAAGTGTCCGCATTTTGTGCGTTTCAAAAGCCCAAATTGCTAAACAGCGCTATTTCCTGGAACGGCTGCACAGTCTCACTCCACTGTAAGGCAGAGGGAGGCCACACCCCCATCCAAAAGCACCTTGCTGCTCTGCTTCTGTTCCCATAGCATGGTTTTATGTGTTTGCGCATGCGCAGTCAGTTCCCCAAGATGACAATCATTTAAGTAAAAAGGCAACTCTCTACGCTAGGCTAAATGCTATATGTAAGTTCACAGTGCATTGGTGAATTGTTCCCATGTGACCGCTGCTGCTACGTTCTCTCTCGCTCTAGCGAGTGGGCGGGATAACACTACAGGCAGGATGACGGCGCTAGAGATGATAGAGAAACTTTGTTTTGAGAAAAAATTACAGCTTTTAAAAGATGGGAGACCAACATCTGAGCTACCTGAGCTTCAGCAAAGGTAAGGTCAGAACATGTTTCATACTTTTCACAGTGAATGGTACAAAGGGAAGGAGTGGCTTTGTGGATGCTCCTCACTGAGGCTGTTCCGAGTTGTTGTTGTTGTGATTTTCTTCGTGTTTCTGTGTTTCCAACACAAACAACAGATGCACTGCCGTGTCATGAGATATATCTTGTTGGGAGAGTATGGAGGCTATATTAAATAATTGTTTATGTTTCTTTAATGGTGTTTTACAATGTTGATTTTGTTAGATGGCTAAATACTTGTTCATGTTGATCTTGTTGGGGTTTTTTTCTTATTATGAATTTTACATTTTGATAAGCACATTGAGATGACTTTGTTGTAAATTGCTTTATACAAATAAAGTTGAATTGAATTGGTTTAACACTTTCCAGCAGAAACATATGAAACGTGCGTACCCAACCCTAGTGGTCACACGGCACGTCACTGGTCTTCTTGTTAATTGTAGAAATATCAGTGATTTGGCAATGGTGGTTGTAGCTGCACTAGTCTTTACAGAGATGGCATCCATCTGCTTTGATTGGTTTGGGTTGGTGTACAGGAGGAGAACAGAACAGGATGGGAGAGATAGAACATCAGAGTGTCCCATAAGTTGAGCCGTGAACCACAGATCAGGAACTGTCAACTCTAGCTTCAAGACACCTGAAACAGAAAAGAGAGAGATAGGTGAGGAGAAGGCACAGACTGCAGAAAAACATGATACAGGTCTGCCTGTATGGAAACACCTGCTGCTAGACTATGTGTGAGTGGAATGAGAAGGAGTATGTTGCATGGTGTGTAGGCAGTGTGGTGGGTATACAACGAGGATCAGAAGTGGCATGACTGTGTCTACCTGGACATCACCCATAGAGGACTATGTGTAGATGGAGGTGTTTGAAATAATGTTGGTCTACTATTTATAATATTTGTTCCTAGTGGTTAAGTTAACGCTATTATACAATATACTTTTGCGATTAGCAGCCTCCCGTACTAAGACTGGGAGCTGGTTCCAAAGGCGAGGAGCCTGGTAGCTGAAAGCTCTGCCTCCTGTTCTACTTCTAGACACTTTAGGAACTTCCAGAAGACCAGCAAACTGAGAATGGAGTGTTCTGCCTGGAAGATAGGACACCAACTAATTTTTTATTTATTTATTTATTTTTTAATGAATAAGACTTCTTTTGTTTTTTAAACATCACAATCTAATCACCAAATCTGCAGCAAGTTTAGTAAAATCTGTGACCTGTGGTTAATGCGGGCTACCCGGTTCCCGCGGGCAACCCCTGCTTTAGAGTATGATTCCTTTACTTGTATTGGACAGTGAAGCAGCTGCAAAAACATAACCAAACTAAATCAAATCAACCAAATAAACAGAAAACAAAAGAACATGGAAACATTTTTATTAAAACAGGCTGAAGTAAACTAATAGAATACCCAAAAGTCTAGGCCCTAGGTTCCCAAAGTGGGGTACGGGTACCCCCAGGGGTATGCAAATTGCCATAGGGGGTACATGAATGAGAAATAAAAAGTGTAAACTAGAATATAAATCGACCAGCAGTCAGGAGCCTCCATGGATTGCCACACATTAGCCGATGATGTAAGTCGACCCTCTAGTGGTGACAGAGAAACAATCTCATCAAAAAAGGGCTACATTGTATGTGACATTACATCAGGGGTTCCCAAACTTTTTTGGGTCGTGACCCCATTTTATAATCACCTTTTTTTTTTTCTAGAATAAGTATTTGTTGTTTTGATGTTGTCAAGATTATTGACAAAGGGACAAGAAGCACCAGCTCAAGAATGTTGGTAGGTTTAGTTTTTTCTGTTAGGCATGTAGTTTTATAGTTAACATTTTACACTTTTAAAAAATGCTCTGGGTTTAATTGTGCATTTGCATTTATTTTGTTGAAACATTTTATCAACAAATTTGATCTATAATGAGTGCTAAATTTTCAAGGTGTTCATAAAGGTTAACAGATTAAATTAAATTAAATTAATTTCCATATACCAGTATTCTACAAAGATATGGAATTTGCTGGTTAAAAAACCCTCTCTTATTATTGAAAGGACATTTGTTTTATTTTTTTACTTCAGTACATTTAGTAGCATGCACTTTTTTTTTCTTCAATACTTCTACTTTTACCAGGGTCATTGTTTTAATTCAAGTATCTATAATTTTACTTGAGTAAGAAGAAGAAGAAGAAGAAGAAGAAGGAGGAGGAGGAGGAGGAGGAGTTGTATTTAATCCTCCAGGCCGACAGGTGGCGGTGTATGTGCGTCTCCTACAGTGAGGACAGGTCAGGCGGAAGTGTAGTGTGCTATGAAAGGTTACTCTGTGGGTGAGTGTCTCTACTAAACTACTCTAACCTCATTTTAACTATGTTTATCAGATCACATATGAACAGCGCTAATAATAATAATAATAATAATAATAATAGTATTAACCATGTAAAAGGAGCCGTTGTTGTTCTCTGATAAACGTGTCACAGACGGACACTCATGAAAATGTAACTCGATGAATTAAGTCCTAAAGAGTAATGACATCATCAACATTAGCTTTTAGTGACATTTTAAAAATTTAAAAGTGTGGTCTCTGACCTAATGTATATCTACAGGCAACAATACTGTTTGACTTTAAAGTAAAACTAACACAAAGATTAAGTCATTAATCTCAGGTCATAATCTGAGTTTAAACACCAATGAATCTGGTGACAAAAATATTGATTCATGGTTTGAGTATTAGTGGTTCTCACACCTCTTTGGCCCCTGTTAGTACCTCTTTTGCTCAATATTCTGTTAAAAAACAACTATAGAGCATAATGATGGAATGAATGAGTGATAACACATTTTTTAAAGAATCTAATTTTGTAAATAAGTGGATCGAAATAGATTTATACTTTTTTTTATCATTAACGTTCATCTCCCTCCTCATGTGGAACAAACTGATCCTTGTATTTACAGTTCATGTTTAAATTAAGATCCTTTCTATCATCATTTTGTGTTTTATGTTTTGTTGTTAGTTTGTTCTTTTTATTATTCAGTATATTTTTGTCTTATTTTGTGTGTTTTTGTCATTGTTTTTGTGTGTTGTTGGTATTGTTTGAATTATTCTTTTAGTGTGTTTTTGGTTGTTTATTATGTCATTTTGTATGTTTCTGTGTTATTTTTTGTGTATTTCATAGTGATCCTGTGCGTTTTTCTCTCTCATTTAGTGATGTTGTCATGTAGTGAGTCTATGTTGTCATTTAGTGTGTGTCTATGTTGTCATGTAGTGTGTCTGTGTTGTCATGTAGTGAGTCTGTGTTGTCATTTAGTGTGTGTCTATGTTGTCATGTAGTGTGTCTGTGTTGTCATTTAGTGTGTCTGTGTTGTCATGTAGTGTGTCTGTGTTGTCATGTAGTGTGTCTGTGTTGTCATGTAGTGAGTCTGTGTTGTCATGTAGTGTGTCTGTGTTGTCATTTAGTGTGTCTGTGTTGTCATGTAGTGAGTCTGTGTTGTCATGTAGTGTGTCTGTGTTGTCATGTAGTGTGTCTGTGTTGTCATGTAGTGAGTCTGTGTTGTCATGTAGTGTGTCTGTGTTGTCATGTAGTGTGTCTGTGTTGTCATTTAGTGTGTCTGTGTTGTCATTTAGTGTGTCTGTGTTGTCATGTAGTGAGTCTGTGTTGTCATGTAGTGAGTCTGTGTTGTCATTTAGTGTGTCTGTGTTGTCATTTAGTGTGTCTGTGTTGTCATGTAGTGAGTCTGTGTTGTCATGTAGTGTGTCTGTGTTGTCATGTAGTGTGTCTGTGTTGTCATGTAGTGTGTCTGTGTTGTCATGTAGTGAGTCTGTGTTGCGCAGTTACGCACTGTAGGTGGAGCAGCCCTGAAATGTGGGTGTTCCCATTCAAATCTGGCTTTACGCGCATTCTTCGGTGTGCGTAAACCCTTTTCCTCATACGCACCTCTAACCTGGATAAGTGCAGCGCCCCGATAAGGTGATTATATTGCACTGTAAATATGGACTTAGTCGCATTTGAAGCCACACGGACTTGTGCGTGGGCAGCAGCTGTGATCACTCAGCTGCTGCTGTGTGATTAATTAAAACTCTGACAGACGCAGACTTCTGTCCACGTTGGTCACAGGGATTCAACTATTTTCATATGTCCGACGTTAAGTCACAGTTTAATCCACTACAGAGTGAAACAAGCTGTCATATGCAGATGAGGATGGACCATAAATTGTTCCCACACATATTTTAATGAGGCTCATCCCTCTGTATTAAAGCAGGACGCTCTGCGGCTGAGTTATTTCTTCATATCTCCAGAGGATCTAACTCAGTCACGCTTTACAGTGATAATGTTGATGTTGATGATGAAGATGATGATGATCAATGAAAGAGATTTTAACTGACTCAGTCATATTACAATAATATGGATCAATAATCTGATGAAATCAACCTGTTACATTGTTTATCAATGAAGGTGTTTCAAATTAAAAGTGAACTTTATCATTTTCACGGATTTCAGTGACATTTACAAGCGTTGGGAAAACTCCATGTTTCGTTATTTCTAGACAGCCCAAAAAAATGTCATCACCGCCTCCTTTCCTTCAACCCGCCTTCATTCACACATGTGACAAACAGTGAGAAACACTGGCATAGACATATATAAAGTAACAAAACTAAAGGTGCTTTTATTCTATCTGATATGTACTATCAAGTCATAAGTCAAACACACTGATACAAAACATTGTTTTGATGAGCAACATAGATCCACTGCTGCCACATTGTGGCCAATGATGGTTCTGTTCACAGACCCACTACCTGTATCACAGGGCCCCGATTGTAAAGTTGAGCATGCTAACATAAACAGCATAATTTAGCAACAAACCACGTTTAAAAAAACGTATGTGAATTTTTTTACTTTTGACCAGATTTACGGCAATACCTGTACTTGTGAAATTTGTGATTTTTTTTTTTCTCGTAAAAATATAATTTTAATGTTAAATGTTAGAGGAGAAAAAGCCAAAAGTGACACGTATTGTGCAGCTGTTTGTTAATAAATGTGCCTGTGTGACATTTTTCATCAGCAATTTAACCTAGAATTGTGCAGTGGTAAAAGTAATGGATTACAAGTACTCACGTCACTGTAATTGAGTAGCTTTTATGTGTACTTGTAGTTTTTTGAGTATATTTCTAAATCAGTAATTTTACTTGTACTAAAGTACATTTTAAAAGAAGTAAAGTAATTCATTACATTTCTACACCCAACCATTACTGAGTAAATGACAACATTTTTTGATTATTTTTTTTTTTATTTCTGTTTCATGGTTTCTTCATAAATGTTTATAAATGTAGCTATACATAGAGCTTATTATTAAATTCATTTTATTTAAAAAACGAAAAAGAATTGTACATTTTGACAAACCTTTTGTTTTATACAGATGCCTTTGTTGAAAGTAAATTAAGTTCCAATTGTGCAAGATTTAATCTCTTCTTTTTGAGTTTATACATGAGATGTTTACTGTATGCAAGGGAACCGTGGCAACGATTTATTACCAAAAATAAACATGGGGGCCGAAAGTAACTAGTAACTTTTGCTTTGAGTACTATTTACTTGAGCTACTTTTTACTTGTACTTGAGTATTTTATATATGACTTACTTGTAGTTGTAGTTGAGTAAAACTTAAATCAAGTAACTACTTCTACATGAGTAGGATATATCATAACTTTATTATTCAGGAATTGTGTTTCTGGTCAGACTTTATTGAGTTAAAAATATCACAAATTATATCGTATATCGCCATTTTGAGAAAAAAATGTAGATTTGAAATGTGGTCCATATTGCCCAGCCCTAACCATGTGATGATCTTTCCCTTCAGTGAGTGGGTGGGGAGCCAACATGCAGAGTCTGGTGGTGCAGGTCCTTGCCATGAGACAGCTGGGGCGATTAAACCCGGGCCACCTGCGTGCTGTGGGGTATGGCTTGAGGCAAACTGAGTGGTGTCCCAGGACCATCCACACCCGCCAGCTGTGGGGTTGCTCTGCTGTGCCCACCCTCCGCTACAAGGATGCCATCAGGAGCTGTTCTGCTCACCAGCTACGGTTTAAAAGCAGTAAGAAGAAAGACACTTCTAGAAGCATGCAGGAGGAGGAGGAGGCGGAGGATGAAGACGAGGACAACACAGAGGACAGCGATTATGAGGATGAAGACCCAAATGTGCCAAAGGACTATAAAGACATGGAGAAACATGTGCAGTCGTTTCGTTATGATGTCATCATCAAAGCTGGCCTGGACATGGCACGCAAGTGAGTCTGTCACTTATCTCTCCATCACTACAGGAAAAGGAAGCGTTATTGTACCACTGTTGAGTTCAATCTGTCCTTACAAGGGTTTTTTAATCCACTATGTCTGAGATCCTTAGCTATCATCAAGGGCCTGTACTATGAAGCTGGGTAAGTATATCCGGGATATCGCCTATATATATAACTCAGTCAGTTCTAATAATTTCTCAGTGAACCTGCAGCGTAGTTACTCTAAAATAGTCTACGACTGCCAGGCAATCTTAGATTTAGGTAAATCAAACAGTTATAGTCCGGTAGATGCGGCAACTCTAGCTTCGGATTGCTACCGTGGCTAAACCCAGCGGACTGTGTAGCAGCGGAGCCTCGTACCAGCGGTGTCCGCCAGCGGAGGAGACGTAATAAGCGGTGTGATTGGAAGCACATACGCGTGTACACACAAGTCAGGGTAGACATTCTTTAAATCCTTAAAAAGGTAAGTTATTATATTTGATGTAGCCAAATTTAAGGCCTTAAAAGCTTTACATTTGATTAAATTGGAGAAATTGTAGCATTAAATATTGTGGTACTTCTCAGTGCTTGTGCTCTGAAGTGTCTGATCATCACTGTGACAATTCTAATAATGTCAGAAGCACAATATTTGGATATAGAATAGAAATACTTTATTAAGCCCAAGATAAATTAATTTTCTCAGCTGCTAAAAACATAAATCCAGTGTTTGTCAAACACATGCACACACAGGTTTCTAGGTTACCATAGCAAATAGGCTCACCCCAGAAATGATATATTATTTGTTTGTAGTTACTTAGTTGACTTAACTGTATTGTTATTCAATTGTTGACACTGGCACTTAATAACACTACATGGTAAAATTGCAATAAATAAACGGTCTTAGTTTTGGAGCCAAATGTTGTTGTTTTTTGAGAAATTAAAGCCAAATGCTTGATCAATTTACAGCTACGTCATTTTTGTTAAGCATTATTTGTTTTGGTTGCTTAAAAACACAAAAACATTTATTTGATTATTTGATCGATAAAGTACTAGATTAATCGATTCCAAAATAGTTAAGAGGCTCCAAAACAACCTTCAAAGGAAATACATTCAAAGCGCAATCATACTTTGTTGACATTTAGAAATAGCGCTTTTATTTTATGAAAATCTGTAATGGAAACCCAACTATTGACTTTACTGTATTGATTATACTATAGAAAGAGTTTTACTTTTGATAAAATGTTGGCACCAATAAATTGAAAGGCTAAAACATACTCGGACTGTGCGCTCTGCTCAGAGCTTACATACTCTAGTCTAGCGCACTGCCGAGTAGTAGTTTCCACTAAAATCCTACATTTCCCACAATCCTTAGCACTTCATTGTAGTCCTTGTCCTCCTTCTGGGACGTGTTTTAAAGGTGTCTGTACTAGCTCGTCTTCATATCTCCTGTTCTGTTTCACCAGGCGAGTGTGTTTGATATTCCTTTGAGTAAAAAATATGAAATTAGATTTAATTCCAAACCACAGTGACTGGTTTATCCCCAGATCTGTTAGAAATAATCAGAAAAACTGTGGAAACATAAACCTGTTCTGTTGACTTTGACTGAAAATAAAAATCTTGTCTTGTCTTTTCACAGTAAAATCGAGGATGCCTTCTACAGCAATAATCTCAGATTGAATGGATACAAACTCATTAAGAAGAGTAAAACGGTAGGTGCAGCTGTGGCAGTTTTCATAGTAGAGCTGGGCCATATATCAAGCTTTCTATTTTGACGATATAGAAAATTACAATATCGCCTATATCGATATTTTATAGCTTATTTTGTATTAAAATAGTCACTAAACAAGCCGCACTACAGAACTCACTCACACGTGCTGTCCCTTATTGGAGAAAAAGCCAACAATGGAACATTTTGAGCTGCTTTTTGTTAATAAATGTGTCTGTGACATATTTCATCAGCACATTTAACCCAGAATTGTCTTCCTGGAAAGACTTTATTTCAATTAAACCACATGTGTTGAACCCAAGGTCCGCGGGCCAAATCTGGCTCTTTAGACCATCTAATTCAGCTCGCAGGAGAAAGTAAAAAACAGAAAAAACATGAATTATTGTGTAAATGCCAAATATTTCAATTATAGATATCTTAGGACTTCTAAATACATAAAATCAATGAAACTCCACAATATTTGGAGGATTGCAATTTTCCAATGATTTTATCCCATGACGGCAGTCATTTTAAATCTCAAATTGTTCAAAGAAGTCAATTTTCCTCAAAATATTTCACATAATGTCCACAAATTCTAAAAAAATTGGTCACATAATCCTGCAGGGACCGATATCTGTCACTTATTACTTGGATTTGTCCGCACCTTACATTACAATTATAATTTAATTTAGCGGACGCGAAGTGTCACGAAGTGACAACATGAGCAGTTAGGGTTAAGGGACTTGATCAACATCTGACATTGTTGACACAGGTTGGATTAGAATCGGTGACCCTTTGATTACAAACCTGCTTCCTTAACGGTTACGTTAATGTTAAAATAGCTAATTTTCCTGCATAAAATCTGTGGCCCCCTTAAGATTAAATTACTTTGTATTTGGCCCCTGAATTAAAATGAGTTTGATACCCCAGAGTTTAACTTATCGATATTTATATCGTATATTGACATTTTTAGAAAAAAAAATGAGATATGAATTTAGGCCCATATCTCTCAGCTTGAGTACCAGTCATTATAGTACTGTCTAACCCAGAGGTCTCATTCTCGCGGCCCACGGTATGATAATTTGTGGCCTGCAGGACAATGTGAAAATGTAATGTTAGTGCGGCCCGTGTATTTTATACTGTATTGTAATGACGTGACTCGAGCTGTTATCAAAGGTTTATCAGACTTTAATGGAAGTCGTTAAAACATTATGTACCCTTTGAATAAACTACAGGTGGAACATCACTCAGTAACATAGAACCTAGTACAGTGATGTTGCAAGGTACGTGTCCTGCGTCCCTGACACTTAAAAATCTGAAAGGACGCATTAAATCCACTATCCATGCGTCTTAGGGACGCACCTCATTTTTCCCATGAAAAACGACACATTGTGAACAACTTATGTTTAAAATCACAGTAACAAGCAAAAGAAACCAAGCCGTCAGCAGACCCCTTTATGCATTAAATCAGCGCAGACATGATCCCTTTGTGTACGTGCTAGTTTAGCCGCTACAACAACAATCAGCAAGCTAACTAGCTGCTTATAATACACCACAAACATATCCGCATCTTTTTATTTTTCTCAACAGACTTTGCAAGTAGTTAAGTTCCATTTTTGTGCTAAAAGTTTAATAGTGATTGACTCAGTTCATTTGATTTAGTTGATATTCAGACAAGATGATTTTGTCTTATTTTGGTGACAATTTATTTTTTGACTGTCATGGTGATGAGAATGTTTTGTTTGTGTTAAAATCAGCACTTTTATTGATCATTTATTTTTGTACAACAGACACCATTTTGTTTTCATTTGAATTTTAGTCATTTATTTTGGTGCTCTTTTATGTTGTGCAATAAACTTTTCAGATTTAGAATTGTATTTATTTAACTTCAGATAAATTTTGAACATCCATGAATACATCTGCTAATTATAGCCATATCATACCACCATTAAGAGAGTTTAACACTACAATTTAAGAAATAGAAGAATATAAGAAACAGAAAGAAATACATTTTTTTTTATTGGGGACCCATTGCATTTCCCAGAGACCCACTCAAATCACCACCTGTGGGTCCCAGGGACTCATTACATTGAAAACCTGTCAATATCACCAGTCTGTTACAATATGAATGGCACTTTACAGCATTGTGCGTTGATGATGTCACCAAGGGAAGCACACCTCCGTTGGAGCCACCCACCCAGCCATCTCGCACCCGCCGTCCCGCTTCCGAGGCTGGGGGCTCACAAGGGACCTACCCGCCTCGATTATAATCAACGAAACATCGGTGTTGGCTGGAACGTACAGCTGATTCCATGGGGTTATTATAGAAAATAAAAGCCACCTGTGTGGCTGCGTCCCATGGTTTATATCAGCTATAATCGGCTAATGTCCCACTGTCCCGACGGATAGTAAACGCCTCACTGGCAATCGCCTTTTTTCCGCTCTCTATCTTGGCACTTTCTACCATCTACCAATGTCATGATGTTCATGTCATCACAAAATACATGAACATTGAGCGCAAAAAGAAAGTTCGATAGCCAGGTAGAAACCCAGGGTTTCTTTGATTAAAACCTGCCAGCAACCAGGTTTAGTTCACGGACAATGTTGCCCGGGTAACATACTCAGAGAAGAACATACCTCGCTTTTTGGAATGGAATACTCAGTTTCCCTCATTTCAGCCTGAACATACTCAGAGTTTGAACATAACCCGCTTTATGGAATACCCCTCTGATGCGGCCCAGCATCACTTAGACTCTGCCTACTGTGGCCCCCAGGTAATTTGAGTTTGAGACCCCTGATCTAACCTAATGTTCAAAAATTGTCTTCAATGTTTTTTTTGTTTGCTCAGGTTAAAGTTGGAGACACTCTGGATCTGGTGCTGTCGGTGAACTCAGACAAAAACACGGTCACAGTGATGCGAGTTATGCTCAAAAAAGTTTTGAGCGAATCCACAAAGACGGAGAAATACAAAGTTTCTGTACGCCGCTGGAAAAATCTAGAGCTTCCCAAGGAGGAGGCTTTGAAGTCATGAACTCAAAAAACAAAAGGAGAGCTGAATTCCTCCGTCAGCCAGAGAAATAAAACATGGATGACTGACATGTTTGGATGCAAAAGGAGGTGTAACAGTTATTGTGGACCTAACCATTAATTACTTTTGCTCATCCACCTCCATAATCTTGGAAGTTTAGGCCACAAAAAACATGCTGAATTTTACTTTATTTTAAACATGCTGTTTTTCTATCGGTAATAAGCTGTTTTCAAACAGTTAATGTGTGGTGTTGGTTTGCTTTTATTTTTTTCTTTCTGTTTATGCCTGCTTGACTTGTATTTTTTTGTTTTCATGTATAAAATTCATTAAAAAATAATCAGTAACACCAATTGATGATAACATGAATAAAAGTAATTATGATCAATGTCTTATATTCATTGATTCCATGATGTGATGTCAAATGTAATAACATACACAGTAAGAAAATTAGTTGTGAAATATCTGAGCAAAAGTCACATGAACTGTGGCAGGTCATGTGTTGAGCAGGATAACCATGATAATTAAAAACAACAAATGCAACTTGAGCTGTGAAAAGTCCAAAATAAACTATACGCACAATATTAAAACATTTAAGTTAACAAATCAGTTATCTTTCAGGCCCTAAAACAAAGATTCATGATATATTCAACATCCTGAGTTTGTCAAGATTATTCATTTAATTTAAAGAAATATCATGTGGTAAAGCTGTTTAATCCAAGCTTTACCACTGGACATCACAGTGGTGGTTCTGATAAAACCAGTTTCTGTCTGGCCTCACAATTATACAGGTAAACCAATGACTGTCGGTTACATACCAGTAAAAAGTATGTCGACGACATTACAGAAAACAGTCATGTTCACTATTTACCTTTTTATTAGAAATAAATCACCAGGATTCCTCTTTATTAATTATTTTTTAAAAAATAAAATTCTATGATAAGGCTTAACTGGACTAAACAGTGGTAGCACAATTCTATATTAGTAACGGCATTCAAGATACATCACATCTTTATGATTACTGTATCAGCACTGGTTTCTGCTTCAAATATCACTTATTGAGACAGTAACCTAATGACCTAAGAGATTTTTTGGTATTTAAATAGAAGTTTAAACATTATAATCTGACAACAATAGAACAATTATGTAATCTAGGCCAGGGGTTCTCAACTGGTTTCACCCTGGGACCCACATTTTACCACAATCATTAAATCGTGACCCAGTTTTTTTTTTATAGAATTCAACCAACCAAATTAATTTTTTCTAAAATCGCTGTTGAAAACACACGTATATAATCTTTTTAAAAACATAAATCTATATATTTCCCTGTGTAACATGCATTTCACAGCATGACTGTCAAAAGAAAAGTTTCTTTCAAAATAAAAGACAAGTACAACATGAGCGATATTAAGTATTCATTTATTTTTGACCAGCTGTCCGAGACCCACCCAGTACAGGTCCGCGACCCACTTTTGGGCCCCGACCCACCAGTTGAGAATCACTGATCTAGGCTATCTGCTACTGCAGCCAAAGACTCATAATAATACTATTTAAAGAGTAACTAAACCCAAAAAACACATTTTATGCTGAAAACAAATGTATTAGAATATGAAGTAGTGTTATTGATCCTAGTCCAACTCTTGACCTTTTAGTCAAAGTATTTCAATTTGGTTTATTTGTTGTAAAAATGTAATAGTGAAAGCACTCTATTGGTTGAAATTTGGCTATTACAATACAATTTTGCTATTAGTTAAGAAAATGGTGGTTTATGATGTTTTGACGAGTTCTTATGTCATGAATCACCATTGTTGGCTCTATCCCTTCAATAAAAGCTAGCACCTGGGACCTGTTTTTCCAAAAGTAATCAGCTCAGATTCTGGAGCAAATCTTGAAAATGTTTTTTTCAAAAGAAAAAAACAGATTATGTAATCTGATTAGATCAAGTAATCCAATCATCACTTTAGTTTGGGTTTTTTCCAGAACTTTTTAATAGGATTGGGATCACTTTGATCCAAAAAATCTGTATTAAATTTATCCCATCAGAAAGGTGGATTTCAGGCCCAAAAAGTGTATTAAATAATACTATTGATTTTTTCATGTGTCAGGCTACAGTGATTAGGTAGGCTATAACAATATAGGCTTACACAAAGTAGAAAGAGTTTGTCTTCATAAAATAATCCCCAAACAGCTGTCAATATTGACCAGAAATAATATTTCATTCTGTCACTAATTGATGTAAATTCATCACAATCAAAAATGTTTTGTTCTTAGATGATTTTTTTAAGTGATGCACACAATGGTAAAAAAGGTTAATAAAACATCAATCGTTTTTGAAAACCAAATCAAATAGTGTCTGACTATTGTGTCCCTTGTTTGAACGTCCTGTTTGCTGGTTCTGGTTCTGGTAGAATGCACGAGGTTGGTCAGAGTCTCCTTCATCAAACAAAGAGGACCACTAGTTATCCAGATTTGGAAATCCTGAAAAGTTTCTATCTGGATCAGATTGATCCAATCCAATGTTGCCTTGAAAAAACGGCCCAAAATTATATTGGAGTATGTAATCATAGATAGCAAAAAAAGGGGATCACCAAATCCGGATACATTTTTATTTAGATTAAAGTTTTTGAAAAACCAGGCCCTGTTGACTCTGCAATCTGGCCAGTAGTTAGGATTGAGAGAATTGCGAATAGCGAGGAAGTCAGTATTGAGTTGGTGGTTAGTATAGCATAGATTGTTCTTTGAAGACTTTATAGTAGACTGGGCGTGTCTTAACTGCACCAGGAGGTCCACCCATATTCAAGGTATCTTTTGAATTTCCAGCCTAGATGAACATCAGCAAAAATCGCAGGGTTTAGTTACTCTTAAACAAAAACAGCTTAGCTATATCCTATATAACCATTTAAAAAAAAAATAAAGTCAAAGCAATTTCTTCTTATGTACTGTGCAAATATCTGTGTGATAGTGTAGACTAACAACTGAAAACTACCATACTAGGACACGGTGCTTGACCGCTTAGCTTTTTTAAGAATATCGCACTTTTTGCGATTTGGCCTCCGGCAGCGTTCATCGATGCTTGGCACACATTCATAGTGCCACACCTCCTCCATTTTGTCCACAGGATACACTGCTTGCACATAGTGACGGATAAGTTTCAGCCGCACAGGGTCCAGCTGCTTTTTATTGCAGGCCCCTGAATGGTTATACTGAAGCCGCAGGTTCTCTTGCGTGAAAAGCTCAGGGAAGAGGCGCACGAGCAAGCGAGCAGCAAAGTTCCCAACAGAGAGACTCTGCTGGACAACTTCCCGTACTTCTGCATCAGACAGCAGGTAGACAGAAGGGACAAGGAAGTCTGGTTTGGACACAGTCAGCTCAGAAAGAGGAATCTTGCAAAAGTCTTTGCTACTTTTCTCTGGAGGCAACAATCCAATGTCTGGATCATCTCGAATGTTGTCCTGATTAAACTGGTTCAGTTGGCAAAGAAAATCTTGCTCAGACTCTGGACCATACAATTTACGCTGCTGTAGATATGACCTCCTCTGCTCCGTATCACGTCTCCGACACCTTTCATCAAGTTTACCGACAAATTCCAACATCCAGACTCTATCGTTCTTGGCCTGCGGATATACCAGCTGAACATAATGACGAATAAGGTTAACACGAACAGGGTCCAGCTGCTTTTTTCCAAGAGAGCCACTGCAGTTGTACTGTTTTCTTGCATTTTCAGGAGTGAAGAGCTCAGGGAACATCAGCACTAGTAGCCTAGACGCAAAGTTCCCAATTGATAAACTACATTCATAGTTAATTTTTAAGTGTTCCCGAGACAAAAAGTACTCGGCTGGTACAGGGAAGGAAGGCAGAGAAATCTCTAGATTGTCAAAATCAAAAGGAGGAAGTGTCAACTTTTTAGACTTACGATTTGGTCTTTCGTAATCACCGAGTTCTGGTACTTTCACGGAGACATCAGAGAGGCCGGCCACATCATAAGCTTCATCATTAGCATTATCAGGCTCACTCACATTACCGTTATTGTGAGGCCCCTCAATTACATCTTCCATATGCTGAAGGCACGTCTGAAGCCAACAGTCCTCAGGAACGTCTGGAAAATTTGCTTCCATATACTTTCGAATGATTTCCATTTTGTCAGAGTCAAGAATTAACTGCCCCACGCTACCATAACTACAGGATATTTCAGGTAGTTTCCCCTCCTCGAAAATCTCTGGAAAGAGACGATGCATTACAAAAATGACAAAGTCCTCAGGAGATGAAAACTCATCTAGATCCTCTGCAGAATGTCTACTGAGCAAGAGCTCAGAAGAACCCACACTGCTGCTGTGCTGGTTATCTGGAGATGGATGCTCCTCCTGGCCCTCCTTGTTAATGAAATTATGAATTTGAGGTGGCTCCACTTTGACCCCAGCTCCTGGGATTGTCTGCTTCCTGAGCAGTCGAGCATTCTCCATGTCTCTCTGTGCCCAGAAACGATTGAACAAGTCATTGATCTGAACCAGGCATTCTTCCTGCCAGACACTGTTGTTTTTCACAGAAGGGTAACACACTTCCACGTAGTTACGAATCAGCTGCAGATGTAGAGATTCAACCGTTTTCTTGCTCGCCAGGCAGTCATGAGCACACTCTCTTGCTTTAAAGAGCTCTGGAAATAAATGCATCAAAAGGCGACACCCAAGTTCCCCGGCACTGGATGTCTGCTCCATCAGCTGGTTCAGCTCCTCACTCGTTAGCAGATACTCAGGAGGAGGCTGGAACTCAGTCACCAACTCAGCTGGTTTCATCTGCTTCTTTATGCGCATGACCTCCAGGGTTAACAAGTCCACTTTACTATGTAGTTGTGTCATGCTTGAATTAAGAGAGTTGAGAATGAAAAACATCTTCTCAATAAGTGGGTATATGTTGGACTCTTGGCCTGACTCATTTGTTGTACAGAACATCTCAATGGGACCATTTACAGCTGAATTTTGCGTTTGAGGTGAGGGGATGCTGCTGCTAGCTTGTTGCTCCTGGCCTGTGTTCCTCTTTTCAGAGATTCTGTGGGAGATGCTGAACAGAGGCTTTCTGTAGGAGACCCTGGATTTCTCTGGAATAGAGTCGCCTCTTTCTGTAGTTGTGCTGAGACAAAGGGGCTCATGTCCACTGCTCTCATTCAACAAGGGCTCCCTTATCTAAAAAGATAAAACAATTAATGTTGTGATAAGTTAAAAGACTAAACCAAAATATATAAAGACACACGTGGACAAAATTGACGACACCCTTCAGCAGGTTTGGGGTCAATTATAATTGTAATTTTAAAAATCTCTTGCTGTCGTGAATGTAATGAAATTGTAATTAAGTTTAGATAACTGACTTTGTAATTGTAATTGCCATGAAAATTCGATAAAAAATGTCCATTATAATGTAATGCCAAACTGGGGAACCATGTTACAGTTCCATGTTCCAGTAAACAATTATTAGAATATGTTTCATAAAAAGCTTTCTCACATTTTAACTTAAAAAATCTAGGGGTATACTAACACAAAAAAGGCTCAGTTGTCCACATCACAAATATAAAACCAATATTTTTCATTGATTAGGAAGCCTAACAAGGTAACCAAGAGATAGGAAAGAAATATGATGATGGACATTTGTTTTTAGTGTAACTTACAGCAGAATTAGGACCCATTATAAGAGATGCTAATAGAAAGCTAACACAAGAGGAAGGTTCACTTTTATTAGGTTATTTATTTCAGACTCAGTAATTGAACTTTAGTAATTGAGAAAATAATTGTAATTGACTTTCTGAGGATAAAAAATATATTGAAATATTTGTAATTGAAACTGAAAAGTGTAATTGACCCCGACCCTTAACTAATGAAAATCAAACATTGCTTTTGAACTGTGGTTCAACAGATTAATTTCAAAAATAATTTAAAAAAAAGTAATTAAAATGGCCGGGACAAAAATGATGGTACCCCTAGAAAAGATTGAAAATGATTTGATAATATGAACATGTTAAACTGAGGGTGTACTCACACTGGCAACCAGGGCCGTTCCTAACCAGCTCTGTGCATGTGTGAAACCATGGGGGACCATTGTCTGGCCTGCGTAGGTGTGAACTGCACCACAAGGGGAATAGAGGTGGGCCAAACAGCGTGCCAGACTGACACGATGGGCCGCGCATGCGCGCACACAACTCGACCCGCACACAAAACATGATGAAGTTGGTACCGCATTACGGCACATAAACATCCGCATTCCGTAATGATAGCAGTGTCAGAAGTGCTCGTTAGCCGATGAAAAGGTCAGAGTTGGCGTTACTTGAGGATACATGAGGGCGACCGTGGCTCAGGTGGTAGTGTCATCTGATCGAGAGGTTGGGGGTTCGATCCCAGTACCTGACTATGTGTCGAAGTGTCCTTGGGCAAGACACTGAACCCTAAATTGCTCCCAGTGGTCGACTAGCGCCTTGCATGGCAGTCCTGTCTCACTGGTGTGTGAATGTGAGAATGATTGGGTGAATGAGCTGATATGTAAAGCGCTTTGAGACTGCTTCAGTGTGGGGATAAAGCGCTATATAAATCAAGTCCATTTACCATACATGAACGACATCTCAGGACTTCTCTTTGCTCAGCCGACAGCGGCACAGTAACGGAGTGGAGCAGCTCATCATCAGGTCCGGGTATTTCCGAGGATATACTGTAAATACATATTCCTGGTATATTAACCCATATAAACCAAAAAACGCGTCCTGTTCTCAAAATACCAGTAATATGTTACACATTTGTAAAATGTCCCATTTCCATATTTTTTTGGTTTATATGGGTTAATATAGGGCTGGGCGATATATCGAATATACTCGATATATCGCAGCTTGTAGTCTGTGCGGTGTTGAAAATGACCATACCGTTAAACTCGCGGACTTTTTTTTTTTTTTTTTGAAATGTCATCTTAATGACAACATGCACAAAAGGGCACTATTTGTTTTAAAATATTGTAGTGGCATTATGTACAAAAAGTGCACTTTAATTTTGTGTTTTGAAATGCCATGTGAGTTGCATCCTGCACTAATGTCTTGTTTTGAAATGTCTCTGTGACAATTTTGCACAGAACGTGCACTTTCTGTTGACAATTTTATGTTTGAGCCACTCACTGTTTAATAAATACAGTTATGTCAACTTTGACTTAGTTGTGATATCCTCTTTTTTGCATGAAAGTTTAAAATTGGCATATATTAATGCAGTATGATCAAGAATGTTTTAATGTAGACATATAGAATCATCATACTGGTGTGATTTTGTGCATCAAAGTGTTAATTCAAGGGTAATGCAAAATATCGAGATATATATCGTGTATCGTGACATGGCCTAAAAATATCGCGGTATTTATAAAAGGCCATATCGCCCAGCCCTAGGTTAATATACCAGTAATATGTGTTTATATGCATACCCTCTGAAATACCTCGGAATTCCGGGTTTTACTCGAACCCCTCATCATCACGTCTCTGCAGAAGGAGACCCTTCACTGTACCTCAGCACTTTTCACAATTTAAATACACTATTTCTTCCTTTGTTTTTCTGTTTGCTTTGTATTTAATAAAATTGTTTCTCTTACGGTTGGTTAAATCTACACATTTATGCTGTATATAATGCACATGCAGGATGATGTATAGCAATAATTAGTCAAATTAGCTGTAAACACATTTTTTAGAACTAAATATAAGGTTATACTGTGAACGGAAAGATGAGCCAGATAATTCTAAACTTTAAAACATAACACAACCATAACTTTTAATCATAAATATGAAAATAAAAACCTTTGATATCTTTGTCAGTGAACTTTTTTTTATTTGTAAAATATTCACTGGACGTTTGTCTGGTGGCGTGTGCAGTGGATGTTGTTGTTAATATTGTATGAAGCCAACATTACTGCAGCCCTGCACATCATTGTTGTCCTGTTAAAGTCTCTTTATGCTAAGACTTAAAAACAATCTGAAATTAGTAAATCACCTTTATTATGCATTACAAAAATCTGTCCTTGAAACATTGAAAAATTACAGAATATTAAATAATCATTTAATATACATTTCAATAAATAAGTGCATCCCATGGTCCCATGTTGACTCTGAGCTTTATTCTGTCTGTTGTCTGTGTAGGTGATGGGGTCTAGACCAGATGATGGAAACTAGGGTCAGCTCATAGTTTTAATGTCCAGGGAGGGGCGTGTCCACTCTGCATGGACTTAAAGAAGAAATGAAAGAGGAGTTAGACATTGGATGTTCATCAAAAGAAAAACTGAAAGTGATGGCAATAAATATACTCAGATAGATTCTCTCTCTCTCTCACACACACACACACATAGGTTAAACAAACACAAATACTCTGTGTGAGATAGTCCTAAACTATCTCACACATTAAAAGCATCCATTTAATCTTATATTATGTACACAAACACTAGCTCCACAAAAGCATTTATTGATCCAGAAATTAAACTGATCTTACCTTTATAGGCTCAGCTTTGTTTTCAAATCCCTTTGAACCTCCATCCATGGTGGTTTTTATAATCCAAGAGTCTTTGTTGTAGCATATGGACTAAAAGCCAGTTTTTCTAAGCCACGGTAGGCTAAGCAAGGAGGGATTCAAAAGTGATGACGCGCACGCCAAACAATTGCACAGAGTTGTGAGGTTTATTGTTCCGGATCGCATTGGAGACGTCAGCACTTACTTTAGTAGCATGCATTGGTTGCCTTACAGATACCTCATGACAGTGTAGATTGTAGATGGATCACAGGATGATGCAGTCAACAGAAAGTTGCTCTCCCAAGCTCACCCTACCAGCATGATGCAAGCCAAAAAAAAAAAAAAAAAAAAACACACCCCAGGTGAGCACACGTACTAATATAAACTACTCCCACAGTGCCACGCCCAATCACCGTGGTGCAGAAGCGTGAATACTCAATACCCATTCACATGCATGAACCTCATTTATAAACGGATGAGAAACAACCAAACCCTGTACGGCTCCGACATTCCGGCCCCTAATTAATACATGGTAATAATTACCCATCACCACTAGCTTGTAGGAGACAGAATCACCATCAAGGTGCACAAGTGATAGCTCATTAAGAGTTATAGTCCAATTAGTAGAGATGTCCACTGTCATAGTCAGGAAATGTGGCAGTTCATTCAGGTAAATCCATATCGAACCAAAGTTCAGAGTTCATAATCCAATTGTTTGTGGAACGTTTCCTCGGTGGACAGGCATATTCTTTTGCGTGAAAATCTCTGGCAAGTCACAAAAGTAGTTGGATTCCAGACCAGCCACTTCCAAATCTGTCAACATATAGCCGACTTTCTCTTGCCCCATCGTTCTGAGGAGAATCCCAAGTTTTCTTCCTGTGAGGTTATGCCGGTTCATGAGCCGTTCAATGCAGAACAAAGCAGTGCTCCCAGGATCCAAGAATGCATAAGTGATCACAGTCTCTTGACTTCTTTTGGACTTCACCTGGACAGGCAGTATTGACAGTCCTACTAGCCGGCCCTAGTTAAGCCACTGGACTGAACAGACACCACAACACCTTCTCTGGCCCCTTCTGAGCCATCATTAGCCTGTGTGGAACTTGTTTGCTTTGTTTTGGAGTGGACATGCAACAACATGGGGTGCTTCAGATTGCATACTCTGCATGTGAGACGGCTTTTGCAATCTCTACTTCTGTGCCCAATGCAAAAACAACCGAAGCGCATCCTGTGTTCCTTCAAAAAAGACATCTTTTTATCCAACAGAAGGCAAGCATCCAATGAATGTCCAGCTCCACAATACAAACATTTATTTACAGGCAAGTTCCTCTCCCTTTTGTTTACAGGCTCTATTTTCTTCTCAGCAGGTGCTACAGTGGTGGCAAAACTACTGCCTCGTGGTTTTATACCACCCCGAGACATCCCATATTTTCACTCTTTTCTTCCAGTTCTAGGTGTTTCTTGAATGTCTCCAGAGAGAGGATCACTTGCAATCTTTACTTGCCTCTCGACAAACTCAGCAATGTCATGAAATGTAGCTCTGTGATTAAACTTTTCCAGCAGATCACAGGCTACACTTCTCCACCAATCCCGCAGTTTATACGGCAGCTTTTTCACAATAGTTTGCATGTTGGTGGGCACATTTAGATCACCCACAGAATCTCCCATAGCGTTACAGCACTCACGCAACAATAGACTGTAGGCCTGCAGTGCCTTGCTATCTTCTCCTTTCACCAAAGGCCATGAGAGCACTTTATCCATGTAGGCGGAGGCAATTTTGAATGGATCTCCAAAATGTTCATCCAACAGAGCTTTGCCTTGATGTAACCACGAGCAGGTGGCAGGTGCTGGCAGCTTTTAACTAAATCACGGGACTGGCCTCTGGTATACTGTTCGAGATAATACAAACAGTCTATGGCTTGGAGCTCTGTCCTCAATGTTGTGCTCAAAGGCTCTTATGAAGGTTTGGTATTGCAATGGATCGCCGACATTTGCAGGTCTCGTTTGGGTAGATGGAAAAGCGACTGTTGTTCAACCAGCAAAGATGTAATTTTATTCTGCTTCTCTAGCACTGTTATCAGATGTTGATCAGATGTTTTCTCTGTTGTAGGTTCAGTTTGATCACACTGGATGAATTGAATAGTTTGATGCAGTGTTCCATTAGTTGGTAATGCTAGCAGGCCGGCCCCGATCACTGTGGTATGAAACTTAGTTTGGTGACTCACTTTGGGCCTCACAGCAGCACCGCTTAAAGGCACTTATGAGCTTTGTCGGTGATGACTGCGCAGTGAATGCAGGCATAAATGGAGCAGCATCCACATTTAACAGCATATTTTTACTCTTTTGTAAATAAGAGTTCATTCCATCTGATTTGGTAGAGAAACGAGAACCTTCTGAGGCTTTTAACACATTCACTTTAGCCATAGAAGCGGCAAATTTTATGTTCAAGTCCATTTCCTCCATTTTCCTCATCTGTTCTTGCTGTTCTTCCATTTTGCATCGCAGTTGTTCCTGTTGCTCTTGCATAGCACGTTTCTCTTTGAGTATTTTCTGACAGACCATAAGAGCAGCAGTTTCGGCCTCTGCTTTTAATCGGACTGAAGTGGTACTGGACAACAGATTTGCTTACAACAGTGCTGTGTTCGATAGTGTTTCAAATACATCTAAAAGATGGTCCAATATCCACTGGTGCACTTTTCAGACCAATTACTGTTTTCAAAATACATGATATTGTGTTGTCATTGAAAGCTGGCTCTTCAGTTAGGACGCCAGCCTGACCAACAGCGCCCTCTGCTGAGCTCTGCTGTGAATCAACATCCTTTGGCAGCTCCAACAGCCATTTATTTGCCTCGTCCACAAAAGCTGATTTATGTTCTTCAATGTTGTCAAACCAAGTATTTTGTTTTTCTTGTTCTTCAGCAGGAACCATTGGAATAATTTTATCATGGAGCTGGCTGGCCTCATTGAACAAATTTGACACATTTTCAAGGCATGATCGAACCTTTTCAGAATTTTCAAAATTTTTCACAAGTCCCTGTTATCCTTTTTACTTAGGCTTTTCTTTCATCTTGAAGCTTTTCCAATTTTTGTTCAAAAGCTTTAATTGTAAGCTTTGGTTGTCTTTTTTCACTCAAATTTGGTCTGGCATCATGTTCAGACTCCATATTTAATTCACAAAATATCCAGCAATCACATGAAATCTGCAGTTTACACACAAATCCCAGCATGTTGTTTATTTTGCTTTATTTATTTTATTTGTATTTTCTTCTTTCCTTTACTTTTTTTCCTTCTCTTTTCCTCTTTTTCTTTGTTCTCTTTACTATTGAATGTACAAATGCATTCTTTCTTATTTCCAAATCCACAGGGACAATACACTACACCGTATTCTTTCTTTATGCGTGGCAGTGGTTACACTGATAAAGTCCGAAATCCAAAAGAACAGCGAGCTTCATCTTGATGTAAAAGCACCGCCAAGCAGGAAATTAGTGCATTGACAAACAATCCCAAATGTTTTTCAAAACATACAATGATTTTTAGCCGAGACGACTGTGAGACACAACATGCGTAACGCAGCAGCAGTAATGAGCTTCACGAGACCTCCGTGTTGCGTTCACGTCTATTGTTACAACTTTGACAGCAATCCCAAACATCCAAAGTAGCCTGACATTGAATCCGTGTTTCAACACAGCGTTGTTGACAAATGTTGTGGCATATGGACTAAAAGCCAGTTTTTCCACGCCACAGTAGGGTAAGCAAGGAGGGATTTAACAGTGATGACGCGCATGCCAGATACATCGGCACTGACTTTAGTAGCATGCATTGGTTGCCTTACAGATACCGCATAGTGCAGATTGTAGATGGATCACAGGAGGATGCGGTCAACAGAAAGTTGCTCTCCCAAGCTCACCCCACCAGCATGATGCAAGCCAAACAAAACACACCCCCAGGTGAGCACACGTACTAATATAAACTACTCCCACAGTGCCACTCCCAATCACCGTGGTGCAGAAACGTGAATACTCAATACCTATTTACAAGCATGAACTTAATTTATAAACGGGTGACAAACAACCAAACCCTGTACGGCTCCTACAGTCTTCATTTTCAACTAAATCCACCGTTATTTGGTCTCTTTTAATTTCTCTTTCTTTCTCACTCACTTGGTTCTCTCTTTTCCTCGTGTCGATTTCGACAAAACAAAGCGGCATCTTTAATGTTTCAATCACATGTGCGTAAAATTAAATTTACCGACACTGGCTGTGAAGAGCAATTTCTTATCTTTCATAAACTGGTAGAATTTCTCAAATAGAGCAAATATGCGCAGAGTTACGGACATTTAAATTAACGTGGGAAACCCAGTCCGTCCGCATAATCCAGCCATGAAAAGAGGACGTGTCTGGGTAAATCTGGACGTAAAGTTGCCCTACGCAACAGAATATATTAAATTAACAGCATGTACTGTCAACAACAAACCCAGAATCGCTTAATGATGACGTAATACCATGTGTGTGTCGTAAATGAACGTGATGACGTGTTTGTCTGTGGGAACCGAGTTGAGCTAGTGATCACGTCCGTTCTACCGTGCCAAAAATGGGACAGGGAGTGGGGGATTCCTGCTGTGAGCTTGGAACGGCCCGAGCTGGCAGTATGAGTACACCCGAAGGTATGTTCTGTAATTAGCATCACAGGTGGATGTCTTCAAGCTTGTATTCAGTCAGTCTGCCTTTTTAAAGGGTGAAAAGTAGTCACTATATTGTACGGTATCGTGGTGTGTACCGCACTGAACATGGATCACAGAAAGAAAAGGAGAAAGGTGTCTAAGAAAATTAGAAATAATTTTTGTCAATATTTGCTAAAGCTGTCACTATGTAAGGACAACTTTACATCAAACTCGTAGTTTGTGTGAAATAACAGACTAATTGAGTCCCCCCTGCTGCTCCTGCAGCCTTTGGCAGATTGCCAGAATGCACTGTGACCGAGCAAAAAGAACCATTCAGAGCCAGGATGGTGTTTGATGGGCTGTCTGAAAACTGTTGCTGACAGGCCCCTCCCCTTTCCCGGGGCTGTAGCGCTGTCTTTTTTACAGAGAATGATCTGGCGGAGTAGAACATGGAATTAGTGACTTTTCTGCTTGAAAGGTAATTACTGCTGCTTGATTTACATTATGTTTGATTTGTAATTGTTAGACTAGAACTCTGTTCTGTGTTGCATGTGTTCTTGCACGCGCAGCAGTCTCCGCGTGGCTGCTGTAAGTGACACTGTGTTGCTGCTGCTGAGGTGTGTGCACATTGAGAGAGAGAAGCGCTGCAGTAATATGCTTTTAACAGTGCATGTTATATTACTGTGATGTTGCTTTTGGACTAACATTAGCTTGTTAGCTCCTCTGAGGGAGGGACTTTGAAAAGTTTGGAGGCAGGGCAAGAGAGCAGCAGGGAGGGAGGGTGAGAGAGGGATCTGAAAGTCAAGACTGCACCTTTAAAGGTAAAAGCTGTAAAACTGCCTCCAAGCAGCTTGGTATTCCTGTGACCACATTTGAACATATTTATAAGTTTAAGGTCCACAGGACTGTAGTTAACCTCTATGACAGAGAGAAAATGAAGAGACGGATAAAACGAATGGTAAGCAAAGAGCACAGAATAACTTCCACAAAGATTAGAGGTGAATTCCAAGGTCAAAGTACATCAGTATCAGCCAAAGACAACTTAATGGAAGGACAACACTGTAGGTCCCTATAAAATCCATTTTATTTTTTTTCCAAATTCCGTGTTTTCTGCATTAATTTTTAAAAATTCAATTTTTTTTAGAAATATTAATTTTTTCAGAAAATGTTAGTTTTTAACTCCTGTGAAGAAACAAAATAACATCACAATCAAACAAAATGCTTCTCAAAAATAAAAATTTAATTTAAAACAATGAGTAAGATACAATTAAAAGGTATATATGAGTTGTACTGACATTGATTATTCTGACTGCTCCTTTTTAATCATTTATGTCATATAAAGATGTATGACAGCATTAATGTCACCCATTGTTATTTATTGATTACGTTTTGATCAACTTAATTTAAATTACACTAATTTAAATTATCCTAATGACATCATTCCAGACTAATGTTTACACAAAAATAAATGGACACAAGGATGCGTCAGTTATTTCACGTTGTTTTGGGTGGTTTAGGCCAGTGTTTCCCAACCTTTTCTGTCTTATGTACATCCGAGGCCTCTCTTCAGATTAGGAGAACCCCTTCGTCACTCCAATTTAGTAACTGAATATGAATTTTGTGCATTACAATGACTGTATATCAGAGAATATATTTACCTAAATTTTCAGTAATGTGCATAACATGTTAATAACAATTTAGTAGGATATTAAGGCCACAATATTGTTTATTCCATTAATGCTGTCTATTGTCAACGGATGGAAAAGATGTTGGATGAGCATGCAGTGTCTGAAATAGGCTTAAAAATGACTCAGCATGTTGGTAATAAATTCATCAATGTCTTCAAGTACCCCCTGCAATGTGTTCAAGTACCCCGAGGGGTACACGTACCCCTGGTTGGGAACCAGTGGTTTAGGGGTTGTTTAATGTGGACAGGACGGGAGGGAGGCAAGCGGTGCACCTAATGAGCGATCCCCGGAAACATTTCCCCATAAAAAAACTTTCTTTTCCTCACGGTGACAGCGTTTCATCCCGATTCTGTCCATTTCCACGTTCAGCAGTAGATTCTGTTTTCATTGGTTGATTCTGTGATTACGTGCACGATTCCATTGGATTTAATAGGGCCCTAACACTGCTGAAAGAAAATCAAAAAATGCAAGACTAGAATTTGCCACAAAGCTTCAGGGAAAATGTCCTTTAGACAGATGAGACAAAACCGGAGCTATTTGGTGGGTCACATCAGCTCAATGCAGGGTTCTCACCTACAATTTTTCAAAACACTGGGATTTTGCATGGTGTGCGAGTGAGCGCCACTGATGCAGAAAATTTTAAAATTTCTAACTCTCAGAGGACCAAATTTAGTGAAGTAAAGGTAAAGTTGGGGTTTTTTGTAGTTTTTTTTTTAAAAATCATTGTTCCAGCCTGACTTTAAAGCTAAAAGTTATTTGTTGAATTAGTGAAGGTGATAGTTAGTTACTCATGCTTGGTAAAGGTCCTCCACTAATAAACACTCACACACACTGTAGAGACAAGAAATAACATTTTATACAAAAGATTGATTCAAATTTAAATGAGGAATAATATGGGATCTGCTGTAATATTGGGACACACACACGGAGGACGCGCGTGCACAAGAGCATGCCGATGTCTCTTAAAGCCGAACACATTTCATCCAGACAGTATTCACATCTGTACGAGCATATGTTGAATGATCCGTTGTGAGTTAGAAACATGACGAGCAGCTTCAGGTGGTGCTACACATTATGTCCGTTTGAAGCTACACTGTTTATATCAGACTGTAATTACCGGTTACCAAGCAGAGGATCACACAGGCAGCATCAGGGGCAGCTAAGTGGCGGCAGGGGTCCTCAGGTAAAAACAGGAGCATATCATTACTCCGCAGGGGAGCAAAATTACAACGTTGGGGGCCCCTACGCTCAACAGCGCTGGCGAGAACACTGCTATGTTTACACATGCAAAAATAAAGAAAAGAACACTGTATCTACTGTGAAACATGGAGGAGGATCAGTTATGTTCCAGGGCTGCTTTGCTGCATCTAACACAGGGTGTCTTGAATCTGTTCAGGGTACAATAAAATCTAAAGTTATTCTGGAGCAAAATGTTGCTACCCAGTATCAGAAAGCTTGGTCTCAGTCGCAGGTTATGAATCCTCCAACAGGATAATGATCCAATAACATACATTTAAAGCACCCAGGAATGGATAAAAAAGAAACTATAGGTGTTCTGAAGTGGCCTGCTATGAGGCCTGATCTGAATATTATTAAACATTTGTGGGCGGAGCTGATACATGCAGTCTGGAGAAGATACGCTTTAAATTTGAGACAGTTGGAGCAGTTTGCTCAAGAGGCGTGGGACAAAATGCCTGTCGACAGATGCAAAAGTCTCAGAGAGAGTTACAGAAATCAACTGATTGTGAGAAACCAGGTAAAACTATTCATGTGAACACTGTTGTTTTGATTTTAGACATTTTTTTAGTCCATTGTTGAAAGCATTGTCACTAGTCTCTAATTTTAGATGTGAGGGTAGAGAGTTCCACAGTTTTGCTCCGTTTACGTACTAACATTGTTGTCTACATTATTTTGTTTTTCAAAATAATTATGTTGAATAACAATTCAAAAGCAATTTCTGATTTTCATTAGTCAATTTGTTATAATTTTAATTTATTATTAATTCTGTCAGTTTCAAGTTATTGACCATTATAGGTTTTTCTTTCTTTAACTGAAGGGCACCAACAATTAGTCCACACGTGTGTGTCAAAACATTCACAACATGCAGGACTGGAAGTGTCCTCGAACTCAAAACACAATATCATTTGAATATATTACAAGTCAGTAATGCATTTTTTAAACCTGAGTAGAGAATCTGGCCATCTTGCTGTCGGCGGACTGCGCTGAAATGGGATCCATCGCTGCAGATGACCGTTTTCCAGCCTCAATAACCACAGATGATCCTCTGCCATGCTCTGGTCTGCAAATAGCAAACTCCTCTCTCTCTTCTTTAAATTCTTGAACTTGTCTTTGTTCTGCAAAACATGCAGGGTTTTTTACTATGATAATCCATGATAACCCATGGTTTTCACACATGCTTTAGGTCATCCAAAGGTTGAGAATATGTGTAATTGTCATTGGGAAAGTAAAACTTGCCATTCTCAAGCATAGCGTCACCTGCACTTTTCCCATGCTCGTCGGAACTCATAGCCTGGAGAAATACATCACATTTAAGAGACATAAATGCTATATTAAAAGAGTGCATCATTTTTAGAAACTGTAGGTATAGTGTCTCAGGTGACTGTTATAGCACTCACTTCAAAAGTGTTGCAATCTCCTGTTGCTCACATTGATACAAAACATTGCTTTGAACAGCAAGATTAAGGGTCTAATAAACGAAAAATATCACCAAATGTAATGTATACACCTGTACCGTCTCGTCGACTCACTGTGCTAAAAATGCAGAAAATTAACACTATATGTAGTGCAATGTTTTTGTGACAGCTATGTCGGTTTTACTTTTGCAAAAAATAAAATGTGATAATTACTTTACTTAATACAAATTACATGTTAGGCCCATCACAGCTCACATTAGTGAATCACTGCTTCATAGCCTTCAATCTGCAGTTCTTACAGAAGTTGCATTTCACTGTTGGTTGTAGTATGCATGACCTTCACCAACAAGTTGGAACTCTTGAATAGTTTAAACTCATTGCGAGCTAATCTAGCATTCAGCAAGAGAAAGGACAATGACTCTCCGGTTTTCTTTTTGAAAGTACTTGGGTTTTCTTTAGTAATCAGAAGTAGCAACTCCTATCCTAAAACCAGTATTTTAATTTAAAAAAATAAGCTATAAAATAGAAATATATCAATATAGGCAATATTGTAATTTCCTGTATCGCCAAAAATAAATAAATAAACTCAATCTATGTTGCCAGGTCCAATGGTCCATTAATGCAGTGGTTCTCAACCTTTTCAGCTCGCGGCCCCCAAAATAAAGGTTCCAGAGAGCAGGGACCCTCAATGTAGCTGAAGGTGGTTGAACACAGACATGAACATTGAAGAACAGTCATGTGGAGACAGGGACATCTAAAAGGGGGAATAAAGGGGACAGCTTTTTGAGGCCCATCCATAAAGTCAGTGAAATGATGGTCCATTGTTCTATGAATCTGTGATAACCACATTTATTTGTTTATCTGAGTAATATCCACTCTCATCCAGGAAGTTTATTATTATTTGGGCCATAGTATATTGTCATCTTAAAGATGTAAATCCTGGTTTTAGTCAGAAATAAAATGGATTAAAAGTGACCAAAAATGGTGGTAACGGTGGTGAAATGGGGTTTTAAAAACCACAGAAATTGGTTAAAACTTGCACATTACAGTGGGCAAAAATGGAAAGAAAAAGTGGTAAAAAGGGTCCAAAGTGCTAATATTGGCTTAAAAGTGGAAGAAATTGGGGAAGGGGGGGGGGGAATTAGTTTAAACTGGCAAATAATGGGTGTGACAACTAGTGAATGTGGTTAATATGGTACTAAATAAATAAATAAATAGGAAATATGGTGAAAAAAAGGTTAAAAGTGACAATAAGAGGTCAACATATGTGAAATTAGGTGGAAAAGTTTGAAGTGCTGAAAATGTCTTGAAAGTGGAAAAAATGTGCAGAAAAGACCTCAAAATGTGATGAAGTGGCAGAAATGTAACAAAAAAATGCATTAAAAGGAGCAAAAATATGGCAAGAAAGTGATGAAAAAATGTTAAAATATGGAAAGTTTGGTGTAGTTGCAGAAAAAGGTAAAAAAAATAAGCAAAAATGGGCTCAAATTGTGTGTATATGTATATATAAATATATAGTTTCTTGAAAACATCTGGTGAGCCCCTTCCAGCGTCTCGTTCCCCCTAGGTTGAGAACCCCTGCATTAATGAACTTAACAGTGTTGCTTGGATGAACCAATAGAGGGATGTGACACAGGGTAAGGTATCCGGACCAGAGCAGCTCCAGGCCGGGCCCTGCTAGTCCAACCTCCGCGTACCCCGGGTTCTTCCAGCCTCAACAGAAAGCTACTTCCTCATTCCTCCGCCGGTCAACCCCAGAACTCTAACAGCAAACAGCCGTGTTAACTTTGGTAAAGGCCCCTCCAATCACTAGCCTCTACACCGGGAACGTGAACACACGACATTGTGATGTTACTCAGACGTTATTGAGTTCATTTATTGACGCGGTCATGATATCGTAGATGACCCCCTCCAGTGGTGCTCTAATAGAGTGAATTAAACATAAATGCGTGTTCCAGACCACCTGGGCTCACCTTCACAGCTCGGTGCCATTAGCGACGGTCCAGGCACGTCTACGAGCCATAACCGCAGTTTGGAGATGTTTGTTGTTGATGTTTTTCCTTAGCTCTGCTCCTGTGTTTTCTCGCGTGACGTGACGGAGAGCGCGCGTGTTGTGTCACTTCCGCACAGCAGCTCTATGGGACGAAAAAAAAAGAAACTCTATGGGACGCCGATTGTAAAGTAAACATTTTTTTTGCAACATTTAGCAACAAACCACCCTTAAATTAAACTTTTTGACCAGATTTAGAGCAATACTTGTGAATTTTGTGATATTTTTTCTTGTAGAAATATTTAATCTAAATGTAAAATATGAAATACAAATGTTAAATCTAAATGTTTTATAATATCTAAATGTTCATTCCAAATCTAAATGTTAATGCTAAATCTAAATGGTAAATTTGCATATTAGACAAATATTTAGTTCCACCTGTAATATTTATTTAGCATTAACATTTTCATTTAACATTTAGCATCCATATTTAGATGACATGTAACATTTACATTTAACATTTTAGATTTACATTTAACATTTAGCTTTACATTTAGCATCTAGATTTAGATTTAACATTTAGCATCTAGATTTAAATTTGACATTTAACATTTAGATTAACATTTAACATCTAGATTTAGATTTAACATTTTGTATTTTTTTTCTATTTCTATTTAACATTGACATCATATTTTTACAGGAAGAAAAAGATCACAATTATTTCTGTAAATCTGGTCAAAAGTGACATGAAAAAATTACATACATTTTTTTAAACGTGGTTCATTGCTAAATGTTGCAAAGATTTGCTGTTTATTTTATCATGCACAACTTTATAATCGGCGCCTCATACAGCGCTACCCTTAACACAACAGACCTACATTTTTATATTGCTGCTGTTCATGATATCATGTTCGATGCACTTATTTTTGTACTGTCACTTAGAAGCATTCATGTACTGAGCATAGCATTTAATTAAAAAAAGAAAGAAAAAAAACATCTTAAAAAAGGAAAAGCATTTAAACTATTTCTATTCATATGGAAGCCAAAACATGTGTTTTGAATAAATTATTATTCAAAGTGTAATTAAGAATGGTAACAGTCAATTATTATTAGCCAGGTAAAGCAATGAACAAATGAGAAAGACAAGGGAGGCTGGTGAGGAAAGGTGCTCTGTGGTGGGATGGGACCTAGACAGCATGGAGATGGTGGCTGAGAAGAAGAGGGTGAAGGACCACTTGTGTGGCTTTTTCCGTGTCACCCGCTGCATGATGAGCTGTGGCAGACTGGCAGCTCGTATAATCAGTAGATGCAAAAATGAATACTTCCTTTGTACCAACAGCTATATATCAGACTGTTCAACATCATGCTAGACACTGACCTGTAATACTGTCAATACTATTAATAATATTCAAACTTATTACCACCATAAATGGCAGATCCTGACATGCTTTCTGCACCCAACTGTTACTAAGTAAATTATTATTCTGGTTTTAAAATGATCAACGGACATTGTGAAACTACAAAAAATTAAATAATCAGACAACATTTTTATATCACACCATAGCCGACCAACCAAAATAAACGTAATGCACTGTGCAAAAACAGCATTGAATGCCAGTTATTTTCTTAGTTTTAAAGTTTATAAATGTAGTGATACTTAGAGGTTGATAATTTTATTTCAATTTCAAATTCTATTGATTGGTGTTCTTTTATTTAAAAAATAATTGTACATTTTGATAAATAGTATTTTATACAGATGCCTTTGTGGAAAATAAATTAGATTCCAATTGTGCAAGATTTGGTCTCTTCCTTTTTAAGTTTATACATGAGATGTTTACTGTATGCAAGGGAACCGTGGCAACGATTTATTACCAAAAATAAATGTGGGGGCTAAAAGCAACTATAGTAACTTTTACTTTGAGTACTATTCATTGAGCTACTTTTTACTTGTACTTGAGTTTGTTATGTATGACTTACTTGTACTTGTACTTGAGCACAATTTCAATCAAGTGACAGTACTTCTACTTGAATAGCATATACCAGTACTCTCTACACCTCTACTTATTTCTCAGGTAATTCAGAGATTGGAATACAGTTCCTCTGAATTATTTTTTATGGATGAAGAAGAGAAGCTCTACTGCAGTCATGTCATCAGAAGATAAACAAGATTTACCTATAGCCAGCTCCTTTCTGTCAATGTCACTTTCAGGCAACTCCAGTGTTTAATGTGGCGAAGAGGTTGTCACACTGGTTGAAGGTCTTCCCTAGTCAGGAGAACATCCTGACTAGGGAAGACCCTCAACCAATGGAACCTTCTGGAGCTTATCTTAAAACTATTCCTTCAAAGACAAAGCTACATAGATCATAAGCACTTATTTTCTCTTCATAATTGTATTGGAAGAGTTTGGCGAGGCAATAAAGAATTACTTCCAGACAACTTTGAAGATGTTCTGGACCACCATCAGGCATATAGGAAACAGTGCACTGCCAGCTTAGTGTATGGTGGGGATGGTGGTGTGGCTGACCTCGACTCAGAATGTTGTGGATCGCTGGAAGAATAGGACCTCCCCAATCCCACCGACACATCGGTGAGGAGGCATGGTCTGATGACCTGGGAGTGGGCTCTCATATATCTGTGGGGCTGAAGTTGCCAAGGTAGTTGAAAAGGTCCTCAGTGGCAGGGTCTCTGGGGTGGAGGACATCCGTCTGGAGTTCCTCAAGGCTCTGGATGTTTTGGGGCTTGACTCTGCAACATCGTGTGGGCATCGGAATCAGTGCCTCTCTTTTGAACCCCTTATGGTCCACCCAGATTTTGGAAAAACACCTGTCCAAGTTATTCCCAAATTGGAATGGTAACTGTGTTTGATAACATTCTCTAGAATAATTTTGAACACTGTAGGTATCAGTACAACTGAGTTATTGTAGTATGAACATGAGAGTGTAAATATTTCCATCTTCACCTGGCTTATTTTATCATAAACTGTTAAAATTGAGGTATTGGCTTAAAAGCAAGATGACAGTAGAGTAAAAGGTGCTACCTATAGCATATTTTTAATGTTAATGGAGGAAAAACTAAAGCTGTGAATTGGAGCATGCAAATAAATCCAGTAAGTTCATTTTGTCTTCTTTTTATAAATATATGTTAAGGTTTCATTTATTCAGACAAGGTTTTTCGGGAAATGTTATCTCCTGAAATGTTTCAACTAAAACTACCACTCTTCCTCACAGGTGATATGCGTTGATGTGTCCCTATGAGTTCTCTCCTAAGGAAAGCATCAAAGCATTTTCTGATGGCTTTCATCAGAAATGATGAGTTCTTTCTAAGGCATATCACTTCTGAGGAAGACTGGCAGTTGACAGTTGAAACATGTCAGGAGATAAAATTTCCTGAAAAACCTCATCTGAATAAATGAAACCTTAACATATTTGAGCATGCAAATCTCTTTTTAATCACATTATGCCGTTCATGTGAGTCTTCTCCCTCATAGTGATGGTTAAGTGTCAATGATTCCCATTATACCTGTTGGTTGTTGTGTCTTTGGAGTTCAACGATTTTGGTTTAGAAATAATGTCACAACTAATGATGGTGGTTTATGGTATACATTTATTTAAAGTATATAAGTGATGCAAACAGGTAAATTGGATTTCCCTGAAATGAGGCAGAGGGGAAAGACTTCAGGTAGTCTACTCACAGCAATATCATTTTAGTTCAGGGGCCAAATATGAATCAGTTTGATCTGAGGTGGGCTGCAGATTTTAGGTGGAGGGAGAGAGAGAGAGAGAGAGAGAGAGAGAGAGAGAGAGAGAGAGAGAGAACTGCACTGCCAATATCCAAGCAATCAGTGATAGATCTCAGTCTCAACAGGATCTTTACTTCAAATGTCCTTGATCTTTTCATTCATTTCAATTTAATATAGTAAAATGTGGAACAATTTAAAATGATAGATTTTGTAAAAAAAAATAATAGTTTCACTCTCAAATTGTTGAAAAAATTGACTGCCATCATGTGGTGAAACATTGTGGAGTGTCATTGAATTTGTATTTGGAGGGGCTGATACATTTAAATTTACACAGTGATTCATGGTTTCTCTCTCAATTTTACAATTTTACAATTCTCCAGTGGGCCACATTGGATGCTTGAAAAGGCTGGATTTGGCCCTCGGGCCTTGAGCTTGAAACATGTGGCTTAGAGGGATGCATTGGTGGATGAATAAAGTACCGGTAGCCTCGAGTTTTAGTTTTACCCTACTGCAGAGGTGGCAAAAGTTCTAGTCTTCAGTACTCAAGTAAAAGTATAGATACTTGAATAAAAAGTGACTGGTAAAAGTAAAAGTATACTGTACATGGAAATCAGTGGCATGCAGTCAAGGTAGGCAAGGTAGGCAGTGCCTACCCAAGGGTAAATTGATATTTTGATTATTTGTTTTAATTATAATATAATTATAAATTATTTATTTTTCAATTTCCGATAGCCTACAGTACCTATAAGTTTGAAAGTGTTAGCATTTTGTGCTTTTCATAGCCCAAATTGCTAAACATTGCTATTTCCTAACTGTAAGGCAGGAAGAGGCCACACCCCTTCTCAAAGACACGTTGCTGCTCTGCTTCTGTTCCCATAGCATGTTTTTGCGTGTTTGCGCATGCGCAGTCAGTTCCCCAAGTTGGCAACCATTTACGTCCAAAGGCAGATCTCTATGCTGCCTTTGGACGTAACCATGCTATGCTAAGTGCTATACGTAAGTTCGCAGTGCATTAGTGAATTGATATCACGTGACCGCTGCTGCTACGTTCTCTAGCTCGTGGGTGGGATTACACTACAGTCAGGATATATTTTCTACAGTGAATGGTACAAAAGGAAGGATTGGCTTTGTGGATGCTCCTCACTGAGGCTGTTCTGAGTTGTTGTTGTCTTTTTCTCCGTATTTCTGTGTATCCAACACAAACAACGGATGCACTGCTGTGTCATGAGATATATCTACCCAACCCTAGTGCTCGTGGCACGTCCCTGATGGAAATAAATTAAATCTGTTACATTTGAACACCTGGAGAATTTAGCACTCACAATAAATACAATTTGTAAATAAAATGTCTTAAGAAAAAAAGGTAAACGCTCAATAAAACCCAGAGCAGCTGTGAGTTTAACATTTTTAAGAACTTGTAGAAAACTAGCACAAGGAAATAAAATAAATATGTTACCTTTTAAGAACACCTGGAGAATTTAGCACTCATAGATCGCATTTGTATAAAAAAAAAAAAAAAAAAAAAAAATTAATTCAAGCTTCTCCTCTGGCTTCGCGGTTGTTAGTTTGCATCTTTTCACGTCGTGACATCATCTTCGAAGGTCGTAACAGTAACAAGCTCATTTTAAAAGTAAGAGTAAAAAGCACAGATATTTGCTTAAAAAAGTAAGGAGTAAAAGTAAAAAAGTCACCAAAAAAAGAAAAGAAAAAATACTCAAGTAAAATACAGTAAAGTAAGTAAAGTAAAACTACTTAAGTACAGTAACAAAGTATTTGTACTTCGTTACTTGTCACATCTGCCCTACTGAGACTGTTTTATTGAAATAGTAATGAGAGATTATTACAGTTTATACAATGTTATCATATGGCCAATTGGGGTCACTGTTGAATAAGAAGCTATTTTCTACCAGTCTTGGATAGTGTGAGTCACATTCAAAGTGTATATTTGCTTTCATAAGAATAAAACAAGTAGTTTTCCTGCCAAGACCTTGTCCAGTGGTCATTGGAGTAGCTGAAGTTACCACAGTAATAGAACTAGTAATTAAGATGTTTGCGTCAACTTTAGCCGAATTAAAATTTCAAACACATCAAAACCAAAGTTTTGAAGTGTTTGAAGTTACTCGTTACTTTCACCTACCACGTTTGTTTGGTAATAAATCTTGACATGTTCCTTTGCATACAGTAAACATCTCATGTAGAAACTTAAAAAGAAAGAGACCGAATCTTGCACAATTGGAACTTTATTGATTTTCCACAGTCATCTGTATAAAATAAAAGGTTTGTCAAAATGTACAATTCTTTTTTTAAAATAAAATAACACCAATGAATTTAATTCAAAATAAAAGAAAATCTGGCTCTAAGTATATACATTTATGAACTCTGAAACAGTGTCATGCCAAATGTGTCATGTGGGTAACAACTGGGTGAAACCGCACAACTACAATATCCTGAAAAAATATAAAATGCTCAATTTTCAGAATTTTATAATTTTAAGAACAGTTCCCTTGTTTACAAAAAACTTAATGGTCTTGCCCCGCCCCCACTCTTTAACTACATAAAACCTAAACCGATGAGGGGTCTCCGCACCACAGCCTCCTCCAGAGGAGACGTGGAGATCCCAAACAGAAGAACAACATTTGGACAAACTGTACTGTCCATCAGAGGAGGTCAAATTTGGAACAGCTTTCCAACAGACAAGAGAATGCCCGACTTATAAACACTATTGTGTTTTGTTTTCTTGTATACTGAACATTGTATAACTTGTGTGACCTGCCTCTGGAATACAGATGTAAATTAGCAATTTTGCTCAAATCTGACACATTTACAATTTCTGTACAACTTGTACATGATTGTTCATTGATGTGTGTTGTCCCGATCAAATAAATGAATACATAAATAAATAAACTAAGAACATATGGATTATGTTCAATGATCCATGAAATGGAAATAAAAAATAATCACAAAAAAATAAGAATAAGAGGAAAGGTTGGGTGTAGAAATGTAAGAAAAGACATCACTTGTTTTAAAATGTACTTAAGTCCTAGTAAATTTACTGATTTAGAAATGTACTAAAAAAAGTAGAAGTACCCCTAATAGCAACTCAATTACAGTAACGCGAGTACTTGTAATCCATTACTTTCACCTCTGTCTAAAACTCATCTTTACTCTTTACAGTGTGTATAGGAGCCAATGAAAGGCTTGGCAGAACCAGAATCAGAATCAGGTATAAACTGAGGCTCTAACTTGAGCTGAGCTTAACTAATGTTCCTCTCAAATCAATCAAAGCAGAGCAGCATGACTGACTGTGTCATATTTCCATCTTAATCACAGGCCATTTCACACACGCTGCTTCACGCCATGTCCCCAGCCACAAATATGTCGATAGAGAGAGGCTATAACAAGACAATGTGTGGCTGGTGGCTACTCATTAGCCCACTAATGATCTGTCTCCATGGCAGTCTGATCCATCAGCCAGTGAAGCAAGCAGGCTGTGTATGTGGTGTAGGTGGAGCTGATGGTGGGAGCAGGCCATGGGGTCAGGCTGGTGACGAGGGGCTGGTTGATGGCACTCAGCTCAGGGAAGAGCTCATTAACGTGTCATTTTTGGACAATATGCTGGTCTGTGAGGTAGAGGTCAGTCAGCCGTGCTGCTTCCATCTCAGGAGAGAGATGACATTAGAAGGTGTTTATGGATATGGGCTGAACACATGGAGACAGATTCCATCACCACTCTACTCTCAAATCCTGTGAGAATTAACCACAAGTTTGAGAAATACCACCAACCACATGCACGGACACCTATCCAACACAAAATTCCCACTCTCTGTAGTCAGGTTCTGCTTCATTTTAGTTGTCTTTAGCCCTTGTGGTCCTCTTTTTGTTCTGTGAGTCTTTAATGATACTGTTTAGTTTCCAATCTTGTTCTTGTTTAACTGTTGTCTTTGTGTCTTTGCACTGAGCCTCTCGGGGAGCAGAGCTCTCACTCGCTTGGTGCACACAAGATGTACGCAGTGGAAACATTAATAGCCTCAAACCAGTCCCTCTCTTGCTCAACGGTCTCACAAAACACTTCCAATAATTCCTTGTTTTTCCTCATAGAGCTCCGTTTCTCTGTGCACTTGTTCATTAAGCCTGAGATGAACTCTAGCTTCCTCAAATGTTCTCATAAGCACTGCACCCTGTATACAGGTGTCCTGCCACAGTTTGGTGTCACCCTGCTTCCTCTGTGACTCTAAACACCAAGTCTTTCACTGGACATTCCCAGCATTTGCTCCTCAGACGCTGTAAGACAGTAGTAGCGTGCTGATTGTAGGCAATTGTCTGGATGTGTCGGACACATGTTTCTCCGGGCTGAGTCATGTTCACCAGATACGAGTTTGGCCGACCTCTCCCCATGATGTCAAGCTCTTCTGTTTTGCTCTGACCTTCCAATCAGAGAATGTGAAAACGGTGACTATGTCATGTGCCAACTGAGAGACAAATGTGAAATCTGACTGGCCAAAGACAGTTAGATTTCTAATGATAGTTAAATGTAAAATTTAAAATATAAAAATGAAGACCTAATAAACCCACAAAATGAACATAACCACAGTGCTCAAATGAAGTTAAACAAAGGGTTTTCCCCAAGTTGAATGTGTTTATTGTCTAACAACTCCAAGAGTAATAATCTCATTGTGAAATGAGTTAGTTTAATGCCTATATATTGGCACATAATCCAACACAGCATTTAAAAGAACCAAAAGTGAAAAAGTTCCAGGAACGATTTAAAACTGTTCTGCAGCAATGAAGGTTGAATCAGCCTTGAAAGCTGGTGCTACTAATTCTTACAGGTGTTCCAACTTTTCTTGGTTACTTCTAACCCCTTCTGTCTGCATAAAAGCAGTGTTAGAACACACTGTGGTACCAGACCCTCATGAGCATCAGGTGAACAGTACTGTTCATGGATTCTATCATTTCTTTTTCAACTCGAATGACTTGTTTTTTTCAATGCATTCATGTCAGAGTGCAATGACACAATAAAGTGAGTCATTTTCAATAAAAATGTGTGGTGTTCTAAAACTTTTGACTGGTAGGGTATGTGGTTTTTTTAATGGAGTCAGTTGGAATCTGGCCAACCCTCTGCACTGAACCTTACTACAAATACACCCATGACTGGGCAGCACACGCAACCAATCAGGAAACTGCTTCATGATTTCAGAGGTGAAAATCACGATTACAGGTACTCAGGTTACTGTAATTGAGTTACTTTTATGGATACATGTACTTTTTTTGAGTATATTTCTAAATCAGTAATTTTACTTGTACTTAAGTACGTTTTAAAAGAAGCAAAGTAATTAGTTACATTTCTAAACCCAAACATTACAGAGTAAATGATTACTTTTCATTTTAAAATGATCAATGGACATTGTGAAACAATAAAAAATTAAATGACCAGTCAACAATCAAATGCATCACATCCTTTATCATATATCATATATTAGTTTCAGAGTTCATAAATTAGCTATAGCCTGAGAATATTTTTCATTTGAAATTGAACTCCTTGTTTTTTCATTTTTTAAAAGAATTGAATATTTGACAAATTATTTTATACAGATGCCTTTGTGGAAAAAAAATTAGGTTTCAATTGTGCAAGATTTGGTCGCTTCTTATTTAAGTTTATACATGAGATGTTTACTGTATGCAAGGGAACCATTTCAAGATTTATTACCAAAATTAGGCAAAAAGTCAAAGTAACTGGTAACTTTTACTACTATGTATTTGAGCTACTTTTTACTTGTACTTGTAACAAATAAATAATACACTAGGGCTCAGGAACTGACTGCGAAAAAGGTCAACAGAAATAGGTTCGGCTGTAGAGCCAAGGTGTGTGAATAATTGGACACAGACACAAGGATTTCATTTTAGTATATGTATATTAAAGATATTATATATAGTAAAGATATTTGGAGTCAATTCATATTGATATATATTGTTTAGTTGTTATTAATAATCAGGTATAGGCAATAAACAAACAAACAAAACACAATTACAAAACAAAGACAATATTTTCTTCTTTCAAAACTTGTAGTCAAAGTTCAATTCAAGGTTCATTTCCTTTGGTGAGTTCAGTTCAGTTTGTTTGATTTCGCCAAGTTGGAAAGCGAAGGGTTTCGCAAAGTTCTTTCGCATTGGGGGAAAAACTACAAAACAGAAAAGATCCCCAGGGTATATTCCACGTATTAGGTCCGAGTGTCCGAGGAAACAAAAAGATCAAATATTCCTACCGCGATGCAGCGGTGGTTGGGTGGTAGCTCGCCATCTAGTGGTCGAGAGTGGTAGGTGATCCAGGACTAAAAACAAGATGGCAACAAGATGGCGCCGCGGATGGCTGCTGTGGTGTGTTGGTGCGCACTTTTTTGTCTTGTTTTTGTTGTAAAATCCGCAACTGGCTTCTCTTATTCAAGAGAAGAGCTCTTGAATGTCAGGGCAACAACCCCGAGAGATTTATTTCCCACTTTCATCGCTTCCTCTGTGGATTTACTGGACATTTTACTCAAAGGTGCGCTCACCTTTGCTCACGCAGTGAAGCGCCGGAGGAGAGGAAAAAGAGCTGGTGCGCTTGTGCGCCTCCGCCAGCACGGCCGGCGCACACCGTTACCGGGGATATTCCTCTCTAACGTGCGCTCACTGTGTAACAAAGTGGACGAACTCCAGCTGCTGTTAGGTAGAAACAGAGACTTCTCCTCATCTTCTGTTCTGTGCTTCACGGAAACGTGGCTGTGTGGAGCGGTACCGGACTCTGCGCTGCAGTTGGCCGGCTTCCAACTTCACAGAGCGGACCGAGACGCGGAGCTCACCGGGAAGAAGAAAGGTGGAGGAATCTGCTTTTATGTGAACAGTAACTGGTGTAACGACGTGACAGTGATCCTCCAGCACTGCTCTCCTCACCTGGAATCCTTTATTATCAACAACAAACCCTTCTATTCTCCCCGTGAGTTTGCTTCATTCATCCTGGTTGGCGTGTACATCCCACCGTCAGCTGATGTGTGTGAGGCACAGCGCACACTCGCCGACCAGATCCTGTGCATGGAGCGGACCTACCCGGACTCTTTTATCATTGTGCTTGGTGACTTTAATAAAGGGGACCTCTCACACCAGCTCCCCAAATATAGACAATTAATTAAATGTCCGACCAGAGAGGAGAAGACACTGGATCACTGTTACACCACACTAAGCAGTGCTTATCACGCCGTTTCCCGTGCTGCACTGGGCCAATCGGACCATTTGATGGTCCATCTGATTCCTTCATACAGACAGAGGCTGAAGCTCTGTAAACCTGTGGTGAAGGAATCTAAACAATGGACCAGTGAAGCAGTGGAGAAACTCCAGGAGTGTTTGGACTGGACTGACTGGGATGTTTTCAGGTCTGCGAACAGTTCTCTGGATGAGTTTACAGACGCTGTGACGTCCTACATCAGCTTCTGTGAGGACAGCTGCATTCCATCAAAGACCAGGGTGAGTTATAACAATGACAAACCCTGGTTCACAGCTAAGCTCAGAGGGCTGAGGGCAGACAAAGAGGTCGCTTTCAGGAGTGGAGACAGAGCCAGGTACAGAGAGTCGAAGTACACGTTTGAAAAGGAGGTGAGAAAAGCCAAACGTTTGTACTCAGAGAAGCTACAATATCAGTTCTCTGCAAATGACTCGGCTTCTGTCTGGAGAGGGCTCAGGCAAATTACAAACTACAAGCCCAGAGCCCCTGCTGCTGCTAATGACCTCTGCCTTGCCAACAGTCTGAATGAGTTCTATTGTAGATTTGACAGACAATGGGACAGACCTGACTCCAACCCCCCTCACACCTCTGACCAGCCTCACTCCAACACCTTCACCCCCCACATCAAAGCTACAGTTTCACCCCAGCTGCCTACAGAGGCTCTCTCCCCTATCTTCCACCCCTCCTCCCCCCCTCCTACAGAGACACCTTTCTCCATCAAAGAGAGAGATGTGAATAGACTTTTCAGGAGACAAAACCCCCGTAAGGCTTGTGGACCGGACTCTGTCTCTCCCTCTACCTTGAAGCACTGTGCTGATCAGCTGTCTCCAGTGTTCACAGACATTTTTAACACCTCACTGGAGACATGCACCGTACCAGCCTGTTTTAAGGCCTCCACCATCGTTCCTGTCCCTAAAAAGCTGAGGATCACAGGACTTAATGACTACAGACCCATCGCTCTGACATCTGTGGTCATGAAGTCCTTTGAACGCCTCATGCTCTCCCACATCAAGGACATCACCGACCCCCACCTGGACCCCCTGCAGTTTGCCTATAGATCCAACAGGTCAGTAGACGATGCTGTAAACCTGGCTCTCCACTTCATCCTCCAGCACCTGGACTCCCCAGGCTCCTACGCCAGGATCCTGTTTGTGGACTTCAGCTCTGCTTTTAATACAATAATCCCAGCTCTCCTTCAGGACAAGCTTTCCCAGCTGAACGTGCCAGACTCCACCTGCAGGTGGATCACAGACTTCCTGTCTGACAGGAAGCAGCACGTGAAGCTGGGAAAAACCATCTCTGCTCCCCGGACCATCAGCACTGGATCTCCTCAGGGCTGTGTTCTTTCTCCTCTGCTCTTCTCCCTGTACACCAACAGCTGCACCTCCTCTCACCAGTCGGTCAAACTCCTGAAGTTTGCAGACGACACGACCATCATCGGTCTCATCGCTGATGGAGACGAGTCCGACTACAGGTGGGAGACAGACCGGCTGGTGTCCTGGTGCAGCCAGAACAACCTGGAGCTCAATGCTTTAAAGACAGTGGAGATGATAGCAGACTTCAGGAAGAACCCAGCCCCCCTCACCCCCCTCACCCTGGGAGACTCTACAGTGAGCTCTGTAGAGTACTTCTGCTTCCTGGGGACCATCATCACTCAGGACCTCAAGTGGGAGCTGAACATCAGCTCCCTTATCAAAAAAGCTCAGCAGAGGATGTACTTTCTGCGGCAGCTGAAGAAGTTCAGTCTGCCAACAAAGATGATGGTGAACTTCTACAGCTCCATCATCCAGTCCATCCTCTGCTCCTCCATCACCATCTGGTACGCTGCAGCTACGGCCAAGGACAAGGCCAGACTGCAGCGTATCATCCACTCTGCAGAGAAGGTCATCGGCTGCAATCTGCCCTCTCTCCAGGACCTGTACGCCTCCAGGATTTTGAGGCGTGCAGGAAAGATTGTGGCCGACCCCTCCCACCCCGGTCATAAACTGTTTCAATCTCTCCCTTCTGGTAGGAGGTTTCGGTCCATCAGGACCAGAACCTCCAGACACAAAAACAGCTTCTTTCCCTCTGCCACCATCCACATGAACACACCCCAAGTCACCCACTGAACCCCCCCCACCCGATCACCACCTCCACCAGCTTGATACCTGCTGCACTGTATATATATATTTATATTTATCCTATTTATCCTTTATTCTCTATCTATCCTTTATTTATCCCTCATCCTTTATATTTATCATTATTATTATTATTATTGTTGCTGGGTTGTTCTTTGTTGTGTTGTTTTTATTTCTTTTATTTCTTTTTGTTGCTTGTTTTGTGCACCAACCACCAAGTCAAATTCCTTGTACTGTCCTCAAAACTGTACATGGCAAATAAAACATTTCTGATTCTGAAAAACCTGACCGGTGAGTGGAGAGATGTCTAGTTTATAGGAGAAGATGTTCATCCAGGTATTTCTTATGAAGGTTTTGTTTCAGTGGTGATTTTCAATCAGTAAGCCGACCATGCAGATGCCACAGTGAGAGCAGCCATCACAGCATTCAGTGGAGCAAACAAGAGTGAAGGGGGAGGAGCCAGGGACTTTAAAGGTGTAGCGCGGGCTCGTCACAATAAAACCATGGCAGGAAGTTGGCCTCTAGTTCACATGGGTTACTCTTTCCCCCCTATCCCCATGTACGTCCTGGGACATGGACCAGGCTGGCAGCGAATAGCTGGATGTCTGCGGTTGACAGGAACCTCATCGCCCTCATCCTCTTGAAGAGCGAAAGTAAAGACTGAGCTCAGGCCATGAAACAGGCTTTGGATGCTTTTCAATAGTGGGTGGCCGAGCTGTGAATACTGGAGTCGCTCTGGTGGGATTCTTGAGCGGGCTGATCGACGTACAGGTTGCACAGGACTTGTTGGTTCTGATTTCAATGGTGAGTCTGGTTCCAGTTGACTGCTGGAAGGCTCTGGAGATTCTGGTTGAGGAGGACTTCCTTCCACACTAGAGGCTTCAGCAGGTTATGATTGTTCAAGCGCACATTCCTAACTAGGACCCAATTGTCCATTGGCACCTTCTATTTCAAGCAGGTCGTTCAAGAGCTTTATTTCGTGATCAGCAAGGTAGGTATTGTAAAAAGAGTGGGGCACTGTGGTGACCTGGGAGCCAGTATCGAGGAGACAGTTGAAGTGGTTCCCTTTTATTTGGACTTGCGCAGTGCTCTTTGTTCCCACAAGTCCTCTTGGCAGGGCTGGCAAACTGTGTGGGTTCTTGGGACTGACGGTGGTGGCAGCTCCTGAGTGTCCCATCACAGAAGCTGTTTTTAGTGTAACTGAAGATTCTTACTGGTCCAGGTTTGCTGTTTTTGGCGAAGCAGTTTCTTCTTTTGCTCGACCAGACTTTGATTGGAGGCATTTGTGCAGGAGGAGGAGATATGGCCATCTTCACCACAGTTGAAGCAGTACCATGGCTTTGGTTTGACTGCGGACTGAAGCGAAGGGCGGCTGGATTGACGTGGTGCTGATTTGGGCTGTGCTGGACTTTTCTGTGCAGACAGGAAGGCAGACATTTGGCACTGGAGCTGTTTCATTTGCTTTTTCAGTTCTTTAAGCTCGTCACTGGAACTAGACGAATGGCCGCAGGAACAGGTGCTTTGCGACTGGATGTTGGCTTTTTGCTTTGAAGAACTGGAACTGATGTGTTTTTACATTAATGATTCTTTGGCCTGTTGTCTGTCTTCTTCTGTTCGCAACAACAGCAGGAGTTCTGAGAAAGGAGGTGGGTTTTCTTTGCGCTGCTCCAGCTGCAACTTTGTTATTACTGTGTTGTCCCAGCATCCACGCACAAACTGCTTCAGTAAATGTCTGTCGGTTTCAGCAGCCGAAATGCCTCCTCTTCTGACAACCGTGTTGAGCGTTAGCTGAAGCCGCTGAAGGTAAGCTGATGGCCGCTCTCCTGGATTCTGCAAGATGCTCAGGTATTGGGCGTACAACTCTTCACCATCCTGCACCGTTCCGAAGGCTGAATCCAATATGCATAACAAGACAACAGGCAGAGTGTCAGGGCCCAATCCTTTGACCAGGTAGGCAGCAGGTGCCAGCAGGCTTTCAATGATTCGTCTGGTGACGTGTAGAGCAGACAGGTTTGGGTCAGCAAGCAGCAAATCTATTTGTGTTCGCTACGACTCATAATCGGCTTCATTGCTTGGCTTTGGAATGCGGCCAGAAAACGAGCGGAGACGAAGCGAAGCAGGAACACTCAGGTCAGTATTTCGGACGACATGTTCAACAACGACCCTCTGTACTTCCGGAGGATTTAAATCGTGTTGGGAGAGGGAAACTTTTGGTGAGAAGCCAGTCCCCATGGGTCCAGTTGGATGGCTTTGTCGAGGTCGTGGCCCCAGTTGAACGGGTATTTGGGAGGGCTGAAGTGCAGGCAGTGACATATGTGTTTCAGACACGGGCTGTGTTGTTTTAATGTTCACCTTTACTTCTTCTTCATCACTATCATCTTCATCATTTTGATCATTGTTTGCTCCACTTAATACTAAATATTGTTGGATCTGATCCATAACTGTTTTGAGTAGGTCTTCAAAACGTGTACCGCTGCGGTCGGCCATTTCTTTAAAATTTCTTATGTAATCGGGGGTGGGTTGGCTGCGTCCCACTGTGGCGGCGTACTCATTAGCAAGGGCAGTGACGCGGTACATGCGGTCAGCAGCTGAGCGGGAAGTGTACTTATAAGGTAGAAACGGTTTTATGTCAGAGAATGAACTTGCGGTTTCAAACTCAGCAATCAGGTTTTTATGAAAAGTGCTAGTTGGATCATTAACGGGCAAAACTGTTTTGAGAGCCCCGTACTCTCGCAACCAATCTAGAATTTCTTCATCAGCACTAGTATTAGAAACACCGGTAATAAGGACTGAGTGCAAAATATTAATACCCGATTGCTCAACAAAATCTTTTCCAAAATTTTCGGACCAAAACAATTATTCACACAGCAAGGCTCCTGGCTGTCTCGCCAAATGTAACAAATAAATAATACACTAGGGCTCAGGAACTGACTGCGCAAAAAGGTCAACAGAAATAGGTTCGGCTGTAGAGCCAAGGTGTGTGAATAATTGGACACAGACACAATTATTTTGTTTTAGTATATGTATATTAAAGATATTATATATAGTAAAGATATTTGGAGTCAATTTATATTGATATATATTGTTTAGTTGTTATTAATAATCAGGTATAGGCAATAAACAAACAAAATACAATTACAAAACAAAGACAATATTTTCTTCTTTCAAAACTTGTAGTCAAAGTTCAGTTCAAGATTCATTTCCTTTGGTGAGTTCAGTTCAGTTTGTTTGATTTCGCCAAGTTGGAAAGCGAAGGGTTTCGCAAAGGGGGAAAAAATACAAAACAGAAAAGGTCCCCAGGGTATATTCCACGTATTAGGTCCGAGTGTCCGAGGAAACAAAAAAAATCAAATATTCCTACCGCAATGCAGCGGTGGTTGGGTGGTGGCTCGCCATCTAGTGGTCGAGAGTGGTAGGTGATCCAGGACTAACATAAAAACCTGACCGGTGAGAGGAGAGATGTCTAGTTTATAGGAGAAGATGTTCATCCAGGTATTTCTTATGGAGGTTTTGTTTCAGTGGTGATTTTCAATCAGTAAGCCGACCATGCAGACACCACAGTGAGAGCAGCCATCACAGCATTCAGTGGAGCAAACAAGAGTGAAGGGGGAGGAGCCAGGGACTTTAAAGGTGTAGCGCGAGCTCGTCACATTAAAACCATGGCAGGAAGTTGGCCTCTAGTTCACATGGGTTACATATTGTACACGAGTATTTTATGTATGACTTACTTGTACTTGAGTACAATTTCAATCAAGTAATATTACTTCTAGTTGAGTAGGATATATCAGTCTTTACACCTGTTTTCTATGTAAACCTTCATTGTTGCTAACTATGCGTTTCCATGGCACCCAACCCTGTCAGACTAGTGAATAATGAGTGAAAGCAGAGTCATGTGTTTAACGGGAATTCTCCCAAACTCCCTCGGCTTCCTCATCAGGCTCTTTTTGGGCTACATAGATGTCAGTGTGATGAAGGCTGGCAGCAACTGGATGTTAGAAAAGAGGAAATGTCCTAATTATTCTTCTACATTAAACATTCAGAGCTGTTCTTATGCTGAAGTCCAAACAAGCACAAATTCCTCGTCCCATCAACCCCCTTTTGTTTGCAGCAACCGGCTGATTTCTACAGGGAGCATCTGTCCAATAGTTTCATTTCTTGGCTTGCACTAATCCTCATGAAAAAATGTGTTCTCTAACTTCATTTTTCATCCTGGCAGTGCCCCAGCCTCTTTCCTTGTTTGCTCCTTTTAACTTTGCATGTAACTTTGCTTATGTCTCCTCACGGCCAGGATAAATATTAGATGAAGAGCCTGAGGCGTTCTCTGGCACATGCAGTACCTCTCTATATAAGCACAGGCAGTGAAAACCAAAAACAGCAGAAAAAGCAGACGCACATCACAGAAACGGACCAAACATGTTTTTTGTTTTGTTTTTTCAAATAAAAAGTGGACTGGGACAAAAATGTAGCCCTGGCGTGTCCAGACCAGCCCACTACAAAATCAGCGACACCATGTAGAAGCTGTTATTAAGTCAGTGATGCTCAACATATGGCTCAATTTTAAGACATAAGACACAAATAACTGTTTCCTTTGGCCATTTTGCAACTTCCTTTTTCCCAATTTTTCCCCTTTTCAAAAAGTTCTGACACTTTTTTCAGACTTTAGCTTCTTTTGCAAATAAATATCCTTTTTTACCTATTTTTTGTCCATTTTTTCAAGTTCTTTTTGACACTTTTATCCAATTGTTGTCCTTTAATTTTTCTGTCCACTTTTCATCCAAATAAGCTAACTTTTGTCTAATAAATACCACTTGTATACTTTCCCCCTACATTTTGCCTCCTTTTCCTCCTTTTTCACCATGGTTTGCCACATTTTGCCCATTAAAGCTACCCTTTGCTGTTACATACCACCTGGTTCCTCTTTATTTGCCCATTTTGATTTATTTTTGCTATTCTTGGCTGCTTTAGGCCATTTTAGTCACTTTTAACCCTTTTCTTGCCACATTTTTGTTGCCCCTTTTGGACCATTTTTGGCGACTTGTTACCAAAATGTAGCGAACCGGACCTGCCCACTTTGGGTCAATGGCCCACCAGAATGATGCCCAGTATGCCAGATGGCGAGTCCAACCCTGACCCTACACTATCCCCACCTGCATCTTCAACTCACCTGTTCCCAGTGTCAGTCCCACCCCAGACGTGAGATGACCCATAATGATAAAACTACAGAAATAAATCTATACCAGATCAGTTTTTTTCTACCTTGCGGTCGGGAATCCATGTGGTGTCGTCTGGAGTTTAAGTAGGGTCGCCTGAAATTTCTGAAAAATTTTAATCAATTTTTGATTTTTTTTTTTATTAAGACAACACCCAATCTTAAACAACTGTATTTCTATATTTTCACTTTGTGAAATATAAATCTAATTAAACTAAAATGCAGTTAAAAATAAATAAATAAAAAATCTTAACTCATCAAAAACAAATTCTAGAAAAAAAAATTGTTTCTAGAATCAGTGAACATAATCAGACAGTATGGCTAGTATCAGAAGTGGGTCGGTTCGGTCCGCAATGTACTGTATACGAGCAAGTGGAGGCAGACATGGTAACAGGTGGCCAAAACTGGTCCAAAAGTGGCAAGAAAAGAGTGAAAAGTGACTAAAATGGGTCAAAAGTAGTCAAGAGTGGGCAAAAAATGGGCAAATAAAGAGGAACCAGGTGGTATACAATGGCAAAGAGTAGCTTTAATGAGCAAAATGTGGCAAATAATAGTGAAAAAGGGCAAACATGTGGAACAAAAAGATGCAAAATGTAGGGAAAAAAGGAAACAAGTGGTATTTATTGGGCAAAAGTTTGCTCATGGGATGAAAAGTGGACAGAAAAATGAAAGAAAGGACAAAAATTGGATTAAAATGTCACAAAGAACTTGCAATAATGGACAAAAAACAGGAAACACAAAAGGATATTTATTGGAAAAAGGAAGTTAAAGTCTGAAAAAAGTGTCAGAGCTTTTTGAAAAGGGGCAAAAATGGGACAGAAAGGACTCTAAACCAGCTAACTGATTAAAAGGTAGGCTTACATGATAATACCTCCGTTAACTATAAAATCATTTTTAAATGTCTGCAAAACAGTTATGTCCTTGTAATTAAGTCCAAGGTTAAAATATAGCTCAACAAAGTCATGTAATATAATTTTGTGATGTTGGTTTTCGTGACCTAAGATCTAGTGAGCAGAAGTTTTCTGGTGCTCAGGATTAAATTCTCTCATGAGCACGAGAAACTTTCACGTGAGCACAGGTTAAATTCTAGTGCGCATGAGAAATATATATTTACATTTTGTCTTCCTATGTCCCTTTAGGGGCTCCGTAGAATCCATTGCAAGTCATAAGTCTAATCTGTTTGTGAAGCAAAGCGTCAGAGACTGACAGGCAGGACTGTTCCCTCAGCCACCCTGAAAGCAATCCTCTACAACCTGTAATCGTTGCTTTGTTCCAGTACCTTCCAGACTGTCTTTGCCTAAGGAGCATCGTTGCACGGCCTCATTCTGTCAATTTGGAGGAATACGTACCAACACAAGTTTCTGTCTGAGATGTATCCTTTTGAGGAATTAAAAATAACAGTAGCAGTCAGGGTTGGGATCAAATATAAATGTAATTGTATAATGGATAATTAATTAAAATCATGACTGAATTATAATTGTAATTGAAAAAAATCTGTTGCAATCATAATTGAGTTGTAATTGAGTTCAGATAAGATACTTTTTTAATTGTAATTGACATGTAAATTCTATTAAAAACTCATTTACAAATTAGACACAAACCTTTGGAACAATATTAGTTATAGTTCTATGCCTTACACATGTGTGTAGTTAACCATTATTAAAATATGTTTCACATCAACTTTTTCCACTGGATAATTATACCATTTAAAAAAAATGTAAATCGAGGGGTATACTGACATAAAAATGGCCCAGACGCTCACACCAAACATATTAATACCAACACTTTTCATGAATAAGAAGCCAAGAGGTGAGAAAGATGATAATGTTTTATTTTTTATTTTGATTTAAGACGTGGGTATAACTGAGCCTCATAAGAGATGCTAACAGAAAGCTAACACAAGAGGAAAGTTACATTTTATGGGCTTATTTATTAAAGGCTTGGTAATTGTGATTAATTGTAATTGAACTTTTGTAATTGACTTTCAAGGGAAAAATAATAATTGTAACTTTAATTGTCATTGGAAAAAATCCTGGTCACTGTAATTGTAATTGCGTTGTAATTGGACATAGATAAAGACGCAGTTGTAATAAAAAAATATAATTGACCCCAACCCTGGTAGCAGTTTAGTGAAACGTATTCTGTGGTATGACAGGAACATTACAGTTAACCCTGTTGTACTTCTCCACTATCAGACTTCTGTCCTTCAGGTGCAGCCTGGATATGACAGACAGTTGAAAGGTTTTACACTATGGCTAGGCTACCCCCTCAAAACCAGCACTTGCACCTCTGGAGACAGCAGCCTGTGAAACCACAGGCCCCAAGGCTGGCGCCAGCCTGCACGGCATGAAGCGGGCCAGCCTGGTCCAATCAATACGCCTGTATTTCCTGTCCATTTGCTCGGGTCTCTTCATTAATAATTACTGCTTGGCGAAGCTTCAATGCACTGGGGCTGGGGTGACCTTTATGCCGCCCCTTGGGCTGACTTGGATGACACGCAGAGACACCCCCATAGTAGGGCAGCTTAGATGTCAAATTACTACTCCCTGGAACTATTGTCACTACAGACACTGCTGTCCTCGCTGCAGAGCGAGTGGCACGTTAAATGATACGCTAAATGGTTTTTGCAGGAGTGCTTAGTGGAGCTCCACACCTGGTAGAACATGACCATAACACATTTTCTTTTGCGGTTCGCTCCCTAATTTAGGAAAACACCCACACCATCCGGGACAGGGGTTACCAACCTTTTGAAAGAAGGGCTACCAGTTAGAAAAGCACTTCTTAAACGGATCCTCCACCATGTTTACAAATGTGGCCTAAACCCTTTTAAATATTCCTATTAGAAGATCTATGCCTAACAAGACACATTTTTTAGCACCATATTTGCTTTATTAACTTTTAAAAATGGGACGACTTTACCGTTTGAGAGTCTGTGCATCGCCATGTTGAAATGACGTCATGATGACGTGAATCACCCTTTTTAGTCCATTGAGTTCAATAGGAGTGAAGCATTCAGGATCATTTAGCAGCTTTTTCATTCAAACTTGTGCTGGTTTGGGTTGCTCAGTAATCAGTAAAAGTTAAAAAAGTCGATAAACAAAATCCGTGAGGTGAAAAAATCTGTGACCTCAGGGGCGACAGTTCCAACTCAGCTGTTTTGTAGATGACATGAAGAACAGAAGAAGAGCTCCGTGCATGTAAATACAGGCAACCAGGACCAACTGCTGCTCATTAATTCCAACCCAAGTTGAATCTGTCTGCTGCAAAGAATTAGTGTTCTGGTTAAAATGGTTGAAGGTATGGTTTAATGGTGTTATGTTCAGTTCTTCATGCTGAACCAGCAGAGTCGGAACTCCCCTGCGGTCACAAATTTTTTCGGCTCAGAGATTTTGTTTATCAAATTTCGGTAAACAAGAGGTTTACATCGACTTTTTTTTTTTTTTTTTTACTTTTGCTGATTATTGAGCAGCACACGTTGGCATTTTAACTGAAAAAGCTTCTAAATGATCCTTAATGCTTCACCTCCTATAAAACTCAATGATGTCATTTCAACATGGTGGCGCATAGGCTCTCAAACAGTAAAGTAGCCCCATTTTTAAAAGTTAATAAAACAAATATGGTGTAAAATAATGCGTTTTGTTAGGCATAGATCTTCTAATAAGTTCATTTCAAAAGTTCTAGGCCACATTTCTAAAAACAGTGGAGGATCCCTTTAAATACTACTTTTTCGATCACAGTTTCACTTTAACTAGAGGGTCAAATAAGAAGGAAGGAAGAACTTAACCCTCCTATTTTTTTGAAAACAATCTTCTAGAGGCAATTATCCCTGGGGTCAGATTGACCCCAAGGGTAAAATGTGTTGCTAATATTTAAAGATAAGAGGGGTAAAAAGGAGAAAATGTTGAGGTTTCAACATGAAACTTTATTTCTCCTCAATTCTTGCGATTGTTTCATTTTGATTATATTTAATTATAATTTCACCTTGTTTATAAAAAAAAGTATGTCTCATATACATATATTATATATAACATATCACTGACCATACATCAGATCTGCAATGCTTAAAAACATGTCACAATGTTTCTGTGAAAATAAACATTTAAAGATGGTTAATTTAAAACTAAACTTTGTCAGCGGTATTTAACTTTACTAAGTATTAACTACATCTGTCATGTGTATTTATCTTTGTGAGTTTCAATACTGGAAAGTAAATCAGATATTAGATGGAACTTATTGGGGACTAGAGCTCCTGAGGGCACCTCACATGGTCCATGTGGGCTACCTGTTGCCCATGGGCACTGTGTTGATGACCCCCCTGATCTAGCAGCTAGGATTTCAGAATCATCTGTGCCGCGCCGTGACAAGTTGAGTCAGATTTTTCTGAAAACGACGACTTAGTAAAACAATTCAGTTAGCTCTTCTTTGCACATTTTCAATGGGCCATGTTGATTTTTCAAACATCTAAAATAACCATCTGCCTGGTATGTGCCTTTGCTAATAAGCAAGGCAACAATTCCATGCCTAGTTTTTAAATACAGTATATTAATAACTCAATTATTAATATACTTTTACTGTGCAGCTAGTTAAAGTATATTAATCATATTATCGGCTTAATAAAAGGTTAAGCTTAAAAAAAAAAAAAATGTTTTTAATTATTTTATTTTCAATCTAAATAATATATTGCCTAAAAAGCTCATCTCTGAAGAATTGAGTAGCAGTTGCTTTGCCTCGTTTCACCTTTTCTCCCTCTCCTTTCTTTCCTTGTGTTTTTGGCCTAATTTGTCTTTCATGAGGATCCCCTCTCATCACCTTTCCTTAACCACAGTTGAGGTCACAGGGTTAAGGAAAAGTGTTAGGAGACTTCCTAAAGGAGTTAGAGAAAGGCCATCACGTTGTTTTGACAATCAGATGCACTTCCACTAGGTGACGTAATAATCTGAGCGCGGCGAAGGTTAGTGATGCTGCCGTGGTGAAAAAAACTACTAATTTACGAAAATTGTTTTATCTTTCAGTTGTCTTTTTGTGTATTTTTTGTGTTTTATTTTACTCATTTAGTATATTTTTATTATAAATAAATAAATACCTTGTGTGTGTTCCCGTGAAATGTTTGAGATGCTGATAACCAAACTTCATAGACATTGTAGCGCCAATCAGAAAAGTAACAAAACTGCGCAAAAACATACGTAAAGCTCCAAACTACACGATTTAGTAAATTAAAGTATTATCTACAATTCAGCTGTCTTTTTTAAAAAACAAAAATCATTTTTTTACTTTTGAACCGAGTGGTCAGAACTTAACTTCCATACACGGCACCACAGAGAATCTGCAGTTTTCCAGTTTGAGTATTGAACTGTTGGGAAAGTTGTCTGCAAAAGACTCACCAGTGGCTGACGGTTTCAAATGATCTGTTCAGAGAGCTCCGTGTCTCGGTCTAAACTATCTTCTTCTCCATCACTCTTGTGTTTACAGTCCGTGTCTGCTTGGCTGTGTGCGCAGCGATTGGCTCTGGCAGCACACGTGACTCTTGCTCGGGTGAGGAGCTGTGCAGTGAAATAGATATAGATGGTGCGCTAGCGCCCCCTCACACCCTGCGGTCAAAAGCTAAATAAGTTTAATTTCGGGGCTGTCCATTAAAATAAACATTTTGAAATGACCAAATTACTCCATAAAAACAGATACGCACACTCGGGGTATTTGGAACCCGCTGACCAAGTTCCAGGTCGAACTGGCACCGCGTCGGGGAGATATTCGCTCCACACGCACGCACACACACGTTCCTTGCATTTTAGATAGATAATCTGATAATATGGCTGCAAATCACAAGATATGGATTTTAGATTATTTAGAGTTGTTCAAGGCGTATTATTGCATTGGTAACTTACATGATCTGCGCCTCTTTTCAGTCTTTGTGAGTTTCCGTGAACACTCAGATGAGTGGGTCCCTTTAAATGTTGTTGCAGCAAGGAATTGTGGCTCAGCATTATCTGGTCTCCTTTGATAAATGATGCATCAGTGTTTCCTAAGCTAAAGGAGGTTATAAAGAAAGCATTGAGCATCCTTTCCTTAGCTGTAAAAAAAATTGGAACGCTCCTTATCATGGCCACCACTTAAACACTTCCGGGGGTTAAGGAAAAGTGGATAGGAAAGGAGATAGAGGGCACTATTCGGATGCAGCCATGGTTTTCCTGCTGCTGTCTATCTGCTGCTCCTTGTCACATCCACAGTTCAGACTACCTGCCATAACGAAGCAGCAGCAGCACATGCGGGTCATACCATTTGCACTGTTTTAAAGGGGGTGGTAGCTAGCGCCCTGATGCAGCATGAATAATTGTTCTTAGTGCAAAACTGTGCTTAACAACCAGTTTATTTTCACACAGGACCCTTTTCATTCCAATATAACTACTCTAAAAATGCTTAAAATACATTTTCGTACATATAAATAAAACAGACTTCTGAACCCCCCCACCCTCGCTTTGGGCCCTGGGTTGTCAGTACCCTTTACCGCCCCAGTCCGACGCCCATGGACACAACTCTGAAGTAATGTGTTCTTATTTATTGATGACATCTCCAGATGTGAGCCTGCATTTGTACCAACACAAGTTCATTAGTCTCTTGATGATGCCCATTCCAGGTATTCTGTGTGTGTGTGTGTGTGTGTGTGTGTGTGTGTGTGTGTGTGTGTGTGTGTGTGTGTGTGTGTGTGTGTGTGTGTGTGTGTGTGTGTGTGTGTGTGTGTCAAGGTCAGAATTTGGTAATGGCAGAGGCGATATTCTCCAAGGCTGATCGAGCCTCAGAGGAGGGGAAAGTCCGGATGGCCTCCAGAGCCTTGTTGCTATGGTAACAGCACAAGTCCATTGCCGAGCTCACGCCTTTCTCAGACTTCACTGCAGCCAAAAGCTGTGGAGGGATGAAAACACACATTAGTTTGTCATGTTTGTGTCACTCCAGATACCACCACGACGAGCCAACCACTTAATAAGCAAACATGGGTGTGTGTGTTTTCGTGTAGCCATCAGTGATACTGAAGGCAGCCAAAAATGCTGAACACCACCAAACAATGCTCATCACTGAGAGTCGTAATAGAAATTTGACACTTCTGACATCTGAGTGTCATACACTGCTCCTCTGTCTGCTCAGTTGACTAATGATGGTGAACACCCACTGTTTGCTGCCATCAGGTATTAAAACAAAAAGTGTCAAGCAGTGGTTCGCAAACTTTTTTTTTGGCTCAAGTGCTACTATTCCTGAATCCCAGTACCCCCTTTGTCCGACTACAACACTGTTTAAAAACAACTATAGAACGTAATGATGGAATGAACAAGTAATAACACACATTTTGAAAAATCTAATTTTGTAAATAAGTGGAAATAAACACTATTTACACATGAAATCACCTCCTCTCTGCCCAATGTCTGCACATCAGTCCATTTACAGCTTTTAATGGTCAGTTTTTACAGATGTTCGGCTCTCTGTGTGTGTCAGCTCTCCTTTATTGTGCCTCAGAGTCCAGTGTGGCAATCGCTCCTGAACCTAATGTGGAGATTTACAAACATTTATTTTGTTGTGTTATTATAAACTGACTGATATTTTACTGTATCCAGGGTGATGCTAGACTCTCTGTCTGTCAAATCAAAGTGTTAAAATCATTAGCTATTTTCCACCCATTCGGACCAGGTCCATAACTATCTCTATGTGAAAGCATCCATGTACTTGCATTATGAGGTTGTTTGATTCTACATGTCTGTGACTAATTGTTTTGCTTCTTTTTAGTTTAGTTGCATTGTACTGTACACGTGTAAGGGATAAAACTAAAACAGCTCGGTTGGAATTGTGTTTATTGTTTAGTAGAGAAAAACATTAAGCATTGGTGCTTAGGCTTGAGCCAAAATCCTACATTTGTGTACAAAGATATAACAATCCACTTTTGAAATGCAGTAACGTGACGTCCTCATTCCCGTAATTTCCACACTATAAGCCGCTACATTTTTCCCCATGCTTTGAACCCTGAGGCTTAAACAATGATGTGGCTAATTTGAGTATTTGTTTCGGTTGTACAAGCTTCATGCCACCAAAAAATTGACATAAAACTGACAGACGGTGACGGAGCGAAGATCAGAACAGCCTGGATAAAGTAAGTCTGCCAGTTTGTAATAGAAAAAAAAAATACACAGCATAAAGTCGCCAAATCACCACGTTTACTTTGTTTACAGAGTGACGTTAAATCATGTTTTAAATACAGAAATCTGTAGTCCGCCTAAAAAAACCCTTAGAGATTTACATCAAATATAAAGCCAATTCTCAGTAGGGAAGGTAACAAAAGCAGAAACATTTAAAACTAATGTATTGATATCAACTGCAGCAAGTTTGGTGATAATAATAAACAATGGGCCAAAGATACACATGTTTTTGTACAAAAAAGTTCAGGAGGAAGCCCACTGTCACAACTGTGCCAAAGTTTTCCACAAGTTTGGAAACAAGTGTGTAACTGTAATGTGTCAGTCAAATTGATACCAATCATTATTAGTCATATGTTTGACTATATATATATATATATATATATATATGTTTTAATATTATTATTATTAATGCAATTTTTTGTTCTACTCTTTGATGCCGTTACGCATGGATATTATTCAGCAATGCGTTAACCAATCAGAATGTTTGACAGCATTGTAAAGCTCAGAACCTGTCAAAATTGGTGATATCGAACACTATGGCTAATCAGAGCTGGATAAAGTAGGGAGCTGCCATTTTACACACGAGCGCTATGTGCTCATTAGACATATTTCTCGACTGAGAAATGCCTGGATATCTGTAACGGTGGCATCTATCTGACGACACAATTTGGATTTGTCAAAATATGTACAAGTATGTACATTTGGAACAACTTCTGATAAGAAAAAACAAAGGTAAGACACCATTTGTCATCATTGTTGACTTTTGCCGCTGTGTATTTTCTGATTTTGTGGTAGTGTTTTGGCACGTAACCTACCCAACCTGTATATCAATGGAGTCAGCTCTGTCTGTAGTTTCACGTAGTTTCTTGTTATAGAGCTCTGTGTTTATTTTGTGACGCAGAGAACTGAAAAAGGCATAGTTTGCTCCCTCTTTGAGCATAATGGCCTGGTGTGTGTGTGCTGTGGTCTTTTGTTCTGACTTTGAGTTGGCTACAGTTTTAGCTGAGTTACCGAGGATTACGGGGAGGTATAGAATGTGTGATTTCATTCATTCATTTACTGTAGACCTGCGAGAGTCACGGATCCTGAAGCTGCCCCCGCGGGCGGGTCTGGTGGGGCTGAAGAGGTTAATAGTGTCAGTGTGCTACTGTCTCAAACATTTACAATTGAAAGCTAACTTCTCAACTTACAGTCAAAATGCATCATGGGAAATACAAATAAATTGACTGTTGTTTTCAAAACCTATGCATGGAAAACAAGAGGTGGTGGGGCACTGGGAACTTCCCTGAATGAAGTTAAGAGTCTGCTTACCACTGGGTAATCCATCTGATTTCTCAAAGTAGTAGCCTTAAGAAGAGAAAGAGAATAAAAACATCATAATTAAGTGATTCAACACAAAGAACATCATTATAAAAGGTATTAATCAAAACTTTTTGTAGTACTGAGTAACATTGTTCTGAATTCTACAGCTTCACTAATTTATCAATTTGCAACCCAGATTTTCAAAATATTTAGTTCAGTAAAGTGCAATAAATTCATAGTTGTATTACTTTAGTATGTTATAAAATCTGCTTTTCTCCTGTCTGTTGGTGGTAGGTTTGACTGTGTTACAGCTGGTGGCTCCTGGCCTCTCACCTAAAACATCTTTTTCAGATCAGTAATCAGGTGGGGAGAGAGGAAGAAGTGCATTAAAGGGCTGAGAGGTCCAGAAGGAAAAAGGCACACCATCAACCAGCAGAAGACATTTGGGGAGAAGTTTTCTTGATCCCTGCTCGACATGTTGTAAGTTTGTTATTTTAGTTTGGGCTACAGATTACTGCTAGTCCTGTTTTTGTGTTTATTTTAAAGTTGGTGGACACTGGGTGCCACAGACCTGTATAGGGTTGGCCCAGTGTCCTCCCAACATTTGTTCAGATTGGCAAGGATCTCCAGTCTGTTTTGTTTCTTTGAGTTATTTTAATTCTGTTGCTACTTTTTAGAACTTTATTTTAATAAACAAGCTAACTTATTTCTGGTTTGGTGTCATGTTTATGTTGTGGCCCTTCAAACCTTTGGCTAAACAACAAATACAAGTTGAAGTCATTGTCATACTTTTACTTTATTTGTTTAATAAGCTTTATGGAATTAGAAGAACTAGAATACACGTTTTTTTTTTTTTCTATTCTTTTCTAAGGGACCTGCTCAGCCTCTCACTGGTGACCCTCCAGTTACAACCATAAACCATTAAGCCACCACTGCCCTATGAGCTATAATGATGTTTACGGACAAATAGTTGTGCATAAAATGATCAAAGCAAAATCGAGAATTCAGGAGTTACAATAACTCCCTCTCTTTGTGAAGTAAACAGAGCATGAGAGTCATAGTCATACCTGCTGCAGCTCCTGCCTCCACCTCTCCTGGCCAACAATCTGACGGTGAAAAACCACAGGGGCGGCGCTCAAGCTAAACGACAAGGGCTCTCCTACTTTGGTCTTCACAAAAGGCTGCAGGTCAGAGTTTAGCTGAAAGTGAAGAAGAGCAAATTAATCAATGAGAACTCAGTCAGAATAAACATCCAAGTGAGTCAATAAAGCAAACTGTCAGAGAAAGGCTTCTTTAAACCGCCCAATGCTAAAAGACTGTGTTAATGAGCAATGAAATGAGTGCTTTGGTGATAGATGTAACTCTGTCCTCCTTCAAAGACGTCTTTCTGGCTGGTTTCCAAGCTGAGACTCCCTGTAGCGTCTAAGGCCTGCAGAAAGGCAGTTGCTGGGAGCCTCAGCAGGAGACGACACGCTAATGCAGCATCATTATAGATGACTATTGCACTGCACCAGTAACATCCAACCGAATCTTTCAGAACTTTAGGTAAAGGCAGCCCTAACACCACAACTATTACATCCTAATGACTTATTAACTGTGGCCAGATCAACCTCTCCACTGCTGGCCAAGCACACGATATCTGAAGCAAAACACTTTTGATCTGAACATTTAGACTTCATTAAACTTTTTAAAAAACATTTATGTTGTTTGAAGTCATCTAAGGGGCGAATGCTTTGATGACCTACAACTTTAGAAGAAGAGCAGGGCCAATTATTCAGCGAGAAAACAACTATTCTGTTGAGGTGGTTCAGTTTTGAAAATAAGACAACCTCAGAATGGCACAGTAAGTTCTTACAAAATAGTTTATTGTCCAAATAGTGATATTGACTTGAATCAAAATTAATCTGCATAGATTCTGTAGCCCTCATGGAATAAAGACTTTTGAACAACAGTCCCTCTGATTCCCTCAGATCTTCTCAACACTAAATCAGATTTTAATTGGAGCTCATTGTGGCGAGAGCTCCAGAACAGGCCTGAGGGCACCATGTTGGTGACCTCTGGTCTATATCATATTTGGGTTTCACTTTCTGAAGCAAGTGACAAAATATATCAAACATTTTCATGATGTTCTAATTTTTGGAGAGGTACCTATAATAGTTCTACTCAATTGTTTGAGCAGTTGTGTTGCGTCAGCATACGTGTATGTATGACTCCTGGAGGAAGCTCACCTTGTGGCCCAGGGACAGATGCTTGCCGTACTTATAGGCCAGCCTTTGTGACTCCTTGTTGTGTTTGACAAGCTCCATGGCAGCCTGGCAGCTCTTGGCAAGCAGCGCACCGTGAGACAAGAAGGTCTGCTCCTCCCATGAAGCTATGTCCACGGCACCAGCATGGACGTTCTCCTGCTGGAACCAACACATTTATCGTTATAACAACCTGATGACATTTTTCTGCCAAAACAACCCAGACACATTAAGACATCGAATGCACTAGACCAGTGGTTCTCTTTCTCTTATTCCTGAATCTTAGTATCCCCTTTTTTCAACTACAACATTTTGCTTAGAAAACTATTTAAAACAAAATATAGATCACAGTGATGGAATGAACAAGTGATAACACATTTTAAAGAATCTCATTTTGTAAATAAGTGGAAAGAAACAGTATTTACTGCACTGGTTTCCAACCTTTTTTGGATCGTGACCCCACTTTGATATCAAGAATTTCTGGCGACCCCAAAGACATATTTTTCTAGAATTAGTTTTTGATCATGTTTGAGCACAGATTTTATTTTTTTTTACTGCGCATTAGTTGAACTAGATTTATATTTCACAAAATTAAAGTACAGAAACACAGTTAAAATGAAAAAAAAAAAATCTATTTACATTTTTCAGAAATTTCAGGCGACCTCATTTATACTCTGGTTAAAAAAACACTGATTTAGTGGCTCCTGAATAGATTTATTACTTTAGTTTTTATCATTTCCGGTCATCTCACGCCCAAAGTGGGACCAAGACGGACAATTTATATGTAAATTTTCCTCTCTCTCGCTCTCTCTCTCTCTCTCTCTAGTACCCCCTGTTGTTCCAGCACGTACTAGGGGTTGAACGACTTCATAATTTTGAAATTCGACTTTATGTGCATACTAGTTGAGTCGACGTCGACTAGTTGATGACGTCACCAAGAGCCGAAGCTGAGCTGAGTAGCAGTCGAGTGCCGGTGTTGTGCCCAAATCTGTGACCAGAAAAAAATCTGTGACCGCAGGTGGCGACGGTTCCAACCCCTGCGGCTTCTCGGTGGACATTTACTCCCCCTTAAACACGTTGGTAATTCTTCTCCAGTCTCATTTACTTCACCCACCGGAGCATCATGTTTAAGGAGGCGTAAATATCTCCTTAATAGCTACAAAGAGATCACAGACTTTGGCACAAAACCACCAGCCCCTGGGACACTGGACATGCTATAGAAGCTAAGTAAACATAGAACACTGCTGCATTACCTACCGTGAGTCTACAGTTACTGTTAAGTCCCGAGGCTTCCACAGAGCCGGGCGTTTAGACTTTGTTTGGGCTGTTTTTACGGTAGCTTTGGCTTACGTCACCAAAGCCGGTGTTGTGCCAAAATCTGTGACCCGAAAAAATTTGTGACCGCTGCGGCTTCTCGGCGGTAGAGAAGAAGAGTGCTACGTTTACTCCCCCTTAAACATGACACTCCGGTGGGTGAAGTAAATGCAGACTGGAGAAGAATTACAAAAGTGTTTAAGGGGGAGTAAATGTCTGCCAAGAAGCTGCAGGGGTTGGAACTGTCGCCACCTGAGGTCACAGATTTATTTTGGCACAACAACAGTCTTCCCCGGCTAATGGAGCCTCCGTCCTGCGCTGCTGATGTTTTCCAGATCTGCTTAATACACAGACATGGTACTACTACAGCTAACCTTAGCATGTATATTAGCCGTAGTATCTGCCTACCAGCTGCAGTTTGAGCACAAACCAGGAAGGAGCGAGAAATACTTGATGTTGTGATGCCTTGCTGTGCAGGGGTACTAGGACCCTCGTTTGCTGTGTTACGCCACCATCTTGGACAAAAGTCAGGTACTGCGACTAGTCGACGCCTGTTTGTGATGCGTAACCGTTGCAGCAAGGTCTTAGGAGATCTCACATGTAATAATGCGATATAGGAAACTGTAGTCAATACAAAGAGTAGCACAAAGCCATACATTGTGTCTTTGGAGAGGAGCAGAAGGAAATCCACTCGGTCCTGCCCTGTAGATCTTCAGCTTTTGGGGAGATTATTGTAATTCAACCATGGATAAGTGCAATATTTATATGTTAAATATGACCCACTGCCACCCTATCCAGGATGTAGCCCTATCTAGTACCTGAAAAAAACTGGAGATAAGCATCAGCAGACCTCCGCCACCATGAAAAGGAAAAAGCAGGTTGTAAAATGTATGGAAATACGATCTGCCTTGAGCGTGAAGTATTCCATTTTGAAAATAAACCACATTTTTTATTCTATGTCTGCGTACTACTTCTTGTCCCACACCAGCCTGCACCATCTGTGCTGAATTTATGTGGCATTGCTTCAGCTACGGCATGACAGAGTTGTTACGCAAGCGGTGGAAAGTGACACATTTACTTTAATGTAAATGTATCAGCTTCATTGCTGTTACACATCCAGTGGAAATTGGTGATGAGGAAGTTCAGAGTAAAACTGTGGAATTGCGAGGTTGATTGTTAATGGATTAATCTGGTTCCCCTTCAAACCCCACTGATGCTTAATGGGATTAAAATCAGGGGCCCCTGGAGCCTAAACACTTAAAACAGTAAAATCACCTGCCACTAGAAAATACTGAATCCACAACATACATCAATTCTTCTTTCTAGTGTTTTTGACAAGGTGGTCAGACTAAATTTAAACATGAGGTTAAAAACCTAATCAGTCGTCTCTAGAGTCGTTCCCTAATTTTTTTTTTTTTTTTTTTAGAATACCTCTAAAGATAGCCACTGGTATTACTGTATGACTGATGAAGGATAAAATCCATCACCTTATAACAAGCTTTTACAAATAATATGTTAAGTTGAGGTTTTGTTTATTCAGACAAGGTTTTTCAGGAAATTTTAATTTCCCGACATGTTTCGACTGTCAACTGCAAGTCTTTGTCAGATGAGTTCTGCTGATCGCCTTTGATGGTTCCTTTGAAGTTTCACTTGACTTCTTTGTAATAGTTCCAGCGAGATTCAACATTTCCTGAAAAACCTTGTCTGAATGAACGAAACCTCAACTTAAACTATTCAAATAGAAGACAAAATGAATCTCGCTGGCTTCATTCCCTCATTATAAATATAAGAAGTTAGGTCACATTTCGTATGCAAGCAATCTTATAAAACCTTGGTGCTTTGTTAAAAAAAACAAAAAAAACAATAGAACTTTATATCATAAATTAAGAAAAAGGGCAATAAAATGCTGCAACTGTGCTATTTCTGGGAAAAAATAAATCAAAGAACTTACTTCAGTATAGCTGTAGTTCTCATAATAAATTCCTTGAACCAAATCACCAATAGCACTTGAGATGATTTCAACCACCTGTAAAATAAAGATAACAAGAAGACAGTCATCAACATCCCCCACCAGATTGGTCCTCATTATAACTCACAACCCTTTCCTAAATGTCCTAAATCTAAGAACTTAGATGTATAAATCAGAAAATGTTATCACATCAGAATATAAAATTACTATCTTAAACACTTTCCAAAAAACCTGTCCCCTTTGAAGATACTTGGAACAGACCAAAAAAACGAAACAATCTTTTTTCGTTTTTTATGGTGAGTTGGCTTTCTTTATATTATCTACAGTCCTTAATTAGAAGGCAATCATTTGTTTTAATTCCTTAAACAGCAACCTGTGCCAAGCTAGAAAAAATTATAATTGTTTGTATGAAGATTAATGCCACAATGATGATTTCATAAAGCTACAGCAGGTTTACTCAATTTTAACAAAAGTGTCCCAGTTTGGATGTTTTACTGTTTTTTTTTTGTTTTTTTGCCAATTTTGTTCTTTGTCAAGTTGATTGACAAGAAGGGATGATTTTATTTCTGAACGATGGGTTTATGCAGCGACACTCAACATATAAAGACTGAGACATACAATATTTATCTTGTAAAAGCCACTTGCATGATTCAGAACAAAACATTGTTCAGCACTTGTGAAAGTGAGAAAAACCAAAGAATTGACTCCTGAGCTATGTGGCATAGTTCCACTTCCTCCACCACCTGATCTACAACCTAGTTACTTTGCAGACAGATAAAAAGAACATTATAGATTTTGACGAATTATGTATCTATTTATCAGGAATTTCATACCGAGATGGTAATAATCCAGTCCTTTTGTCTAAGGAAGACTGCAGTTTCCCAAGTTGTCTTACAGGGGGCATACATGCCTAGAGTTTAGCTGACTGTGACACTAGAGCACTCAGTACGCTGCAGAACAGAGGCTGTACAAAAAGTTAATATTTGTGGCTGAATCTAATGAATAGATAATGATTATAAATCACTGTGTCCTTTCTCGAGTCAAAGCCACCCAGGAAAGTGTCAGGAGGGGACACGGTCTCTTCCAGTTGGGACAAATAAGGTTGAATTTAGATTTTCTTTTAGCTCTTTACAGACATAGTGAGTGTCATTAGGAAATACTTTTCCCTTTGGGGTAACTGAGTCTACTATGGGAAAATATTCAGGAAACTTAAGCTGCTGCCCACAGACCTAGAAGGACAATGTGCCTACAGTATTACCAGATGTGGTTCTGGTCTCTGCCTGTGCATGCCTTGGGATGAGTGTGTGTGTGTGTTTGCATGTGTGAGCAATGGACCTTTTTTTTGGAAAGTATCGTATGGCGTATCCTCATCACTCTCCTTTCCTTCATTCCCAAATGAACTCAGATCGTATTTTACCGACAGGTCTCAAAGAGTGAAGGAGGGAAATCAGAGATCCATGGTGAGATTACTTTACAGTTCATCCAAGTAACAGCAGAGTTTTCCTCTCAAGGCCATATCACATAGTATCATCACTCTAAACTGCATTAAACAACAAATAAAGCCTGGCTTTAAAACTTAGAAAGCTGAAGAGGAGATTTGTCTGTCAACTGGTGTGGGGTAGACAGGGTTGGGGTCAATTACATTTTTCAATTACAATTACGTCTTCAATTATTCATGTTTAATTGCAATTCAATTATGATGACGGTAACCGCCATTTTTTTTTCAATTACAAAACAATTACGATTATTTTTCCACTGAAAGTCAATTACAATTACATTCTCAGTTACTGAAGTTCAATTACAATTTTACTAACTTTTATTCATATAGCGTTGTGATGAGTGTATGTGTGTACTGTGTCGTTTTAGCGTCTTTACTTTTAGTGCATTGATTATAAAGTATTCTGCAGAAGTCCAACTAGGGACAAGAGTTGGAATGTCACAATAGCCAGGGTTGGGGTCAAATACATTTTTCAGTTACATTTACGTTTTCAATTACCCATATTCAATTATGATTACAGTGACCAAATTTTTTCCAATTACAATTAAATTATAATTATTTTTATCCTCAGGAAGTCAATTACAATTACGTTCTCAATTACTGAAGTTCAATTACAGTTAATCATAATTACTGAGCCTGAACAAGTGGTAACCAAGAGATAAGAAAAAAACTAGATGATAGATATTTAGGACCCGTTATCATAAGAGAAGCTAACAGAACGCTAACACAAGAGGAAGGTTCACTTTTATTAGGTTATTTATTTCAGGCTCAGTAATTATGATGTGTTTAATACTTCTTTTTTGCATGTAGGCTCTTGGTAGCCTCAAGGCATTGATATGCCTGAGCATTTCTGACTTATCTAGGTGACTGTCCCAATAGTATGCTGGGCTTGTAATCGGAGGGTTGCCGGTTCAAGCCTCACCTGGGCCATCGCTGTGGGATGTTGAGCAAGTCCCTTAACCCCCGAACTGCTCCCCAGGCGCCGCAAATATGGCTGCCCACTGCTCCTCAGGGATGGGTTAAATGCAGAGGACAAATTCCATGTATGTAACATTACATGGCCAATTAAAGGCGAAAACCCAGATTTAATCTTTAGTATAGTGCATGGGTGGATTATGAATGTTTGATCCAACAACAAATCAGTTGGATAAGAAATGAGGGGCCAAAGAACCCAAACTTACCCTTTGGTGTGATCTTTCTCCTTGCTATAACTTGTTTTGCTTTTAAGTACTTGAGTAATGATTGGATATTAGAATTCAATAACTTGGGGTCTCTTCCTGCGTTAGCTTTGGTTTGCCTTCCTACTCCTCAATGACAATGTGCAGGTTAGTATAGGTGTGTTGAGACCGGAAAACAAGGTTAATAGCTTGGGGTAGTAGTGGTAGAATGAATGGTACTGTTTTATCCTCAGAGAAAAATTAAATAGGACCTAACAGTCTAGATCAGCTTCTCCAAACCATTTCAATAAGATTTAAAATCCTCATTAGGCTAAGAGATCAGCTGATTTGCCATCATTCCATTCTCAGTGTTTTTTTTCCCCCTTCCAGGAAAACAACACAATCAAGATGTGTCACATGCGTCTCTGCTACTTTGACAATTATCCCCCAGTCGTGTGACACAGCAGCCAATTAGGAATGCACAGTCAGTGGAAAATCTGTACAATTGTATTTAATGGTTCAGATTACTTAGTGTACATCAAGCACCTTGAGAGGACATAGAACAGAAGTGACAGGGAGAAGGGAAGAGGATAGTGTAAGTGTTTGGGGTTATTCTAAACTGCTCAGGCAACCCCCTTTTGGACAGCACCAAATAGTGAAAGCACACTAGGTTTAATTAGTGATGTGTTTAAAAAACAACCACACAGTAGACGGCTATTCTCGATATTACAATCAGAGGAATTCTGTTGTGTGCATGCACTGTACGCTCAAAGTGAAAGGAGATGTGTAAATGATTGGTACTGTATAGGCCAACACTCTATGATACAATACCTTTGTTCAAGTTCTTATAAAACAACAGTTGCTTTTTTGTGTGTATTGGAGCATACATAGTAGAAATATCAGTTAATTTTTTAACATTACTGATACTTTTAAGTTGATATAACTCTGTTTTACAGCTTCACACCTTATATTCTGAAAATAAATGAAGACCAGATAATGTACAGGGTTCTCGTCTGCGCTGTTGAGCGTAGGGGCCCCTGATGTTATAATTTAGCTCCCCTACGTAGTAATGTCACCCCCTAAGGTGCATTTTCAGTAACCTTGGAGAGATTAACTGTTGTTTTTTCCTTTTTAATCGGTACCGTCGTAATAATTGTTGCACACTTGGACACAAAAGGGACTTCCAAGCGTGCATGGGTTGTTTTAACTTTTTCATCTGAATAACCGAGAAACACATACATCAGCCGTACCGTATATTTAATACAGGTGATCCGATCTTCTCAGATGTTCCCATCTTTACCAGAGGACCCCGACGACCCCTGCTGCCACTTAGCAGAGCAGTGACTTTGACGCTAATATTTTTTGCTTTAGTGACACCTCAAACATCTGAACAGTGGTTTCCTTCTATGAAACATCAAAAACAACACAGAGAGGGCTTTTGATGGAAAAATAATCATTTTTACCAGCAATCAGTAGCGTTGTCGGGGGGGGACACCCGGCTGCTTCCTTGATATCGCTACTCCACCATGATCACCATCATCTCCTCTAACACTCTTGCTACGAAAACCACCGCTAACCAAAACCTGTTCAAGTGTAAGTTATCTGATTTTCCGCGTTTCGCCTTTATCTCTCGACCTTCTCCTGCTTTCGTCACCATCGTCCTACTCCCATTCAGATCAAAGGAAGGGGCCGCGGTTTCTACTTTTGCTACCTGTGATCAGGCATTCAAAGAGCACTGTTGCCACCTCCTGACTCAATAAAATATTGTCTACAAGTAAGATTTTTACATGTAAGTTGCATAAGGCTTTACTGCACCCGTTCCCTCTGAAGAACATAATTGACTTCTATACAAGTCATTGGTAGTCAAGGTTAATAAACCAAATGACATCTATAGATGTCAATGGCAGTCAATGAGTTAAAAAACAACCAAAAACGACTTTAGCTTTACTTCACTAAATTTGGCACTCAAATTTCAAAATTTTCTGCACACATTGCGCCACGTGATTCCCCTATGCTGTGAACAATTCCTGCTGAGAACCTTGATGTATAAGGTATACTCAAGCTTACTGCAAATAGTTCTTTCTAGATATAATTATAATAACCTGGCAGAGTATTTTTATTGGAAGACATTGGATATAGTAAGAGTGATTAAATAGATCACATGATAAAAACTGGTACAGTATGAAAGGCTGACCAGCTTTCTAAATCAAGAGCTCCAATTGAGACAGCAATATAGTTGTATATGACAGACGTCAGGTCGGCTGTCTCAGAGGAACAGCTCACTTCTGACAGACTGATTACCTTGGTGTTGTTAAGCTGTGCCAGGCTGGTACAAGCATTTGCCAACAAGAAGTCTCCGCTGAGGATGGCCATCTTGTTCCCCAGCTGCATGTCTTTGAGCGGGCCATCAGAAACCGTCCACTGTTTCAGGTCCACAATCCCACGGTGCACCAGGAACGCTGTGTGGATCAGCTCTGTGATTTCTGCCAAGCTCCTCTGGCTGAAGAATAGATAGAACATAGACAAGAGGAGCAGAAATCACCAAAGTCATAGGTTTAGTGTCAACAGCTTTCAAAAGTCTTCAGACACTTGACAGTTAGGGATCTTTTGGATGAAAACCTATTCTTTGTACAAGATGCTCATCTGAGTAATTCTTTTTTCAACTCAAATTGCTTATTTGTTGTATGCTTTCATTTCAGAGTGCAATGAAACAATAAACGAAATCATTTTCAGTAAAAAAAATAAAAAACGTGTAGTGTTCTAAACCTCGTGACCGGTAGTGTGTATATATATATATCGATATATCTCAATATTTTCAATTTCGGTATCGCCAAAATAGAGAACTTGATATATCTTGAATCTCAATATATTGCCCAGCCCTAATATTAAGTCAATAAAGGTGTGTTACTCAAAAGAAGAGGCTGGCTTTTAAGTTAAATTTTTGAGATTCACTACAGTTTGTATAAAAACTGTGAAACCTTTTGTAACAGTACAACTTAAATTATTGTGTATTTTAACTAATGCTTCCACATCTATAAATTACAGAGGTGTAAATAGTACTGATATATCCTACTCAAATAGAAGTACTGTTTCTTGATTGAAATTGTACTCAAATACAAGGAAGTCATACATAAAATACTAAAGTTCAAGTAAGAAGTAGCTCAAATAGTACTCAAAATAAAAAAAGTTACCAGTTAATTTAACCCCCTGTATTTAACCTCATGTATAAACTTAAAAAGGAAGAAACCAAATCTTGCACAATTGGAGCTTAATTTATTCTATAACACCAATGAAATCAATTTGGAAAAAAAAAAAAAAAGATCAGGCTCTAAGTATAGCTACATTTATGAACTGAGAAAATAACCGGCATCGATGCTGTTTTGGTGTCGTGCATTATGTTTAATCTAATTGGTTGGTTATAATGTGATGCATTTGAATGTTGTCTGGTCAGTTCATTTTTTGTAGTTTCACAATGTATGTTGATCATTTAAAACTAAAAATAATTTATTCAGTAACGGTTGGGTGTAGAAATGTAACCAATTACTTTTCTTGTTTTAAAATGTTCTTAAGTACAAGTAAAATTAAGTATTTAGAAATATACTCAAAAAAGTACAAATACCAATAAAAGCAACTCAATTACAGTAACGTGAGCATTTGTAATCTGTTACTTTCACCTCCGATAACTTTGGATTACAATTTTAAAAACAGGCCATAAAATAGCACATAAATCAAAGTTCCTGGTGCTCAGAATGTCAATGGGCTGTAATAAAAGGGAAAAAAAGTAACTAATCATTAGCAAATAACGATTCTTCAATATGAGGGGGAAAAAAGAGATGAAAATGGTCTTTGAATAGTGCCTTTCAGAACAGCCTTGGGGAGGATATAATCAAATGTTGATTCAGTCATCAGTGGAGGATAATTAAGCCTCTCTCCATATGGAGGGAGCTCGCCACGCTACGGCAGGAGGATCTATCCAGACAGGGTCGGCTGCACTGATGGCCACTTATGACCTTCTTTCCTACCACTGTAAGAACCTGATGAGCCGGTCGTCTGCCTCCAGCTCATGCCCCGTACTACGCACACACAAACAGGTAATTGCCATGCTCGGTGTTGGTTTGAAATAGATGTGATTAAAATTCAATAATGTCATCCATTTTGCCTCCCAATCACACCCATTGTCTGGTTGGTTTCTCTGCTCGGTGACGCACAGCAACAATAGTCAGTTCCCGAATGAAAGTTAATAAGATCAGGGTTTAAAATGAGAGGAAATTAACAGATTGAACGTTGTGTGTTCTTTCAAGATGCCTCAAAGTGATGGCTACACTTGAAAAGCTCTAAAAAGTCTTTGTTGTAACAAAGTTGATGAAGAGCTCTGATTTCAGGTCATTAAGTAAGTTTCAAATATAGTCCAAAGTGTATAAGGGGTGGTGGGGGTGTCAGTCACTGTTGAGGTGGATTAACCTGAAACAACTCAAACCGTTACATACAGTCGGTGCTCAAGGTTATATTAATATACAATTGACATATACATTATAACTGTGATTAAAATAACAGATTTAAATTTGGTAAAGTGTAAGTACCTTATTGAATAGTGTGTTAAGTTAAGGTTTTACTATTGCAACACATCATCAGTAGGGTAAAACCAACCTGTCTCACGACGGACTCGATCAGCAGAACTCATCTGAAGAAGACTGGTAGTTGACAGTCAAAACATTTCAGGATATAAAAACATTCCTGAAAAACCTTGTCTGAATAAACAAAACCTTAATATACTGGACAAATACATTTCTTTTTTTTCAAAGCCGATATCAATGTATCTGTAGATAACCCTATCTGTAGATAGCCCGAAATGTAGTATACTTTAGTAGCCACATCATGGGGTTCATTCGGGTTCATTCTACTCAGAAGATGCTTAGCTATAGGACATTTTAATGACAGCATATTATCTTATAACCAGACACCATGTCTGAGGAAAACATTTACCTCAGCAAACTAGTATTAATTTACTGCTTTGACAAATATTTGTTTGTATAGTATAGTACAGTGGTTCTCAAACCTTTTTGACTCAAGTACCCCACAACAGCCAAGATTTAGGTATCAAATCCTAGCATATCAGGATTTAATGGATCTTGGCGTCACCATGCTAATCATATCGTCACAGCTTCATTTTACTCTTTTTTGGAACTCCTGAAAGGATGGAGGTGAAATAAATATGAAAACAGAGGCTAGTATCGCACAAGAGAAGAGAGAAACCTTTTCAGTACACACTTTAGGAAAGCTGCACCTCCAACCCAGCAGTCCTGATCAATGGCAATGGAACATGGGGAGGTAAAAAGGGGGACAAGGGGGTCTGTGTATAAATAGCTTTGGTACTCAGTTGCATAGCAACCAATGCCATCCTGCTGAGGTGTAACGCCCCTTGCCACACCTCTTGTCCAGACTGTTATGTTCCATTTTCCTCCTTCCACAGTCTTGCAGATCTGAGCACATCCCTGTGTGATTTAAAGAGGCGGTCTGTCCATCAGCCACTCACTGGAATATGTTCTTTGGCACGGCTTTCATTGCTCACAAGACATTTACATGTGGGGTGAATTCAAGTCAGACCAGGCTTCTATAGGTTTATCAAATATGTTTGCGCCTATCTATCCATCTATCATGAGTATCAGTGCCAGGCAGCAGAGTGGGAAATGTTTTACAAATGCTGCCTGTCGGGAGGGAGGAGGCCAGCTTCTAGAGGTGTCAATCCAACACAGAGCCCACCCCACACAGACTCCCTCCATCTTGCCATTTCCCTATTAACAGAGGCACTAATGAGCCCAACAGTGGTAGAGGGAGAGGGAGAGGGGGAGGGAGAGAGAGAGAGAGAGAGAGAGAGAGAGAGAGAGAGAGAGAGAGAGAGAGAGAGAGAGAGAGAGAGAGAGAGAAGCCACATATTGTAAATGAGATGATCAAGCTATGTCCTACGTATGTGTTTGTGTGTATACTCATTACTCATCACCCTAGTGAATGATAGATTAGCGATATCCAGTCTTGGTGATGCATGTGATGCATGTACCAGGTCATAACACGATGTGAATGCCTAGCACGTTCTCATTGGCAGCATGAGAATCTGCCTCATACAGTCGCTCAGCCTGGAAACAAAACTAGGTGGGTGGGGTTTGTGTTCAGGAGTGTTCTGACGCTGTTTCCATTCTGCTAGTTTTTTCCAATGAAGTCTAATATTAGGAGGTTTCTACACAGACGGAACTCTCCGCCGTCTTTCAGGCCGCAGGTGCTCAATCACACCAAACACTTCTTTAAAGTGTGTTGGTTCGATTACACTATAGTTTCATAGCTTAATTTAATCATTTATTTTGAACTTAAATGAAGAAAAAGACAAACAAAACAAAAAAAAAAAACATACATACAGTATAGTTGACTAAAATATAAAGCATTAAGAGTAATTTTCATCCATAAAGCAAACATTATGTTTTGTTTCTTTTTCCACTCATAACCAAAATTGCTGAGGTAAACTAAAATATAGTGAAATATGCTCACAATAGTGTTTTATTGGTGCACTGAATGATGTGTTTTGCTCAATTCTAGTGACCCCCTTCCCATTGACCACTCCCTGTGAGATTACTCACTCATTAAATATTCCACCCCTGAGCTGCACAGAGCATAACACAGAGTTGGTCCAACAGCGTGACCAATACACAGACACTTGTTGGAGCTGGATCAATAAAAGGCCACCCTGAAACGTCCCATTGCCACAGTTGTCACTAGTCATGAGGGAGTGTGCCATTGGCATGCTGGAAGCTGGGATATCTGTGACGGCCCTGTAAACACACTTGAATGTGAATGAATTAATTATAGTTCAGTTGAAATATTTCCTAATTGATGAAAAAACAATACATTGTGCATTTATATTTTTGTTCGGTGTAGTACCAACTATGAGAAATCAATTTATTTTTTTGAAGTTGCCTGCTAAATCTCCCTAAATTGTCGTATTTGCAAAAAGATGATGCTATATAAAGACAATAACTACAGAGAAAAGAGTAGAGTTACCTGACAAAACAAAGTAATTCCACTATTTATCCCTACGCACTGCAGCCATGTAACTGAAGCAGATTGCTTTTCCCTGTCTGCTTGCCATGCACATTTCTGACTAAAGAGGATTTGATACATAACCACAGCCCACAGTTTTCCTCAAAGCAACGTATGCCAGAGAATATTTCTGTAAAATGGAACACCAGCTGCTAGTAAGGCTGGGCAATGAAACAATACAAATATATATCGATATAAACATTTCATCAATTTCAATGAAAAAATACATCAATTTCACTAAACTCTGTAAAAAATATAAAAAATCCAAGCTGCATGCTTTTAGTCCCACCTATCTCCTTTCCTTAACCCTGTGGATGACATCACGTTTGTTTTGACAACCAGATGCACTTCCACTAGGTGACGTAATAATCCGATTGCGACAAAGATTAGTGACGTTTGCCGTGGTAAAAAACAAAAAAAACTACAAGTTTCCAAAAATCGACTACTAAAAGCGCATTTATAACACTTTGCGGTGATATAATCTCAATTATCACTATGTTTGAATGTAAATCAAAGGAAAACAGGCTACCAGGCTACGAGGAACAATAGTGAAACTAAAAAAACGTCACATTGAGAATGGTTGCTCACACTCACCTTCCACTCAGAAATCAACATTAATCCAAAATAAGTATGATTTTATAAAATTGTTACATTTCTACCAGATATAGGCCACATAACGTTGTAGGCATGCCTATGTACAACCACACTAAGCATTCCTAGGTGAATGAATTATGATGAATAAAACATATAGTGGCTAAAATGTCAGTTATAGCTGATAATGTAGCTTGCATATAATACGATATGAGTTTTAGTCAGTCATCGTGAGTTTTCATGAACACTCAGATGAGCGGGTCCCTTTAAATTTTGTCCCCACTAAGAATTGTAGGTCAGCATTATCTGGTCTTCTTTGGTAAAAGATACATCAGTGTTTTTTAGGCTAAAGGAAGTTATAAAGGAAGCATTGAGCCTCCTTTCCATAGCTTTTAGAGAATTGGAACGCTCCTTATCATGGCCGCCACTTAAACACTTCCGGGTGTTAAGGAAAAGTGGATAGGAAAAAAGATAGGAGGGACTATTTGGATGCAGCCAAGAGGGGTCCAGCTGCAGCTCCTCTACGCTCAGCTCTGGAAGCTAACCCTCCATATATGGGCTCCTACACAGCAGCTCTTCTCCTAAGGGGGGCAGTAATGCAACATTTTGGGTGCCAAATGCCATTAACAACCAAAGATGAAGAAGAAGCTACTTTTCTTCTATCGTCGGATCAGCTGCATTTCTGAGAACATGGTAGGTCAAGAGTTTTTTAAGTGAATAGATTGATAAAGTTATTAATCCTTGACACTTCAGACTGACTATTACTCAATCCTACACTGTGGGTGTAGTGACCTTAGGTCATTGATCCCCACCGCTGTACGACTGTACAATAAAACAGTCTGGGGCATTGTACTAAATATGTAAATGTATCTCCTTGCCCCCACATGTAAATATGTAAATAATCTGTATCCGTTGTATTTGTGTGTCCATTAAAAAAGGATGGCATGATTGGTCTTATTTAGCAGAGGTTTATCATAATGTAAATTAAAACTTCATGTGTTTTAAATGTAGATTTGAAGGTTTTGTGTTGTTACATAAAAAAAATTGCTCTGACCAAATCTTATGTTTTCTCTCTTTATGTGTTATTATAGAATTAAAGCAACTTTTTCCAAATAAACCTATTTAACTCACTGATGCTTTTTAAATGTTTTTTTTTTTTCAGATGCATGTTTCAATTTTTGTCAGCAACTTGAAACCTGAGGTGAGCTGCTGAATAATGTGCTGCGAGCAGTATCACTGCTCCATTTGTCCTAAACTGAAGTCATTTAAGCTTTAGAAGTTGGAGAAGCACTCTGATACACATGTAAAAAATACAATAGCATTTAAAGGTAAAATTCACATGCACGCAGACAGCCTATTGTGTAAATGCACATCTGATATCAATGCTGATTAAAGGAAAATGCTCCTATTAGTTATACAAGTTATTTTTGTCCTTGTCCTATTCTTTTAGTAATCATTTCATTTTGCTTCTATTTGTTTTAGATGTTGATTTGCTGTTACACTTTACAGTGCAGAGATGTGGGTCATATGGAAGTATACTTCAAGATGTGCAGCCGTGCCCAACGCCTACCTACCTCTACTGAACCTATCCCAGTCACTCCTTCTCCTTCCCAACCTGCTTCAACAGCTGCACCAGTTCTCACCACTCTTTCACCTAAAGTGTGATCTAAAATGCTCAAATATCCTCACTGTAGCCTCTTATTATTCCAAAAAAATGTCCCTACACATATCCAAAAGAAACACACAACACCATCACCTTCAGGAGGAACCCAGTGGACTACGCTCCTCTCATCATCAATGATGACCTGGTGGAGAAAGTATCGTCCCTCAGGTTTCTGGGTGTTCACATCCAGAAGGAGCTCTCCTGGGCCACCATCAGACCCATCCTCTCTGACCCCTCCCACCCTGCTCCCCTCAGAAGGAGATACGGATCAATCAAAGCTCCACCTCCAGAATGGCAAACAGTTTGTATCCCTGGGCCATGAGAACCCTGAACAAAAAATAACCTTTTTCCTCCCATGACTCAAACTACAATAATCCACATCAAAGTGTAATACACTGAGTCATATTTATTTATTTCCTAACTGGTAACTTTATATTTTTATATTGTGTGTATGGTAATGTATATAGTCTGCTGAGTAGTTTTTTAGTTTTATATATTTATACTTCTTTCCTTTTCCAATATTATATTTAGTGTGTTTTATGTCATTCATGGAGAGCACCTTAATGTTGTACATGTGTACAATGACAATAAAAGCTTCTATTCTATTCTCCACTGTAGTTGATGCTTGTTTATGTGGAATTGTTGTTGTTTTTTCTTAATTTTATATTTTGTTTTGAGCACTATGATGTGACTTTTTCTTTTAGTTGGCTTTTTATAAATAAAGTTGAATTGAAATTCAAATAAATAAAGATACAAAACAGATGTCTTCCTTACGTTTCATCATGTTTACAGCCCATTGTATTTGTTTAATATTGTTTTGTGTTGATCTTACATAACTTAATTTGTACTTTTTTTGACATTACTAAATATTGCCTTTTGTCAACCACTTATTTGTGTCTTTAGTTAGCAAAATATGATCCATATTACTTGCTTATAACTTAAACAATACTGGTTTGATACTTCTTTGGAACAAAATTATAGAAGGATTTTTGTAACATTTACTGTTCGTGCTCGCCAAGGTAAGTTTTAGTGGTTCAAATGTAAATGTATTTGTATCTGGCATTGTATACTTAATAGGTTAATAACAGTATGCCTATTCACAACTGTAAAAAAATGTGCATTTTTGTATATTTTACTGATGTGGTTAATATTAGATTTATGATATATATAGCAATAACTATTCCTTGAGGTCTACTTTCACTAGATCTGGGCTATAAGCTGTGCTTTTACTTAAAGACAATATACATGTGATTCTGCATATGGTTAATTATTTCTAGTGTTATGATAAGACAAATGTGCATACATTATGAGCACAAGACACCATCCTAGTAAAACCTTAAAATTGCAATTTTTTTTTAAAATAACAGAATACGTAAAACATTTACACAAATTGTCTAACGTAAAACCACGTCTTGAACGTTTTGATTTTGTAAAACAATACAACAATTAACTCTGGACTGTAAGAATTACTTTAATCATAAATATATATATATATATATATATATATATATATATATATATATATATATATATATATATATATATATATAAAGATACTATACATAACTGACAAAGTTATTATAAAACAAACTTAATGAAATATTTTACCTTCATGTATTGTACTTAAACTTTGAAGGTAGAAACAATGCTGTGAATCGTTAAGCATTGAATTTATCCTACATTTATTCCCATTTTAAGGTTAAAACAAAGAGGTTGTGATAGGACTGCAGTACAAATAAAACAATTGTGTCTCTAGAGGAAATCAAAACGATCGAAATCATTCACGGAAATGCTGACTAATTTATATGTTGTTGATGAGGTGCATTATACTTTGTTTTTTTCAATGTAACACTGCTGAGGTAACAAAGGTGTTAAAACGCAGAGAAACCTTCTAGAAGTGCCTAGCCAACATGGCTATGCTAATGGTTTTATTTTGTATTTTTTTCTTCTTTTCCTGATGTCACTTCCGGAGCTGAGCGTGGAGGTTCTGCAGCTGGACCCTCTTGATGCAGCCTCAGACCAAGAACTGCAAGGCATTCTGGGCATACCTGTCAAGTAACCCATTTTGGCCGGGAAACTCCCATATTTTACCCCTCTTTCCCGCCATCTTCCCGTATTAGTATTTTCACATAAATATCCCGTATTTTAATGTAATAATAATTAAAAGATGCCTTACTAAACTGAACGCCGTCACTAGCCTCGTGAGAACTGACACCTGAAATGGCCTGAGTGGCAATTCTCGCGAGATTAGTGCCGACAGCAGCAACAAACCTGGAAACAACTCAGAACAGAGATGATGAATGAAGACGTTATGGCAAAAAAAAAACAAGAACTGGTGTAAATACGTTGTAAAATGTGACAGAGAGTTTATCTTCCTAAAGAGCAGCAGGATGGGACACAGTTACACGTTCTGTTAGATTAATAACTGATATAACGTCTACCACAGCGGAAGGAACCACGTAAGTCACCATGAAAAATCAGCCAATCACAAGCTCCACAAATATACACTGCTTTAAAAAAGTGTTAAAGAATGTAAAATCTAAATGTGTCTAATAAGTCATTAGTGAATACCAAAGAACCACATGAGTGAGTGTGAAAAATTATAAGAACATATGTAATGAATAAAAAATGTTAATGTCTAACTTAAAGACAAGCAATGTGAAATTAACAGTAAATATGCAACGTGTTGACTTGTATATAAACTGTAAGTATATTAAATAAACACATGTGCTTCATATACACATTTATGTTTTTAATTTAGGCTGTAATTTAGGAATTAGGGCTGGCCGATATAGAGATTCAAGATGTATCGAGTTTTCTATTTTGGTGATATAAAAAACTATAATATTTCATATATATATATATATTATAGCTTATTATGTATCAAAATACTAGTTTTAAGAGTGACTGCTTTTACTTCTCAGAACAACATGTAAAGCTCAGTTAGATGGATTAATGAGTGCACATATTGTGCATCTGTTTGTTAATAAATGTTCCTGTGCAGCATTTTGCATCAGCAAATTTAACCCAGAATTGTTTTTCTGATCAGACTTTACTTGATAAAGTTATCTAGATTTATATCATATATATCACTATTTTGAGAAAATATATTGAGATATGAGTTTTGGTCCATATTGCCCAGCCCTAATAGGAATGTTCACAGCATTTCAATGTTAATAAAAGTCGACCTATTAGATTCTAATCACATAATTGTATTTAGATTTCTTGTACACCTATCTTAAAATATAAGGGATAGTGGAGCTTGGTTGGGTGGGTGGGCCGGCTCGTAGTGGGCGCCAGAAAATTTCCCTTATTTTCAAATTCAAAACTTGACAGGTATGATTCTGGGGAATGTCGGCAGAGGAACGGCTTTCGCCTGTCAACAGTAGCTGTGCATAGAAGCATTTTAATATTTTACCATCTGAAAATATTTTTAGTAGTGGGATACTTGAGTATTGTTACATATACCAGGACAGCTTTACATACTTAAATGGTGAACGAGCTTGTCTTTCTTGCCCAAAACCTGCAAAACTTGGTTGAATAGTGCTGCTTAATTTATTCTTTTATATGCCGGTTTGATATTTCCATATATGACTGGACTGGGTAACAGGCTTTTGTTTCATGTACAGATGTTTAGACACCTTCAAGTTAATTCTAATTTCGATTTGTAGATTGTTACATATACCAGTAGGCCTTAAAGCCTGAGAAGGTAAACAGTTTTCCTTTGCAGTGAAACATGTTGAGTCATTTTTAGCTTTGTTTTTTTTACAATTTTATGCTGGTTTGATACTGACATATCACTCCATTTCATGTCAGAGATGCAGAGGTGTAAAGAGTACTATCCTACTCAAGTAGAAGTACTGTTACTTGATTGAAATTGTACTCAAGTAAAAAATAGCTCAATAATACTCAATAGTACTCAAAGTAAAAGTTACCAGTTACTTTCACCTCCCACGTTTATTTTTGGTAATAAATCTTGCCACGGTTCCGTTGCATACAGTAAACATCTCATGTATTAACTTAAAAAGGAAGAGACCAAATCTACCACAATTGGAACTTCAAATAACCTCCATTAAATGCTGTTTTGGCGTGCTGCATTACATTTAATCTGATTGGTCGGCTATGATTTGATTCATTTGATTATTGTCTTTCATTTGTTTAGTTTCACAATGTCCGTTGATCATTTTAAAACAAAAAATAATTTACTGTATGTATTTTTTCCTACGCTGTGTCATTACCTCTTTTATTCACAGGAAACCAGGACATTCTTAGAATATGGTTAGATACAGTAAAGTTACAGTTTAAGTGTTCCTAATGATTGTTCCACAGTAAGCTTGCAGCAACATATCATGTTTAGTGTTAAACTGACCAGAAAACTATGATCTCTGCTCTCATCTTGCTTTGAAGGTAATAATATAACTGTGTGCTGAGTTATATTCAAATTTCTTTCCAAAGAAGTTTTTTTCATCCAATCGTAGAACACACCCACAAACAAACCACAACCCCACAAATCACCCAAAGCAATCTGACTGGCTGCCGCAAAAACCTCAAACAATGGTAATCGCTTAAACCCAGATTCAGTATGTCATTACCATTATAAGACCAGGTGCAGAATTCAAATATTTGGATTTGATAGGTGATGGTCACTGAGTCACCCCATCGCAATGTACTTTTACATTTTCTTTGTCAACGTATTTTGTTAGATTAGACTTTAACTAAACTTATGCGCTCCAGAGCAGAAGACCTATGGTTCCCACTGCTGCTGAGCCGAGCTGTAAACCAACACAAGAACAAAGCCTGCATGTGCTGACCAAGGACCAGGCCCGCCAGGCCTCTCACAAGCCAGAACCAGTTGAAATGTGCTGGCTCGGAACGAGTTGTGAAACCAGCCGTGAATCCTGCTGCGAAACCAGTAAAAGGCTAACCAAGAGTTCAAACCCTGAATGACAAGGTATCAATAACTATTTAAAGTGATCTAAGGCATTATAAACTCTATCTTTGATGGCACTTCAGGCAAATTGATGCAACATTAATAATAATTATTATCATTCTCATCACTCCTTGTCTACCCCCTTACATTTGCACATTAACCAGTAATTTTAATTGACAGTGAGTTTTTCTGTTTTTTCCAATGTGATGTTGACCTTTTTAATCACTCAAACAAAGATTTTATCCAGTTCTTCAATAGTTTAAAACTCAGACCCACCTGGGGTAGATGCCGCTCACCATGTCCTGAGGAAGGAGATCAGATGCAGCCTGGCTCGGCCCAGCTGCCTTTGAAAGTAGCAGGACAATCAATCCCCGCATCTGCAAGTTGTTCTTGCTGTCGTAGACAAATCCTCTGAAAAGAAAAACCATCAGTGTTAAAATAAGTTCCCACAAACAAATTTTTTTTTTCTAAATAACAATGAATCAGCTATTGAATGTAACATTTAACAACTACTAACTAAGTGCTACCATGTTTAATTATAAGATTATAAGATAACAATTTCAATTTGCAGACACATTTAGTAAAAGCGATGTACTACACAATGTGTTAGGGTTAAGGGACTTGCTTAACGTCCCATAGTAAAAGCAAAGGTTGGATTCTAAACATTAAAATAAAACAGGCTATATATCCCGAACAGCTAAATTGGAAAATCGTTTTTTCAAATTCCATAACTTTCAGTTAACAGAAATTTCATGACCGTGAGGACGCCGTCTTTAAAATTAAAAAAAAATAATAATATTCAAGATGTGCTGCAAAGTTTAGCGCACAATTATAAAGCTGAATTTTAAAGGCCTGTTAAAATGTATTGAATATATATTGAGCATTATTATAAGCTGATAAGCAATATGAAATTTGATAAATTTTTGCTTCAGAAAAGTTTTTATCTTTGGCTCTAAATAAAAACTCCTGCCCCTTTAGCCAATACACACATGCCAACACACACACACACAGAGCAATAACTGCCTGCATGGTGGGCAGATTAAATATCTTTTTCCAACCTCCAGGGACCGGTTAGACAGAGCACCTCTAATCCCGTCCCTATTGGAGCCCCTTGTGCCATGAATCACACTCTCGTTAGGAGCTCCAAGGTAGACAGGCAACCACGCCCACCCATCGCTCCATGCCCAGACACCAGCATCTCCACCACCACCCTCTGACCCACCCATGCACTGTGAGGTGGGGGGAGGGACATATAGGCCGAGTGAATATAAGAGAAGGACAATAACGAGTTTTAGGGCACAGGCCAAACAGAAACAGAAATAATACTCCAATGATTAACCATGTTCTACATTCTTGCTAATTTTTCTGCTAAAAAAACCCCAAAATTATCACACAGAACACGACCCAGCACGTCTCCAGGAATTTATGACACGGTTGACACAATGTGTGGCTATCTTTATTCATAGCAGTTGCTTTTTATTTATGGTCACACAAAAAAAAAAACCTAGTGGCTGTGCGCTAACGAGCACAAGCGTACTGCCTCCGCTTAAAAGAAAGAGACTGGAGCACAAATGATGGAGAAGCTTCCCTCCTCTTGGGAAGTCCAAATACGAGCCAGTGGCCTGAGGTGGCAGATGATTAATATTTATGTCACTATCCACACCAGCACACATCAATCAATCACAACCACTGTTCTGTAAGAGGTGGGGGCAAAAAGATGATGTAGAACAGGAAGAGGGAGAGAGGAATGAGCTGCTGTCATTTTAAAGGGTTGTGAGCAGGTCACCACGCCTCCTGCTCTGCAACGGTGCAGGAATTTGGAAAACCATCGCAGGAACTGATGCAAATGTATATCCCCACGTCGCGCGACATCGATCCTCTGCCTTCAAAGACAAAGTGAATGGCGGAGTGAACATGGTCTATATGTGAGCGCTTTTCTCCACCACAGAATTTATGTGCAGCATCAGCTCGTGGTCTGTATTAAATACTGTAATAGATAATGATAAATTTACAATATTATATGTATGTTAGCTCATGCTTCCAAAATAAAAAAAATCTGCTACAATATTCTGTTGGTTCAAAAGACCCTGAAAACCCATACAGTGTCTTTTCATTTGACGTATATCATTTCCTCTGTGTCCCTTCAAATTCCACAAAAGAAGTGAGGTGGTAGATGAGTCGTCTATGCGATAAACAGTACGATACCTGTATGTATGTATGTATATATATATATATATATATATATATATATATATATATATATATATATATAGGGTGCATAAGTTTCAGAGGCAATGCAATTTAAAAATTAAAAATAACTAAAATATTTGCATTTCCTGAAGAAAATGCAAGTGAGGATGCAGGTGCTGGCTTGCATCGCACTGCATTAGCTTAGCATTAGCATACATTTGTATTAACATCAGTATTAGCATTAGCTAGAATTAACCTTAACATTGGTAAGCATTAGCACTGGTTTGCATTAGAATAGTCTAACAATAGCATTAACTTAGCATTAGCACTAACCAAGTATTAGCCTAGTGTTAGCACTAACCGAGCATTAGCACTAACCAAGTATTAGCCTAGTGTTAGCACTAACCGAGCATTAGCACTAACCAAGTATTAGCCTAGTGTTAGCACTAACCGAGCATTAGTACTAACCAAGCAATAGCCTAGTGTTAGCCCTAACCGAGCATTTGGGAGTGGTGGCCTAGTGGTTGAGGACGCTGGGCTTGAAATCGGAGGGTTGCCGGTTCAAGCCGGTTCACCTGGTCCATCACTGTGGGATGTTGAGCAAGTCCCTTAATCCTGAACTGCTCCCCAGGTGCCGCAAAAATGGCTGCCCACTGCTCCTCAGGGATGGGTTAAATGCAGAGGACAAATTCCATGTATGTAATAACATTACATCGCCAACCCCCGATTTAATCTTTAATCTTTAATTAGTACTAACCAAGCATTAGCCTAGTGTTAGCACTAACCGAGCATTAGTACTAACCTAGCATTGAAATTGGATAAAAAGGCTGAAATAGGTTGAAATAGTTGAAAAAGGTTAAAAAGCATTAAAAAAAAGTTGAAAAGGATTGAAAAGGTTAAAGAAAGTTTTAAATGGGTTGAAGGTAGTAGGTGTTAAAGGTTGAAGAATGGCTGGGGATGAAGGGCTTCAAATTTCCAATAGAAATGCATGGGAAAGAAAAAATGGAATAAGTTTAAAAGTTACAAATTATAAAAGCGTTAGCATAAATCTCGGGAACTTTCTAAATTTAATGATAGCATTTTTTGTCAAAATTGGACAATCGGTGTAGGAGGAGTTAACGCAGACGAAAGAAAAAACGGATAACAAGCTTCCGGCATCCTCACCATTGAGATGAGGCAGCAACCAAGGTTTAATAAAACATTTTATCGCCGTGCATGCCAATACATCTTAGGGCTATGTGCTATGGACCAACAATCATATCTCGATATTTTTTCTCAAAATGGCTTTATATGATAAAATGCCACACAGGCCCATTTATTACAAACAGCTGCACAATATGTGCCACTTTTGGCTTTTTCTCCTCTAAGGGACAGCACGTGTGAGTGAGTTCTGTAGTGTGGCTTGTTTAAGGGAAGGTCTGAGTTGGAACACACTAAGCATTCCATCCAACTATGCTTTTAATGCTGTTCTGATGAGTATAAAAAGCAGTAACTCCTAAAACAAGCAATATATATATCGATATAGGCTATATTGTAATTTCCTATATCACCAAAATAGAAAACTCCATATATCGTGAATCTCGAAATATCACCCAGCTCTAATACAACTCATGCAAATAAAACACATGTTTATTTTCCAAGTAGGTGTAGTTTTTTTCATTTTTTTTTTTATCAACATGAATATAACAACAGATTTAAAGCCTAAGTTTAAGGTAACTCGATCAAAACTCTCAAGAACTGTCCTCTAACTCGATAAAGTTTCCTCCGCTGGCTGCAGTCCCCTCGCTCAAACTCCACACTTTGAGCAAAGTCAGCTGTGTTGCAGTTTTTTTAGAATGAAAGGAAAGGAAACACCAAAAGACCAACCCAGTGAGGGTCGGGCTGTCTGCTATTGTGGATATTTATATCTTGCGTGCGTCTAAGGCTGAGACTTAGTTGGAAATACGAACCAGCCAAGCCAAGCTGACAGTGAGGAGTCAGACTGTCAGAGGTCTGTAAACCCCGCCATACTGCTGCTACAACACCCAAATGGATCATCATATCAGATTTAGGTGTATAGGTTATTACACCCTTGGGCTCCTGTTTCCAACACACCCGTCTGTGAGGCGGGACAGTGTTGGAGGACTTTTCATTCTTTTTTTTCTTGCCGATCATGTTCCTGATTTCCTTTGATAAAACAAAGGAAGCTCAGGCAACTGTTTTAAGGACGTGACCAAATATTTAAAACCTGATTCAGCTTCAAAACAGATTCAAACTGTCTCACTAACCATACATTTAGCCTGTTGTGGTTGCATTCATTTTTTAAAATCATTTTGGGCACCAAATCGAATTAAAATTACTGAATAATACTAACAATACCCTTATCTAAGTTTTTTACTATGGTGCTGGGTGACAGTAATGCCATCCAGAGACACTATTTGCTCTGATAAATTCTCTTTGGACCAAATAAAATAACTTCAGTTTTATCCTGGTTAAAAAGGATAAAGTTACAGCTCATCCAGGATGTAATGTCTTTAAGACAAGTCTGGAGAGTTAAAAAACAAATCGAAGAGATGCTTTTGTTTGAAAAGGGGATGTTTGATTTTTTGCTTGAAGCCCGGACGATTTTACATTCCACTCGCAATGCATCGGTTGAGTATGACTGGTGTGCCCACCGTGGACACTTAAAAAAAAGTCCTCATGTAGTATACATCCGGGTATTTCTTGCATACTCAATCTTCATACTATTTAATGTAGGGCACTATAAAATCCACAATACCGGAATCGTGGACGGAATCGACCAAAGAAAACGGGTGAACTCGGAAATTAACAGAATCGGCATGAAACGTTGTCACCGTGAGGCAAGGAACGTTTTTTTATGGGGAAATGTTTCCGGGGACCGTCTAAACCACCACACACCGTCTGAACTGCCAAAAAACTAAGCAAATCATCATTGACTCCTAAAACCAGAGCCGATTAGTGCCTGCTTAACTTTGCTGTGTCTGTTTCTCATCAAGCGTAGCTACGCCAACATGATCAGCTTTAATCAGCTACACCCGCATAGAGTGTTTGTTGCTACAGAAGATTCGTGGGAAAAGTTGCATGTTGTTGTGGACGAGACCACTGATGCCAAGGATTGTAGTCTGAATCATTGTAGGTTAATGATATAACTTATGATACTGTAAAATATTCTGGCCCCTAGTGGTGAAATAACTGATGTATCCTTGCGTCCATTTGCTTCTAATTAGGTTGATCAAAACTCAAACAATAAACCTGCTCAGATTCAGTAAACCATTGATCCCTGAGGGTAATCTGGGTGACAATAATGCTGTTCTCATACATCTTTATATGACGTATAAATAATTAAAAAGGAGCAGTCAGAATAATCCATGTCACTACAACATTTATCTACCTTTCAATTGCATCTTACTTTATTTTTTTATTTTTTTTTTACATACATTTTAGTTTTTTTATTAGTATCTATTTTGTTTCCTCACAGGAGTTAAAAACTAATATTTTCTGAAAAAAAATGATTATTGCTAAAAAAATTAAAAAAATAAATAAATAAATCAAATACACCGGTACAGCGGTATCTTGAGAATTTATATAACGAAAATATATACCGGTATTCGATATGAACCGGCATACCGCCTAGCCCTAATATTATTTTAGGTTTTTTTTCCCTAACCCGCTTCGAGTTTTAGCCCTCTGAAAAGTCACTTACTGACCAATTCTAAAACTGGGCTGTTTGAGCGGGTGTGTTTGTAGATGCTGACTCCACACAACAATTGATCACTAGTGACTTTCTTTTGTTATCCAGATACTCTTTGTTATTGTTTTCAGCCAAAAAAAAAAAAACTCTACATTACAGTAAAACACATGGATATTTAAGCGGCTATGGTGATTGTGAGTCAGAAAAACGCTGTTTCATGAAGTGTGTGCGCTGTGCAGCAACAGTAGCTTCAACAGCAAAGGCAGTGTTTCAGCTGCTTCAAACACTTACCAGAGCTGCTACTTTGCTTCATTGTCATCATCTCATGTAGAATTACAGGAATAGTCCATTCAAGGTGATAGTCCACTATTTTGTCCGACCGCTGTGTCACATTGTGTCACAAACACAGTGTTGCCAGATTCGCGGTTCGTGTTTGGGCTGTTTTTATTTGAATGGGCGGGTTCCCAGATGTGATTGGGCTGGAAATTGTCCATCTGATATGGCAACACATTCCCAATTTTACTTGTGATGTCACAAATCTAGAAAATTTGAAACAGAAATTCTCTCTGTGTTATAAGACTCACACGGACCACAAAAACTACTGGATGGTTTTATTCTACATTTTGTGTGCTGGTGGACACTCAAGTTACCTCATGTGTGACCAAAAAAAACTGAAAAAGTAGATTTTTCATAATACGGGGGTGGGGGGGGGGGGGGGGGGGGGGAGTATTTTGTCAGCCACCAATTGTGCAAAATCTCCCACTTAAAAAGGTCTGTAATTTTCATCATAGATATACCTCACCTATGAGAGACAAAATGAGGAAAAAAAATCCAGAAAATCATATTGTAGGATTTTTAATACATTTATTTGCAAATTATGGTGAAAAATAAGTAATTGGTCAATAACAATAACCCTAACCCCACAAACAAACATCACACACACTTCCACTCCCTTCCATATTACTCCCACATCATTCATTTATTTTACTTGTCTCTCTTCCTCATACTGTTCACATGGGACAATAAGTGTAAAAGCACCCTTAATGTCACTGGTGTATTTTTGCATTTTTCAGTGACCGGTTGCTACCGGTTGCATGTAGCTGTGGGGTGAGGCAGGCGACGGGGGGTGCAGAGTTTTTACGTCAGTGACATAACCAAAAGGGACCATTAGGGAGAGTGCTAAGCGCAAGTTGCTTAGTTCTGCTTTAAGCATTAATTTATTTTTGATCAGCTGTCTGCGACCCACTTTTGGGTCCCGACCCCCACCCATTTTGAATCATAGCTCTAAAGGGACGGATTTGGCTCCCAGGCCTCAAGTTTGACACATACTCTAGATTGTCAGCAACACGTAATATTCAATGTGTATGGCGTACAAAGATGCCAGCAGCAGTACATGTGGCTGAACTACGAGGATGGCCATGGACAGCAGGAAGGAGTGAGATGCAGCAGTTTTGTGCATCCTCCCAACCTCACCCTTCTCAATAAAGTTGTAGCCGTTGAATTTCACAGTTTCAGGGTGATGAATATGTTGTATTACTGGTATATGTTCAATCAACAAATGTTTGGTAGATTTCTTTTTCCAAAAAGGTAATTGTTTATCACCGAAAATGCCAGTAGGCTAAATAATTAAATGAAGCAAACGTGATATTTCTGAATAAGATGGTTTATTGTGTGATTACAGATTATTATTATAAATATTTTTATTATATATTATTCCTCAAAAGGATAGGTACAATTCAGAGACAAATGTCACTGTAGGGCTACATTGTATATGACATTACATACATTATGTTTTGAAGTGTGCAGAAGTAGGGGTACATGGCTTCTAATTAAATGTCTGAAGGGGTACGAGACTGAAAAGTTTGGGATCCACTGGTGTAGATTATTCTACACACAGAGATACACTCATAGCTTTCAGACTAGAGAAATGAATGCCCACCCTTATATAAAAATTAGGGTATTTTTAATAGAATGATATTATAAGCGTATACAAAAAAGCTGAATGCGCAATCAATGAAAATACAGGAAATCATATTTAACAACAATAAATATAACTGAATGGGTAGTTATAATGTTCCTATGTGTTTCAGTAATTGAGTAGCCTTTCATATGATTAATTCACTAATTACCTAGTAAATCAAGAAGGCTACAAATTACCATATACACATTAGAGATAGACGATATATCGAGACTCAATATATATATATATCAAGTTTTCTATTTTGGCGATGCAAAAAATTACTATACATATATATATCATTTTGAATCAAAATACTTGTGTGAGAAGTCGCTGCTTTTGCTATTTCTCTGAAAGGCATGAAAAGCACAGTTGGATGGTTTTTTAGTGCATCCTAACCCAGACCTTCCCCTAAACAAGTCAAACTACAGGACTCACTCACACATGCTGTCCCTTACAGTAGAAAAAAACAAAAGTGGCACAACTTGTGCATCTGTTTGTTAATAAATGTGGCTGAGTGGTAATATTCATCTGACTTATTGGTCAGACTTAATTTGAATTAAAATTATCCAGATTTATACCATATATGGCCATTTTGAGAAAAAATATTGAGATATGAATTTTGGTCTATATCGCACAGCCGTAGTTTGTTTTTGCATTCACACTCATACAGCTTCAAAAATAACTGAGTTGAGAGGTTGCATTTGAAGATTAATATCACCTTTCTTCAACAGGGTGACCAACTCGAAGCAAGTGCTTGAAACCAACAGCAAAACCCAACAGCCGTGTGACAATGCCTAGTGTCTGTGTGTGTGTGTACCTGGCTGTGCTGAGCAGAGGGTGAGGAGAGCCCACCAGCTTCCTCACGTACATGGCCACGTTACTGAGCTCGTCGCTCAGCAGGCACCGCAGGCTCATGAAGGACGTCGGATAACCTACGATCTTCTCTGCGTCAGACACTACTTTACTCCAGCTAGAGGAGCCTGAACCGAGAAACAGACTCACAGCCAATCGTCCTCTGCTGCGGACCCCCGGCCCGGACAGCCGGGAGCATGTAGCTGTGAACATGTCCTCTCCCACTGACCGGATGGACTCCTTCACTACTGTAACCTGTCCAACGAGCTCTTACATCATCACACTAGCAACAATGAGGTCGCCCAAATTATTACCGGGGACAAACTTTTAAAAGTCCTTTTCTGTCTAAAGAATGTCACTGTAATAAGCACCGGTACTGTTTCACAACCCACAACCTGACACAGGGAGCCGCCATCTTTACACACGTAACAACTTCCGTCTTTCGTCATCACGCGCTTTGACCGCGCCCTCTCAATTCAATTCAAAACAGCTTTATTGGCACATAAATATGGAACTGCGCATGCACGACAAGCAAACACTGGGATTAATAGGTAAACATCAACCAGATATATGTGAAGAATGCAAAGTTACTGAAAATGTAAATATATTACTATCTTGTAAGAAGTATTAGAAAGAGAGACAAAAGCTAATGGAAAAGATCAGAAAGAGAAGGAAAAAATGGAGGATATATTAGGAACAATGAGTGTTAGTGGCTCACACGGAGCAGTGATTAATATCTTAAGGACACTGGACTATATAATGGAATATAAAGAACTTTTTTTTTTTTTACTAGTGAAATAATGTTGGTATAGGGCCCCTGATAGCACTCTGATACAGTAGGTGGCGATATGCTTCCCTCAAGATATGGATGCAACCGCCAGAAAACTAAAAGAAGAAGAATAAGAACGTAAACAAGCTTGATCATTCTGTTGATGTTAAAGAAACATTTAGACCTAAATAGACCTAAAAATTGCTCGGTAGGCACTTTCGGCCGATCCGGGCGAAATGAAATTTTTTCTGTATTTACCTTTATTATTGTTAGTTTCTTTTTTTGACTTGTGTAATTGTTTTAACAACTGTAAAGTGTCTTTCAGTTTTTTTTAAAAAGAGCTTATAAATAAAATGTATCATTATCATTGATGGGACAAGCGAGATTTCCGAGTGTGAAAAGGACAGTATGAGTTCTCACTTTGAAAAGGTAAATTTAATTATTTAATTATTTTTAATTCAATTCACAAATTTAAAGGAAGTACACAAGATGGACAGGCCGATAAGTGAAACTGCACTGTTTAGAGTATTGGTCATAGTTTAAAAAGTCAGGAAAAACCTGAATTTTCAGTTTGTGTGCAGCATTAGCTTTAGCAGCTAACTCCACGTTTCTGCAAAAAATCTTACAAGGAATCAACGGGAAAAATAATCTAAATCTCTGTCAGACTCATTGTCAGCCAAGGCGAGTTTATCTCTCTGGACCACTGAACTCAAGCACAATAACTGAACGAGAGTGTGAAAAGGCTTATTGCCAAAGCAAGTGTGACATAGAACAATGCAGACACAAAATAATAAATATTTAAAATAGCAACATTTGAGTTGTGCAAAACAAAACAATGAAACATAATAAAATAGAATAAATATAGGGTTTATATACAGTTTATTAACAAATACAGTACACCACCAAATACAATTCAACAACCAAAACGACATGAGGGAAAAGCACACAAAAGGAAAATATAAAAGAAAAGAAAATAACAACATTGTACAAGGTGTATGTTTTATAAATTTAACTTAATCAATTTTCTTGCATTGACATTTTCAATTTTATCTCGGAGTCTATCAAGAACATTTTAAAGCAGACCATGGCAGGTGGCATTTAGCAAATCTGCATTTGTGTATATAATGTTTTGTTATTATAATAAAAAAAAAATCAAAAATTGGTGTTTTTTATGTTTAAGGAAGATAACAAATTAAATATTTTTAAATGACCAGAAATCAATGTTTATATGATTATAAAAAAGGGAAATTATATAGAGATTTCCATATTACCAGTTTAAATCTTTTATTAATAAAATAATTTGATGGATAAATGTCATTTAGAATTTTGAAGTGGACTTCATATATACAGTATGGTTCCTCTTCACCCCACTTTTTTAAGAAAATGGGGAGCACACATATATTTTGACCTACTGTATCTTAACATTTAGATAAACATTATATAATATATATATATATATAAATGGCATAGAGGAGGTCTGTGCTCTCTGAGTGCTTTATATTTATTATTATACTATGTAGTGATGCTAATTGCACAATATCAGTACATTATTGGTATAAGCCAATATTGGCTTTAAAATTAGTTATCGTACATCGGCCATTCCGCTGATAAAATTTACAAATGAAATAAAAGGCTTTGCCTCCTTGATGAATCCATCGACGTCATACGTCGACACCGCCATTTTTGGAGGAGTGCCTGTAAACCAACAAGGGTAAAAGGCAGTCAACAAACTCTAAGAGATGAGGTTAATTAATAACAAGATTTATTTACTGAATTTATCGATTTCCAAAAGGTTTGATTTTTTTCATCATATACAGTAGCCATGACACAAAATTCTTGGATCTAGGTAAGTAGGTAATAACTGAAAACTAATAAATATGACATGGTGTATATAACAGAAGTTGAAGTAATTTTCTTATTTTGCACAAGAAATAATTACTGATGTAACTCCATTTCCAGCTTTGTCTTATGTCAGAAAACACAAGGTGGGAAAATACGTTAACGCTTTTTCTATCTGTGGCCAGAATAAACACTCACTAACGACCAGCGGGTCTCCTACGACCACTATTGGTGCTTCGGCATCCCTGGTCACATATCGCCCTGGACTTCATCACCTGTCTTCCACCCTCCGACGGGGGAGGAAGACAGTGGTTGATCTGACTGTGGTTGATCGTTTTCCTAAAATGTCCCATTTCATTCTGCTGCCTAAACTCTCCTCTGCCAAGAAAACCACAAACTTCTTCTTCAGCATGTGGCCCATCTTCACGGATTTCTCAGGGATGTAGTTTTAGACCATCATTTGCTTCCAGGTTCTGGAAAAAGTTCCATGCCCTTGTTGTCAACCGATCACCACCTGGAGGTGAGCTGGCTCTGCTGGCAGGGGAGGAAGCCTGTCAAACCTGGCAGGCCCAAACGTGTTGTGAGAGTCTGTTGGGAACATCTGGTGGATCCCTCTGTCAGTGGGGTCTTTCAATCCCACCACCGGATGAGCTTCTCCCAGATCCCGAGGGAGGTGGGAGACATGGAGTCTGAGTGGACCATGCTCTCTTCCTCCATTGTCGATGCGGCCATTCGCAGCTGTGGCCGTAAAGTCTCTGGTGCCTGTTGCGGCGGCAATCCCCGAACCCGGTGGTGGCACACGGAAGTAAGGAATGCCGTCGAGCTGAAGAAGGAGGCCTACCTGGCCTTGGCCTTGTTGGCTGGTAGGACTCCGGAAGCAGCTGAGAGGTACCGGCAGGCCAAGCGTGCTGCAAGCCAAGCGTGCTGTAGCCTACGCGGTCACAGAGGCAAAAACTCGGGTCTGAGAGGAGTTCGGTGAAGCCATGGAGGAACACAATCGGTCGGCCTCGAAGAGATTCTGGCAAACCGTCCAGCGCCTCAGGAGGGGGAAGCAGTGCTTCACCAACACTGTTTACAGTGCAGGGGGGAGCTGCTGACCTCAACTGGGGATGTTGTCAGGCGTTGGAAGGAGTACTTCGAGGGTCTCCTCAATCCCACTGCCACGTTTTCCGATGAGGAAGTAGAGGCTGGGGACTCAGAGGCTGACTCGCCCATCACCCGGGCTGAAGTCACCGAGGTGGTTGGAAAGCTCTTCGGGGGCGGGTGTCCGGGGGTGGATGAGATTCGTCCTGAGTACCTTAAGTCTCTGGATGTTGTAGGACTGTCTTGGTTGACACGTCTCTGCAACATCGCGTGGCAGTTGGGGACAGTGCCTCTGGATTGGCAGACCGGGGTGGTAGTCCCTCCCTTTAAGAAGGGGGATTGGAGGGTGTGCTCCAACTACAGAGGTATGACACTCCTCAGCCTCCCCAGCAAGGTCTACTCCAGGGTACTGGAGAAGAGGATCTGGCCGATAGTCGAACCACTGATTCAGGAGGAACAATGCAGTTTTCGTCCCGGTCGCGGCACACTGGACCAGCTCTATACCCTTCATCGGGTACTCGAGGGTTCATGGGAGTTTGCCCAACCAGTCCACATGTGCTGGATCTGGAGTAGGCATTCGACCATGTCCCTTGTGGTGCCCTGTGGGGGGTGCTCCGGGAGTATGGGGTCCGGGGCCCTTTGCTAAGGGCTGTTCGTTCCCTGTATGATCGCAGCAGGAGCCTATCGCCCCAGGGTCCCCACAGAATGGCTGGAGGAGGTGTGTGTGGATCGGGAGGTCTAGCATCTCTGCTGAGACTGCTGCCTCCGCGACCCGGCCCTGGATAAAGCGGAAGAAAATGGATGGATGGATGAATGGATGGGTTGATTGACTTTTTGGGCCACCTCATTTACCCATCCTACCACCAAACACAATAAGATAGCAATCACATGCTATTCAAAGCTGTGCAAACCTGTTTTTTTTGTTTTTTTAAAAAAGTTAAAGTTGACTAATACCTAAAGTTAAAGTTGACTAATACCTAAAACTTTTAGAAAATGTTTAAAGTTCCATTTAAATGTGGTTCCCACAGGTCAAACGTAGTCGAGGAGATTCATTACCTGTACACTTTTGAAAAAAAATATATCTGTCGTTTATTTCTCTGCTGGTTAATGCAGATCAAAACCACAAATTTAAATGTACATTTATGAAAAGAAGCAATGATTTGAATGTCCAACAGTATGGAGAAAAATCACAAATTTGTTACTGTAATCTAGTCAGAACATTGAAAAACAGGTTACTTTGGTTTGAACTTGTGTAACACAATATAACAATGTGATGATGCCTTTGCAGCAACAGTGGTTTAACAATGCTTTCATTGAATTCTCCTTCTCTGCTTCGTGCTGGACATGAAGGAAAAGTCTGTCAAGGACAGTTAACACTCTGGCCTTACAAACCACTGTTGCACTGCAGTCCCTTTTAGCTTCATAAAACTACACATTTCTATTATTCCCTCCTCTAGGAATGTAGAGGCAGCATTTAAACAGATCTAATAGTTGCTTTTAGCTTGTTATGGATTGCAGTTTAGTGCCAGAGAGGGATGTGATACTGAATCGCAGAGCTGTGAGTGGAGGAAAAGATTAAAGGAGCTGTTTTATGTTGCTGGTTAGCATGCGGTAGCAGTGCTGTAACATTCACCGGACCCCTGACCCAGCATCATGGTCTTATTTATGTTATTTCATATTCACTTGAGCTGAAAAGGTTTTATCAAGAGTAAGTACCGGTATGTAAGTATGCTTTGCCCACAGTTAGTCAAATACAAGCATGGCAGTTTTTTTTTCTTTTCCAAAAATATCGTCTCATATAGTTATCGTGAGCTCAATATTGTATATCATCCTTTCCCATGAACTTTGTATATCGTCCCACCTCTGATATTTAAATTTTTCTTTTGAAAAAAATAATACATCATTTTATTTTATTATGTTTATTATATTACATTATACCAGGGAATAGCTTTCCAAAATTGTCCAATCTGGCCCAAGCTACAATGGTAGTCTGCATGCGTGGCATGTGATGAAAAAAAGCCCCAGTTTATACTGACTACTGGGCATCGCTATTGCTGAAGAAGTCTGCAATGTCTCAGGAAAGGACACATCCCTCTAGGGCAGAAAAACAAAAAAAAAGTAAGGTGGATGAGGGAAATAAAGAAAAAAGGTACTTTTGCACAAATAATTTGATTATTTTGTGGTGTGTACTGCTCATATAGCTGCTAGGAATCATCCTTGCCCTTGCAAGTTATCATTACACCTCACATTTTCGACATGGCAAGTGACATGAAACAAGTGTTTTACAAAGCTCTTTAAGCAGTGCTCAAGAGGCTCATCATTTTTTAGTTTTGGTTTTAACTATGGGCTTTCACTGCTCTGGTACTCTTCCTCAGGTAAAATAAGATCAGTGTGCGCTTCAACGAATCAAAAAGTGACAATATATATTTCAGTCGGTATCACTATTTCAAATAGCCAGTGGGGTGATAAGTTGAGGCACCAGGTGGCAGCTGCAAGTGCTTACCTCAAATGCCAATGTTCTCTGTTTTTCCCTGATAATACAGAAACAATGCATACATTTCAAATGTTATTACTAAAAATGGGCATTATATAAGACATATGAGCCAAAGACTGTATTAAAAGAAGTCACTATTTGAGCATTTCAAATTAATCCAAGCATTACAGATAAATTCATTGTTTTAATAAGAAGAAAGATAAACATTAACGGCTATATATATAATCTATTAAAAAATAATTAACATTTGGGTAATACTGTACAGATGTATATACTGGCAATTAATCTCTGAATGATTTGCACCTGGTTATACCACATGACCACATGTTATGTGTCATTATTTTGTGAAAGAGGGCCAGGGAAAAAAAGAAAGCTTCATCATCAAGTAGTCTCACATAAAGTAGCTGCCAGGTCCTCAAATTCAGCTCTGTTCCACACGGTTTTAAAAGACAGCCTTGTGCTCACACACTGTGTGAACAGCACAATTGATAACGTTCCAAAGTGGACAATGTTGCTCCTCATAGCCATTGTCCCACTGACTGACCACGCCACACAAGCTGGGCTTCCATAGGTAGCCCATTTCTGCCAGCTAAAAAAAACTAATATGAGATACCTTCATGTTATTTTTTAACTGGCAGAAATGGGCCATACCTAGGGGCGAAAACATCAGTGCCCCAAGACCCTAATACTGCAACATTGATTTGCCATATATTTATAAATTTGCCATGGCAACTGTACACGATTGGCTATTTGGCTGCACTGCTGGGGCCCCATGACATAAATGATGCAAGTCTGTCTGTGTAAATTCATCCCTTTTATCAAGAGGGCAGGGGTGGAGATTACAGCATCAGACCAATCACAAACATATAGAAACTGTAGAGCAATTTACGTCACAATTGAGGAATGATTCTTTAAAAATATGAAGAATTAAAATCCATAATTTGGACCAAAAACAACTCTGTTGCTGCAGAAAAAGCAGGAAGAAAGGAACACAGACAGGAAGGTGCTGACACTGGTAATGTATAAAAGTGTGAGATTATCCAATATTAAAGAGTAACTAAACCCATGCTTTCTCCTGACCTGCTATTAGGAGGGAAATTAAAAAAAATGCCTTGATTATGGGCGGGGCTCCTAGAGGAGTTAAGACATGCCCAGTGTATACTATAAAATATTTAATAAACAATCTATGCTATGCTAAATAGCTACTCATTACTCAATATACCTCTCTATTCACATCTCAATCCAACCTACTCACTACAGCAATGTAGAGCCCACAGGTGCCAATTTTTATAAAAGGGGCGGGGCTAACAGTCCTTGTTCTCAGCCAATAACAAAAATCAGTTGTAACATCTGGGTTTCAACCCAAAGAGGGCAGTCACTCTGACATTTTACAACTAAATGTGCCCATAGATTGTAAAAAGAATGGACGGGACAAGGTCCCCGGTGGAGTCGAGCTTTTATATTTAGAGCTCCCCCTGCTGACTGGCTGCAGTATTGGTCATAAACCCCGCCTCCTCAACGATAACAGATGGGATGTGGGTCAAACTGTTAAGTTAAAATACTTGTCACATGATTTTTTTTTTCCAAACTCTGCTGTGATCATTAGCTATTATCGCCCTACATTGTGTTATAGTGCTCATTTTTCTGTGAAGTTTGTTTTAAACTAGTTATTTGAGGTTGAAAAACGGGATTTTACATCATTTATGACGATGATTGACAGCTGAAGATCATGCGTAGCTCTCTTTGTGAATAGCAGTTATGTCGTGAAGTAAAGTCGAGACGTCATTTAACTTTTACGTTCAGTTTTTTCGTCTTTTTTGAGCTGTCAAAATAAGTTGTTCTGCAGTAAACTGTTCTAAGCCGTTGGTAGAATTTCTCAAAGTGAGGCTCATGGCTGTGATTTTAATTATTTTATTCATCTTCACGCTACTATTATCATACTGGTTACAGGATGGGACAGAGCTCGGAAAAGTTATAAAAGTGAGCCTTCAAAAATACAAGTGGCCTATAATGATGCACTGAGAATACTGTTAAAAATGCCTAGAGGGACTAGTATCAGTGAAATCTTTGTAACTGCCCGTGTGAACACTCTCCAAGCTGTACTGAGACATCTAATGTCTAGATTACCTCTAATCGCGCTAACTTCCGGGATTTAATCAGTGTGTGCTCTCCTACAAAGCTCGCCAGAGCTTAATCACTATGGCAATTAATGCTGAACAGTTAACCTGGTCGTGACCAGGTTTTGTTCTGGCTTGGATTTTAGCGAGTCCTAAAGCCCTGCCTGATGACCAAGCAGTTCTCTTAGAAAACGACCTGCCTATTGTTAGATGATCCTAGTTTGTGCAGATCTGACTGCTGAGTTTATAAAGAAGATTAGTAATTATAAATGCAATCCTTTCATTTATCGATGACATCCTTTAGGAAAGATATAGATTTATATCTAATGGACTGGGTTAGAGTCAGCTGATGAAGCCTGTGTGCACGGACAGCTGAAGTAATTAATTAATTAATTAATACGCTGGGGCTGACATTATCAGCAGGAACATGCACAATGTGCTCACATCCCAGTGTGTGTGATAGAGGTCTACTTGAATAGAAACACGTGTTAAAACAGCAGAGGGCGCTATATATTATCCTTCTCTTGTCCAAATGCTGAGGCGGCGGGTGGAATCTGCTACTACTTTCTTTCTGGCCGCCTTCTACTCTTAAACATGTTCATAAATGATTCCTTACCCCTTTTGCACTGAAAGACTATCTGTAATATTACATGAATATCTGTAAAAGTCACATTTTTCTATTAGCTCTGTCTGCTAGCATAGCATCTCTTCTTCACTGCACAGATTAGCTGCATGCCAATTGACCACTGGGTTACCAGTACCCTCTGCTGGTCCAAACAAATATCTGACGTAAATACAATGCAGACTGTTTTTTTTTTTGTTTTTTTAAGGTCCAATTGTTAAGGCACAAAATACATTTTCAGTTGCACTTTTAGAAAGAAAAAGAACTATTGTGCAGTTTTGCATTGTTTACTATAGAACCAGAATTTAAATTAATAGGCTTCTTCTTCATTTGTATTATTCCTTTATTTATTTCATTCAAGATTTATTTTTAGTTAAATTGCATTGTTCTGAAAAGGGATTTTTTTGACAATTAAAAATAAAAAGAAAATAGTACAGTATTTTCTGTTTTTCCCAAAAAAATAAAGGAATATTCTTCAATCATTATTTGCCTACAGTCCCATTTTGTAAAATAAATCGTGAGAGAATCGTATTGTGAACCCAGTATCATGAATCAAATCGCATCGGTAGTTGAGTGAATCGTTACATCCCTAACTTTTACGCATTCACAGTCAGCAGCTATCTGGAGCAATTAAAAAGGAAATCTCTGCTGTCTGTGAGCCTTTACAGCGAAAGATAATTGCTCACGATCAAACCATTGCTAACCTCGAAGACACTGCTACTGACCACCACTTTTGACAGTAACTAGTACTGTAACGCAATATTTTTCGAAAGAAATAACGCCGTTACCGTTACAATATGGTGCGTTTGTCCGTTACTTTGCTAGCTGCAGTGTACTTCCTGTTTACAGTGGCGCTACATATTGCGGGACACCGTGCCAAACACGGTAAAACAGTAGAAGAAGAAACATTTTGTGGCCAAGAAGCGAGCTGCTTTTGCTAAAGTCAAGAAGGAGCTTCACTCGTGTCCTGGTGTAAAATTCTGACTTTTCTACCCAGCTGTACTGCGTATTACTCCTTCGAACAGACAAACTCACAGATTTGAAGACCCAACATTGGCTATTGACTTTGTGCAGAAACACTTAAAAACGGTGGTGGTCCCAGATTCTGTTTGAGGTTAGATGACTGGTTGAGGTAAACATTTTGCACTGACGTTGTAATGTATGCGTGTGTGTGTGTATATATATATATATTTGTTGTTATTTATTTATTGTTATTATTGTTTTTTTCTTACTAATTTCTCTTTAGACTGCAATTTTACAGGGGTCTTGTTTTGTTTCTATTTTATTTACTTTTTGTTTTATTTTATTTATTTTCTCATGGTTTAGAACAAGGTGTCATAAATGTTATTTATTTATTTTTACTCTGTTTCACATTCCATTTGGAGGGGTTTATAGTTAAATCTTCCTCCAGAGCCTTTTAAAGGCTAGGTTATGGGTGTTTTGGGGTGGAGTGGGCGTCGTGCATCCCGATTGGGGGGATGCTTCTGCGAGAGTTCTGATGTTCTGTGTTTTTGTTTTATTTTGTTTTGTGTTTACACACCTACCTTCCCTCTTGATTTATTTTTTTCTTTTACATTGTCAACCACTTGTCCAGGTTAGCCTCCATGCAACCCTACAGTTTAAAATAAAGATGTTATGCTCTCTTCAATAGGACAGGACCTCCGGTTTACCAGCTTTAATTTCAAGGTACTCAATAACCCCATTAAAGACAGTAAAGTGCTTCATCACCTTCAGCAACTTGGAGCTTGCGTTATTTTTTTGCAAGAAACCCATCTTCGGAATGTAGATCATCTGAAATCTTTTTCCGGTAAGGCCAGGGGCATAGCTATTCTTTTACATAAATCTGTTCCCTCTGTTTCAGACCAGATTATCTCTAATGCTAACGGTAGGTACGTTATTGTCACTGGGACAATTTTGGGTTTTCGTGTTGCACTAGCTAATATTTACGCGCCGAACACAGACTAAGAATCCTTCTTTAAGCGTTTATTCTGCTCTATACCAGATATGTCTCCGCATTTTCTGATATTGGGTGGAGACTTTAACTGTTGGCTTGATCCTATTTTAGACCGCTCCTTTGCAAGACCAGCTGTCGCTTCATATTCAGCAAAAGTGATTCAGTCCTTTATGGACAAATTCTATGTAACTGATTCATGGCATTTTTTAATCCTTCTAAAAGACAGTATTCTTTTTTTTCGCCCGTACACTGTACATTCACCCGCATAAATTTATTTCTAGTTGACAATTGATTATTTTCATCTATAACCACATGATGCTATTGTTCTCTCTGATCATGCGCCACTAGTTATGGACATCAAACTGAGCATGTTGTCAACTGAACGTCCACTGTGGAGATTAAATGTGCGTTTATTATCGGACAATAATTTTGTTAATTTTGTCTCTGGACAAACTGATTTTTCTTAAACACTAATAGAACCCCAGGTGTCTCTGCTTCTCTTCTTTGGGGGTCGTTTAAAGCATATATAAGGGGAGAAATTATTTAATATATACATCATGAGAATAATGTGAGGCATGAAAAACTGCGTAATTTGAGACAGCAAATCACCTTCTCCGAATTTGTATAAGGATCGTGTTTCACTACAATCAGACTTTGACACTATTATGACTTACCGCACTACTGAACTTATGCTTCAATCAGGTACTCATTTTTTTTTAACATGGTGATAAGGCCGGTAAATTGCTGGCACACCAAACCCGACAGGTATCTGCCTCTCGCCAAATAACCAAAATCTAAACAGCTCAGAATGTAACAACTGATCCTTCAGAAATTATTTCGACCTTTAAAACATTTTATAACTCGCTATACACATCTGAATGCACTCCTACAGATGACAATTTTGACTGTTTTTTTCTCTGGTTTAACTCTTCCCACTCTTACTCAGGAAACTGCTGCTAAATTGCTCTTGCTGAACTTAATTCTGCCATACACTCTCTTCAGGGCAGGAAATGTCCAGGCCCCGATGGCTATTTGGTAGAGTTTTACAAAATATTTGAAGATGAAATTGCTCCTTTGCTATTGGACATGTATAACGAATCATTTATTTTCAGAGCTTTACCCAAACGCTTAATCAGGCCACAATTTCTGTTTTTTTGAAGAAGGGAAGTGACCCCCTTAATTGCTCATCCTACCGCCCCCTAAGTCTTTTAAATGTAGATTTCAAACTGCTATCTAAGGTTCTTGCTACACGCCCTGAGTCTTATTTATCTACTCTCATTAGTCCGGACCAAACAGGTTTTATTCAAAACAGACATTCTTTTTCTAATTTTAGGAGACTATTCAATATAATCTACGACATCTCATTGGATAATTCACAGGAAGCACTTATTTCGTTAGATGCCGAAAAGGCATTTGACTGCGTGGAATGGCCCTATTTGTTTTACACAGTCAAAAAATTTGGTTTAGGAAATATTTTTTTTTTTAGCTTGGATCAAACTACTTTACTCTAATCCGTTAGCCTTGGTTAGGAAAAACACAACTTATTCTGATTACTTCCGCCTTTATCGTTCGACAGGACAAGGATGCCCACTCAGCTCTCTTCTATTTGCATTGGCTATTGAGCCTTTAGCGATTGCAATACGTTCCAATCACAAAATCACAGGCATATGTAGATATGGTTTGGAGGCAAAGGTGTCCCTATATGCTAATGATTTACTCTCATACGTATCAGACAGAAAAACATCAATCCCCGCTGCTCTACGTCAACTCACGGACTTTGGTCAGCTATCAGGTTATAAGCTTAATTTAAATAAAAGTGAGCTTTTTCCTCTTAATTCAGCTTGTCATGTTTCTTCTTTGCGTAGTTTCCCCTTTAAAGTAGCCTGTGACAGCTTTACACATCTTGGAAGCCAGGTTCCTCACAAACCGGAGAACTTGTTGAAAACCAATTTTTCCGCTTTAATGTTGAAAGTAAAAGAGGATTTTGAACGATGGTCGCTGCTCAAACTGTCTTTAGTAGCACGTATTAAATGTGTAAAAATTAATCTTCTGCCTCGCTTTTTGTATTTGTTCCAGCGTATCCCCCTTTTTCTACCCAGCTCTTTTTTAGTCAAGTTGATGCACTCATCTCAGAATTCCTTTGTCCAAACATTGTTTAAAAAGGCCTAAATTGTTGGGAGGGATGGCTTTGCCAAATTTTAGATACTATTATCGGGCCATTAACAATAGAACTCTTAAATATTGGCTTCAGCCTGAGACATCTTCCTCCCCAGACTGGTTAACCATGGAGAGGAACTCTGCTAAACTGGTTTCTCTTGCGGCTTTGCTTTACTCGCCTATCCAGTGTCCAACAATAAAGTATACTCAAAATAAATCTGTTAAAATATCTCTCAAAGTTTGGATACAATTCAAACGGTATTTTGTTCTGCAACTTTACTCACATAATGCTGCTTTAGCAGCTAACCACTTTTTTCTTCCTTCTCTCACTGATAAAGCATTTTTGGTTTGGTACACGCATGGTATACAGTCATTTAAAGAGCTTTTTGTTGATGGTGTTTTTGCCTCCTTCCAGCAGATTTCGTCCTGAGTTCTCACTCCCAAAGCAACATTTTTTCAGATACTTGCAAGTCCATAGTTTTGTTCAAAGTAATTTCCCTACATTTCCTAACTTGCCTGAGGATTCCCTTTTGGATTATTGGCTTTGGCCCACTCCTAACTTGAAAGGATCAATTTCTCTTATATATGATGGGATATAGTCAATACGTTCCAACACCTTTGGCTCAATTAAAGCTCTTTGGGAGCGGGATTCAGGGGAGAGCATATCCAAATGCTAAAGCGGGTTCATAAGTCCTCTGTATGTGCAAAACATTGTCTTATACAATGTAATCTTCTTCATCGAGTTATCTACACAAAATCTTGCCTATCTAAAATATATCCTAATGTCTCACCAATGTGTGACAGATGCCAACATTCTCCAGGGAATCTTATACACATGTTTTGGCTATGTCCACAATTATTTAACTACTGGACTGACATTTTTGGCGTTATTTCTAAAGTGATTGGCAGGACAATAAACCCAAATTCCATGAGTGATTTGTTTTGGAATATTTGTTGGACCATTTTCCCTCTGTACCTCACATGGTAATTCTCTTGCTTTTATGACCCTTCTAGCTAGGAGGGTCATTTTGTTGAATTGGAAATCTCTGCAACCTCCCTCTGTTGCTCGCTGGCTTAGGGACGTTTTATATTTTGTCAAACTTGAGAAAATACGCATGACACTTCATGACTCTTCTGACAGATTCATTCAGACTTGGAATCCCTTGTTTATGTTACTTAAAGGAACGAACTTCCCTTCTGTACCGGATTAACTTTTTCTTTTTTCTGCAATACTTGTTTTGCTTATCTAAATGGGGGTGTCGTATATCTTTCTTTGTATCTTTTTTTATTTATTTTTTTATTTTTGGACATGCTTGTAGTTGGTTGGTGTGTTTTTGTTTTGTTTCTATTTATTTTGTTCTGTGTGTGTGCTTTAAGGAGATTGTACCAGTATTCATTGTTCCTCTGTATTTGATCTTCATGTTTGTATGAAAATGCTGTACAATTTCTGCAAAACTTTAAATAAACAAAGTTTGGGGGGAAAAAAAGAAAGTTCTGCCTCCTGCTGTGCACTGCACTGACAGTGTGGGTCTTCACTGTCATCATGGATTTATATTCATTATATTTGTTTACGTGGTGTAGTATACATGGGGTCACGCTCACGCTGCGCATGGTCCATCACATCGCTGCCTTTTCTTTTTTAAAGCTTTTTTGGCTGAGATTTGTGTGAGTGTCTCGCCACTTCCGCGTTCTTCTTCTTCTTCTTCTGTTTTAATTGTGACGCTTCAGAGTTCATCTTTTTCTTCTAATTTGTACGTTGCATTTCCAGAAACAAGACCCTGACGTGTCGTGTATGGACGTACAGTGTGAGCAGTCAGGTCGTGTCAGAGTGTCGGTCTGTAAAATGTGAGAATATGAATCGTGAGTGGCACAATTTGAGCTGGAGCTGAGTACAACGATTGAAAAAAATCGCACATTGTCTGCCCATGGTGATTTAGCCTGGTAAATTAGCCAGTGTCGTAGTACAGCACACAATGATAACATCCTGGAAGTTAGCGCGATAAGAGGAAATCCAGCTTTGCAGTGTAGGCCCCAAAAACGCACAAATCGACAACAAAAATGCAGAAAATGACAGAAAAATACACATAATTACTCCAATAACACACAAAATGATTAAAAACGGAAAAACTACAAAACTGATAAAGACAAAAAAAGGCAAAACCCTTTTCCCCCCTTTATCAATGCTCAGATGTGATTGGTCATTATTCTGATAATGCTGACATGAATGATGATAATGTGGCCCTCGGAAAAGATACAATCAAATTTTTGTGGCCCCCGCTGTGATAGAGTTGTCCATTCCTGCACCAGAGCCTATATATGACGATTCTGCACCAGAATCAGAATCAGCTATACTTTATATATCCCAGGGGGAAATTGCTTCACACTGACCTGAGGTTCTGATCAGGTGACATTGGCCTCAGGACTAGAACCTGGTGGTACTGGACCTGTCAGCAGCCCTGGCTAGACGAGACTGCCCTGATTGAAGATAACGGAGAGAATATATATATATAAAGCTTCTCACTGATCTTCAACACGTCAGCTAATGTTTCAGCGGAGGCCCCTCCCCCTGTCTCCTTTTCTCCCCTCACTCAACCTCTCTGTTCTCCTCTGGTTCTACAGAGGCGGTCACCACTGGAGCAGGGACCATAGTGGTCGTGGTACTGGTGCTGGTGGTGGGGACACAGCTCGGAGAACATGGCTGTCTGCGCAACCGGGCTCCACAAGCCTTCGTCACAGTCACAAGGACCGCGGAGAGGCTGCAAACCCGGCTGGAGACAGTGAACAGCTGCCCTGACGCACGCACGGTCGCGCATTGCCTCTCACACGTCCTCACCGCAAATATTGACACAAGTGTCAGAGAGGAAGCATCATGGCAGAGATGGAGAAAGAGGGCAGACCGCCGGAAAATAAAAGAAGCAGAAAACCAGCTCATCCAGTGAAACGGGAGATCAACGAGGAGATGAAGGTAAACCACCTGCATGTCGTTACGCGTGTGTGTGCGTGTGTCCTCTGTGGGAATGTGGGCACACTGTGCTGACATCCACATCCACTAAGGCGTGATTTATTATGTATATTGTTGTTTTTAAATACAAACTTATTTAGTTATATCCTGTGTGTTTAAGCTATAGGGAAACCTGCTCTGCTTGCACAATAGATACATCATGTGCTCCAATCCGCGTGAAGTTTCCATTGATGTGATGAGTCTCCTCCTGTCTGTGCCATAAACATAAACAGCCTGTTCTGTTTGTGCGTGTGCACATAAACTGAGCTCGTGGAAAACCCGGCGCGTCATTGAAGGCGTCAACAGCGCGTGTCCACTACTATTAATACTCTACAGTACACTACTATTAATACTATTAATACTCTACAGTACACTACTATTAATACTATTAATACTCTACAGTACACTACTATTAATACTCTACAGTACATACTATTAATACTCTACAGTACACTACTATTAATACTATTAATACTCTACAGTACACTACTATTAATACTATTAATACTCTACAGTACATACTATTAATACTCTACAGTACATACTATTAATACTCTACAGTACACTACTATTAATACTCTACAGTACATACTATTAATACTCTACAGTACACTACTATTAATACTCTACAGTACACTACTATTAATACTCTACAGTACACTACTATTAATACTATTAATACTCTACAGTACATACTATTAATACTCTACAGTACACTACTATTAATACTATTAATACTCTACAGTACACTACTATTAATACTCTACAGTACACTACTATTAATACTCTACAGTACACTACTATTAATACTCTACAGTACACTACTATTAATACTATTAATACTCTACAGTACACTACTATTAATACTATTAATACTCTACAGTACACTACTATTAATACTATTAATACTCTACAGTACACTACTATTAATACTATTAATACTCTACAGTACACTACTATTAATACTCTACAGTACACTACTATTAATACTCTACAGTACACTACTATTAATACTATTAATACTCTACAGTACACTACTATTAATACTCTACAGTACACTACTATTAATACTATTAATACTCTACAGTACATACTATTAATACTCTACAGTACATACTATTAATACTCTACAGTACATACTATTAATACTATTAATACTCTACAGTACACTACTATTAATACTATTAATACTCTACAGTACATACTATTAATACTCTACAGTACATACTATTAATACTATTAATACTCTACAGTACACTACTATTAATACTCTACAGTACACTACTATTAATACTATTAATACTCTACAGTACACTACTATTAATACTATTAATACTCTACAGTACACTACTATTAATACTCTACAGTACACTACTATTAATACTATTAATACTCTACAGTACACTACTATTGATACTACGGCGCGCAGAGAGAGGGGGCAGCCGGTGGGTGTAATAATTAGTCAAAATGAGTGGGAGAAACGCTCATTGTGTGTGTGTGTGTGTGTGTGTGTGTGCGTGTGTGTGTGTGTGTGTGTGTGTGTGTGAGTGTGTGGATGATGACGATCAGATACCCAGTGGCAAAGAATCCAGATGTGCGTCTTTTACGCACCAGCCGTCAAACACTGTTATTGTCCTTTATCATCCAGACCCACGTTGTTCCTGCTCTTTGTGCGTCTCTCATATCCGAGCTGTGGAGCAAGACAAGTGCTCCTGGCATTCCTCTATCTATCTGTGTGTGTGTGTGTGTGTGCCCGCTTTGTCCACATCCCATTGTTGGTACATCTCAAAACGGAAGAGACAGGCGCAGGTGGTCATCATCACACCTGCTCCTGCACCCGTTGCTAATTGTTCTAAACGAGCCGATTTCAGAGGAAAAACGAGGGTTTTGGTCTTTGAGCGAGTCCTGAAACAACCTTTGAATATAGGCTTTCCCCCTCCCCCCCTACACACACACACACACACACACACACACGCACGCACACGCACACACACACACACACACACACACACACACACACACACACACACACACACACACACACACAGTTGTTTCATGTGTTTTGGTTTTTCTGTAAAAAAAAAAACCACAAAAAAAAGCGTACATTATGAATTTTAATGATGGCACTGGGTGCTTTGTTTGGGCACTGCTGTGAGGGATGCCCACATTTTCCCCACGTGACCATTATTAGCATTTGATTGAGCTCATATTTAGTCCTATTTATTACATGTTGGATGTAGCGCTGCACAATTATGGTCAAAATGATAATCACGATTATTTTGATCAATGTCGTAATCTTGATTATAATCACAGTTATTTTCGGAAAAATCTATTTTTTATTACACACAGCAAAATGACACTATTAATAAGAATTATAATATTTAAATTGAATAAATACACTATCACAGAGGGCAGAACCCAAATTTCAAATGTAAATATTGCCGCCGATCAGGTTAATTTAATCATGGCAACCAAAATCGTGATCACGATTAAAATTTGATTAATTGTGCAGCCCTAGTTGGATGTTTTTTGTTTTTTTACTGTAAGATACCCAATGCAGTGAGAAACAGTGAACATACATGTTATTATTGACATTTATAATCTATTGACTTCTTGTGAGAATGAATGGGTTGTAGGAATAGAGCTGGGCAATACATCGAGTTTTCTATTTTGGCGATATAGAAAATGACAATATCGCCTATATATATATATAATTATTTTTTTAAACTTTTTTTTATACAACCACACAGTACAAATCACATCATAAAATAATTTAATGTTATTCATAGAGTGCATATTTCTGAGATATATATTTATAGCTTATTTTGTATGAAAATACTAGTTTTAGGAGTCGCTGCTTTTGTTGCTTCTCAGAACAGCGTGAAAAAGCACAGTTAGATGATCACTGAGTGCATCCTTACCCCGACCTTCATCTAAACAAGCCACACTACAGAACTCACTCACACGTGCTGTCCCTTAGAGAAGAAAATGACTAAAGTGACACATATTGTACAGCTGTTTGTTAATAAATGAGCCTGTGTGGCATTTATCATCAGCAAATTCAACTCCTTCTGTCTTTCTGGTAAGACTTTATTGAGTTAAAAATATCGAGATTAATATTGTATATTGTCAATTTGAGAAAAATATTGAGATATGAGTCTTGGTCCATATCGCCCAACCCTAGGTAAGATGATAGGCCGAGTTCACCACAACGCTGGACATACTTGCATAAATATTCTGGGTAAAACATTTTCAAGGAACATAAATAAGAAAATTAAGCATCACGAGATCTTGAGTGTGACATTGAATTTATACAATAGTTCTACAAGGGCATTTTATTAGTCAGCCGTATTAAGCGACAAGAGATTATGAATTAATATGTACCAATTTTTTTGGCTCAAGCCAACACAAACAGCTCCACAACTGGAAAGGAGACAAGGCTGTTGCCAGGCAACACATAAACATTTCTTACACACAAGCGTGCTCCTCTGTGTTTGCATATTACTGCTACTTTGTATAATTTAAAATCACCTGGTTTGCGCTGAGGTATCCTGGCCTCTTTCCTTCTCTTCATCCTCCACTGAGTCTGGTGACTACTCATAATTTAGATCACATATTATTTGTGGAAATATGTCCATCTTTATCGCGCAAAGTTTGCCACAATCTAAGATAGTTAACTAATGGTTATTAGAACACCTGTACAGTGGAGTGTTAATGTCTGTAAAAAGTCCCAGTGCTGTTGTTACTCTATATCAGCACTCATGGAATGTCTGTTGAATGAAATTACTTGGTCATAACTAACTGTTGTATAATGAACAATGCCATAAATATGACCAATTTTAGTGCAAATAGAATGTAAAAACAGAGAATAACTATGCATGCCAGAATAAAAGTAAAACCAAGTGATTAAAAAAAAAAAAAAAACATTTATATTCGTGCATGAAATTTGCATGAAAAGTTTTTAAAACAGCGAACTAGAAGATACAGCGCAGATTTAAAACATGGAGATATTCTTTTTCAAGAATACTAGCATGTCAACGTTTTCTAAGAGCAATTAAGACCTTTGGACTTGACTATGTTAGCCTGGAATCCATCCTAATCTCCTTGTATTATTCAATATTCAATACAGGCTATTAGTCTGGAAACGCTCACCAGGTGTTTGAGTTCTGGGGGCTGAGAGCGTGGGACAAACACACGCAGAGTAACCAATCAAACAAAGAGCAGACATGACGACCATAGCACGACAAGCTAAGTCGCCTCCATAAGTGGAAAATGGTGTGTAGTATGGTACAGACTTTCGGTTTTAAAGTCTCTTCTTGTTGTGGTTTCTGCGATACATCCAGGTGTTTTAAAACAGAGCAGAGCAGCAGCTCTGAACGTCTTCTCCATGGTGAAAATAATAAATGTGGCTAAAAATGTCTCTGATCCCTTTTTCTTGAACAACAGTGTGTCTGTTTTATGTCAGTTATAATCTGATAATATGTCTTAAATATAATTAGATATGGGTTTTAGATTATTTATTTAAAGTTCTTCAAGGCATATTATTGCATTGGTAACTTATCTCCGTTACTGGTCGGTCATTGTGAGTTTCCGTGAGCGGTCGGGTGTGCTTTTCTCTTTAAATGTTGTCGCCACAAGGAATTGTGGGTCAGCATTATCTTGTCTCATTTGGTAAAGGATGCATCAGTGTTTCCTCGGTTAAGGAGATAAAAAAGGGAGTATTGAGCCTCTTTTCCTTAGCTTAATGAGAACTCGGATGCTCTTTATCACGGCCACCACTTAAATACTTCCGGGGGTGAAGGAACAGTGGATAGGAAATGAGAATGGGCAGGACTATTCGGACACAACCTATGTCTCCTGCAGTTGAAAAGACATGTTCAATTGGGGCCGATGTAGAAGGGATGGAAAGCTATGCTTCATCACCCCACGTAATGTTTATGCACCGTGGTTATGTTAACTGATACCAAAAAATTTAACCGATTAATACTGACAGTTTTTTTTTTTTAAATTTAGTGCTTATGTCAATCAACTCATGGGGGTGTGTAGACGCACCGAAACTTGCAACAGTGGCCACTTTGCAACAATGACGTAAGCAAAACAAAGCTCATAAGGGACAATTCCACCCAAAAAGATGATTAGGGAATTCGAAATGATGTGGTACACTCCCCCACCAAAAAAATGAATAAAAATGGCCAGTCTTCTAGACTACCGCTCATGTCCACGTTAAGTTACTGAGAGTGAAGTCAATCAATAAGTTGCTCAGAATCGACATTTGCGCACGCAGCTGACAGGACAGAAATAGTGTCTGAGTGTCGGGCTCGGGTCAGGTAAGATATCCATCGTGTGAAAGTCCTCCTACCTTGCACTTTAGGAAGTTAAAAAGAGCCCAGACACTATCCAGCTCTGTGGTACTGTTGATCGAATGAAGAGATGATCAAATCAAGTGTTGAAGTGTTAAAGTACATATTGAAAAGTCCGTCTGTGTCCAGCCTCAGCCTCAATTACAGCATACGATATAAAATAGTCTTAGAACACACCTTAAACCCAAACCTTTATTCATCATGTTTAATATACAGAGATGCACAATTACAATCACACACATCCCCTTGTAGGATTTTTGAAAGATTCAAACTTCATCTTGTTAAAGAAGGGAATTAAAAAAAAAAAAAATGGAAAAACCTACCTAGACCAAGGGTAAATCAAACTGGAGACTTGGCGTACTATGTTAACCAAATTCCTAAACTAGGCATTGATAAATTAGTCAACAGTGAAAATGTTTATTTTTTTCTGAAAATCCCACCAGTAGGCATCCCTACATATTTATGTTGTTCTGTTTTTCCACTGTCTGCGTGTGTGTGTGTGTGTGTGCGTGCGTGCGTGCGTGCGTGCGTGCGTGTGCGTGCGTGCGTGCGTGCGTGCGCGCGTGCGTGCGTGCGTGTGTGTGTGTACTCGTGCATGTGTGTGTGTACAGAAGGCGACATGATGTGGATTGGTAGTGAGGGCTGGTGTCTCTCTCCAGAGACATTCCCTCTTTCCCTGTCAGGCGTAAACTTTGGCCTCAGTGGAGCATTTAGAATGGATTAAACGCTTACGGCCAACATTTGAGGACCGTCAGCCATTATTCTTGTTATTTTTTTCTTTTTACAATTAAAATCCGGCTGGCTTTTTGGCACCTGAAAACAGCATCAGCACAAAAAGAAAGAAAACCCTTTTTTATTTTTGAAGGTAATCAGTCACAAATCAGAAATGATGTTTTTTTTAAGGATGTATTTCTGTGACTGATATTTTGACATGGGCCTTTGTCGAGGATAGATATTTAATGCGAGAGATGTCACATCAATTTAAAATCTTATTTGAGCGAAGCAATTTAATTTTTAACAAATGGGTCTACTTAAAGAGTTGAACAATTCATTAAAATTCCAAAAGATGGTGGAACGTTACACGTCAGTAATAAAAGCAGAGTTATGCGGATTCTCCTTTAACAACATCACTGTCTATAATGAGCATCAGAGAAAAGAAATCTGGTTCAATGGAAAATCTCACCGTGTACTGGAACACACACAATAATTTAATCTAAAGAGTAAATAAACCCCAAAACCATTTTTTTCCTGCTGAATATAAATGTATTTGGGTATGAAGTAAAGCCGTTGATTGATCCTGGTCCAACTCTCAACATTTTAGTTAATGTATTTATATTTGGCATATTTACTTTTAAAATGTCATGTAAAGTGACTGCCCTCTATGGGTTAAAACCAGGCTATTACAATTGATTTTTGCTATTGGCTGAGAGCAAGATCATGTGACATTCTTGGGACCATCTTGCGTCACAAAGACAGACTGTTTGCCCCGCCCCTTTTATGAAAACTACCACCTGTGGGCTCTACAGTCTGTGGTGAGTAGGTTGGATTGATAGAAGAGTAAATAGAGAGACATATTCAGTAATGAGTAGTGAGTTAACATAGCATAGATTGTTCATTGGAGATTTTATAGTATAGACTGTGTGTGTCTTAACTGCTCTAGGAGCCCCGCCCATAATCAAGACATTTTCTGAGTTTCCCTCCTAGTGGCAGGTCAGGAGAAAGCAGGGGTTTAAATTTATTTATTAAATATCAGTGCCATTATATTAGGAATTTACCATCAGCGAGTTTCTGAGATCAGAAATAGAATTTGTGAATCCTGATGGGATCTTCCTTAGACCCTCTGCAGCCTTATATGGGGGTGGAGCAGGGTTTCCCCTAGAAAACTTGCTAAGCCTGGTGGTAGAGAAGCTTTCTGGTTGCCCACCATATGTTTGTAAAAAAAATGTTCAAAGTTCAAAGAAATTTAGAAATTATGACTATGTGTTATTATAAGCCATTTATTAACGATACTTAAACTTAGAGTTTTACAAAAGGCACAATTTTGAAATACGGTTTTAACAAACACAAAAAAAATACAATTAAAATAAATGATATCAATTATTTTAACTTAAGTTAAATCCTAGTGAATTTTAAAACAAGCCATTGTTGGTCACATTTAAAAGTAAAATAATAGACAGAGCTGAGCTCCCGACATATTCTTACCAGTGGGAATGTTTTTGATGACATATCTCCCTCTAATCACGTCCGTAATATGCATACAGCTCTGAGCAAAGATATAAAGAAGGTGGGATGAGCCACTCCTTATGAGTGGCTCATCCCACCTTCAAAACAATGTTCAGCTCCGTCCACAGCTCGAATAAGATGGTTGAACATTAAAAATCCTATTTAAATAAATAAACAAGAAGGCAAGAAAAGCCTGGTGGCCTGTCAGGCCTATAAAGCACTGGGGGACACCCTTTGGTAGAGGATGCTGTCATTAACTGTTCCATGCTGCAACGAGCTTTGTCTCATGTGAATGGCTCTGTGAGAATCACTTTCTTTGATTTCTCCAGTGCGTTCAACACTATCCAGCTGGAGGTGATGGGTGGGCTTTACATCCTCATGGATCACTAACTACCAGACTGGCAGTTAGTGAAGTAAACATGTTTATATACTGCTTCATAGTACAGCTGCTCTGTGATGGAGAATGTTTGGTTAGGTGCAACTTGCTAACGGAGAGATATCCTGGATATATCCACCTTTGTAATACAGGCCCTTTGTGTCCAAACACAGCTAGACAATGAGGGAGGCTTGATTGGGAATGGACCACACCTGAGTGACAAACTGGATGAGCGTATTCACTCAAAACCCACACTGGCATCACTGGGGGGTGGAGACATGAGGAAGAAGACCTGGGAACACAAACATAAATCGAAACAAGAACTAGAAACCTATATTTGTGTGCGTACGTGTGTGTGTGTGACAGTGTTTTCCTCATCTGACAATCATCAGGTGGTAAAATACTGTAAGACCCTGTCAGTAATATAGGAGGATAAGGCAGAGGGAGCAGACAAATAAGATGGAGAAAGTAGGGCTGTGAACAAGAAAAGAAAGGATCACATTGAGTTCCAAAAAGTGAAACCTGACTGTCTCCAGTGGATCAGATATCAAGGATTGAGTGGGAAATGAAAGCAGAGGAGGAGAGAGGGAGCAGAGGAGTGGAAAAGTGAAGGAGGAGAAGGCAATGTTGGCATGAAGATTGAAGAATTTTATCAGTGTGCTGTGACCTGCTCTGGTTTCTGCCCACAAGGTATCCTGTTTCCCCATCATGATGCAAAGTACGGTAGTAAGACTGTTAGTGAGGTTTTCTCAGGATCCACGTCAGAGGTGAAACTCAATGAATTCTAATAGCCCACAACACATTAGGAATACTGATAGGTGCAGTGTAGGTGAAGCACTGGTTCAGACTTTAAAACCTCGTCAGCCCCACCAGACCCGCCCGCGGGGGCAGCTCCAGCCTCTGTGACTCTCAATGGTGTAAAGAATAAATGAAATCACACATTCTATACCTCTCCGTAATCCTCAGAAACTCAGCTAACACTGTAGCCAACCCACATTCAGAACAAAAGACCACTGCACACTTGCCTGGCCATTATGTTCAAAGAGAAAAAAGTCAACAACTCTGCAAACTCTGCCTTTTCTCAGTCCACTGCTTCACAAAATAAACACAGAGCTCTATAACAAGAGCCTACGTGAAACTACAGGCCGAGCTGAATCCACTGATATACAGGTCGGATATGTTACGTACCAAAACAACGCCAGCGACAAAAGTCAGCAATGAGGACAAATGGTAACTCAAATTTGTTGTTCTAATCAAAAGTTGCTCAAATGTGCATTAAATCCATATTTTGATAAATCCAAATCGTGTAGTCAGATAAATACCGCCATTACTGACATCCGGGCATTTCTCAGTTGACAAATCCGTCCATTAAGCACGCAGCGGTCGTGCGTACAATGGCAGGTCCCTCCTTTATCCATTCTGATTAGTTAAAGCATTGCTGAATAACACCCATGCGTAACGGCAAAGAGTGGAATGAATTATTACAGAATTACGCATGGCACAGCGGACACCTAAATGAAAATGGATAACGTGTTTATTTCAAACCATATTGCAACATCTAGTGGTCAAAAGTTAGACAAAAAAATGATTGGAATCAATCTGACCGACATATTACAGCTACACACTTGTTCCCAAACTTGTGGAAAACTTTGGCACTGAGCTTTATTCTACAACAAGTGTATCTTTGACCTATTGTTTATTATTATCATCAAAATTGCTGCAGTTGATGTGTATACATTAGTTCAATTATTTCTGCATTTGTAGCTTTCCCCTACTGAGAATTGGCTTTATATTTGATGTAAATCTCTAGGGTTTTTGGGGGCAGACTACAAATTTCTTTATTCAAAACATGATTTATTGTCACTCAGTGTCATATATTTTAAAAATTTCACATCATCTGTTACTACTAAGGGTCCTACTTCAATCTGAACACAAATTAACCATGTAGATAATGTAGAAGCTTAGAAAAACATTATTTGTCATGGGTATGTATCTGAGAAAAGTAGCTGGGGCTTAAGAGGTAAAAGTAAATAAGATTTAGGAGAGTTTGACGGGGACCATGGATGGGTTTCTTGTGTCCAAACAATATTTGATAAATGTGCAACCAGCAGGTAAAAGACTGCTTCGGCGTGAACTATCAGTGTTGATGCCATATGGTTTGTAAGTTCTCTCTGACTGATTTGCAATAAAATGTCATTTCAAGGGAAAAACCTCCTAGTCTCTCGTTGCATCACAAATCAGAATGCATATAAATCTTTAGACGTAGATATTGCCAGACCTTGATTTCACTTACTTTTGCTAACATACTGTATCTATCCATTGCACCAGACTTACGCTTTGTTGCAGTCGTGCTGCAGCCATGAGGAGGAGGTCGCCTTGTGAAAGGACATGTCCAGGGCTTTAAATGACCTTTTTAGATCATCAGCCAGCATGGCTCGTAGATTCTTAAAGTTACCATCCAACCAGATTTTCCACCAGCCACATTTTTTCCAGCAAAAATAAAGTACATTATGAGTGCCACAGAATAGATTAAGGCGTTCATGTTATTTAAATACTTTTTATTTTAGTTGATTGCAAAAATACCAGCCACTCACGACCCAACATCCATTTAGTAATAAAACTCCTCTATTTCTTCTTCTTTTCCGATCCCCTTTCATCTACACTTTCCCGTGTCAGCAGTTGCCTTATTTTTCTGTAGTTCAGGTTTTTCAACACCCGATAAGTATCTCCACATGTTTGGTTTTTCCCAAACTTAATTTCAGCCTCTATTGTTTGTTTTGTGCCATTCTGTTTGTGTTTTGATACCAAACCATAACAATCACGCTAACGTAAGCACGTAGCTAATTGTTGTATGACACGTCGTGATATGTGGTCATGGGAAATATAGGATTATGTAACACATGATACTTAGATTATTAAGCAAAGTAAAGTAATAGTGAAATAGTAAGTATTTAAGTATAATTTGAGACGAGTAAATCAACCGACTAAGTACAACTCAAGGAGAGAGGAGCAGAAACCGAAGAAACTGTGAAACAGACAAAAGACATTTAATAACATCAAACTGATGAAACTGATTTTGAATGGCCATTCAGTGCACATGTATAGTGTCAAGTATGATAACTCTAAAGAATATTCAGCTCTCAATTTACCGATCGATTTACGTTCCTACCCTCACCTATGGTCATGAGAGTCCTTTGACCAAAAGGACAAGATCGCGGATACAGGCGGCGGAAATGAGTTTCCTTCGCGCGAGATAGGGTGAGAGGCTCACTGACTCGGGAGGAGCTCGGAGTCGCTGCTCCTTCACGTCGAAAGGAGCCAGCTGAGGTTGCTCGGGCATCTGTTTCGGATGCCTCCTGGTCGCCTCCCTTGGGAGGTGTTTCAGGCTTGTCCTATTGGGAAGAGGCCTCGTGGAAGGCCCAGGACACGCTGGAGGGACTATGTCTCTGAGCTGGCCTGGTGTCGCCTCAGGGTCCCCCCAGAACGGCTGGAGGAGGTGTGCGTGGATTGGGAGGTCTGGGCATCTCTGCTGAGACTGCTGCCTCCGCAACCCGGCCCCGGATAAAGCGGAAGAAAATAGATGGATGGATGTTCCTGAGAACCCTGTTCGAAATAAATATGTAGAATAATTATTCAAGATTACAATACTAATAAAGAAAAGTCAAATAATAATTCCTTTGATCCATGGATTCTGATGTTCAATTGTCCATTTCATTCACACACAAATTAACAGTTCATTGACCCAGGTAGAGATTTAGAGTCCAGAGGAAGGTGTGAGAGTAAGAGTTGATGTGCTATAAAAGCCTCCTACCACCCGGATTAAGCAGGAGGTGGGGTTCCATGCTGGAAGAGTCTGAATAACAGGTTCTCCTGGATACAGTGGGCTTAATGCCTTTCCATAGCCTACCATCAATTACCTGGCCTGTGCTGAGAACAGGACCATGTAATACAAATATTTCTCTGTGTACACAATTCGTTAAATAATACGGGTTGTATTATAAATAAATTATATTATATATATTAGTCAAATATGGTACAAAATATTTCATTTTATGATTCTCAGATTATGAAATTATCATCAATACCATTAGCTATATAATTTAATCATCTAAATACTTAAATATCAGCATATATTCAATATAAATATCAAAATAGCAGCTTGCGTTTTAAGTGCAAAGTGCATAGTTCTAACTTTACTTAAGTCTGCACGCAACCCTATTGCCAGATACACATTATGTTTTAAAATCTAAACACACACAAAAACCTGTACATTTCTTGGCAGAAAACAGCCCAATCTGGCAACAATAACTTGTTGCCTCGTTTCTGCAGCCTGCTGATTCAAACAGATGCAGTGGTATTTGTTTCGTTCTTCACCAGCCAAAACAATGCTACCCGCCAAAGTAATTTTTTTTACCCGCATTTGGCGGGTTGGCGGGTTTTCATTTAAAGACCTAGACATCTCCCATAAAGTGGTTAAGCAACAAAAGCTGATAAATATAAACTTTTGCCGTCTTTAAAATATGTCATAGATTAATCTGAGTGGAGAGTGTTACTGAAGATTGGGAGTTTTTTTCTTTAGTCTTCTTTTTTCTTTTCTGATCATCAGAAACTGTTGTTTGGTAATCCAATTCATGAACATCACCTCAGGCCAATCTCTTTTTCTTCTTTTCTTAGGATTAGAGATGATGAGGTCTGAGAGTGAGGTTGTGTTTTGTTAAATAAAACAAAATGTGTTGTATATAAACTCATTGTAAGAAACTCTGTAGCAGCTACTGTTTCTTCCTCCTCTTGTGCTTTGATGAGCTGCCAAAAAAGGATTAAATTCCACTCGTAATAATACTCCCACTTTCTCTAAGGGTGATGCAGAGGACAGGATGGTAGGAAGGAAGTGGAGGCACAGAGGGATACTGGGATTCTGTCTCTACGCTGTGCTTACTTTCTTTCTGCTTTATTCCAGCATGCATTCTGTCTGATTTATACTTGAGCTCATCATTAAAGCGGAATTCTCTCTTGGATTTCTTTTTCCTCACAAGGTTTTCGCCCTTCCGTATTTTGTGCAAATTTCTGCACGCACGTTTTGAAAAACGTTTCCACTCTACAGCAGTCACATTTTCTTTATTTCAGCTGATCGTCACATGTTAGTTGTCAGTAGGGATGTCCCGATCGGGTTTTTTTGCCTCCGAGTCTTTTGATTTTGAGAATTGGCCGAGTCCCGATCTGATACGACATCAAAAAGATAAAGAAGAGCAAAAAACATATCCAGGATGTCCTTTATTTATTTTATTCTCCTTATTTTAACATTCAACCCTAAACAGAGCACTTCTGTGACGTAGCTTGATCAATCAAGCAATACATTAAAAAAATGTCACTTTAGACTATAGTGCCAGATTAAATAATAACGATACGTTTGGTCTCTTCCAAACCGAACAAATATTGTAGGGATTTACCTGCTGTTGAACTCCTTTATTAAAACGTCTGAGAACATCGCTCTCCACCTCCACTCTGCATCCAAACAACAGACAGGGCTCCTCTTTTTGACACAAGTTCTTCTGTCATCATGTTCTACTAGTTCTACAGCTTCAGAGCTTTCTTATCTATTTACACCGTAACCAGAGCGCTACTGTTTACCTTCACAGTGCAACACTGAAAAGGCTCCGATCTGACGCGGCGCAGCGTAGCATTCCGAACGTTGTGTAATCAATACACCGGTACGGCGGTATATTAAAAATTTATATCATAACGAAAATATATACCGGTATATACCGCCCACCCATATAATGATAATAAATATACATATATATCTGATTCCTGATCGGGAGAAAATGTCCGATTCTGATCGAGTCTGAAACCACGTGATTGGGCCCAATTTCCGATCACGTGATTGGATCGGGACATCCTTAGTTGTCACTGTCAATCATAACTGCTATAGTTGACACTTGTTGACCTGGGCGATAAAACAATGATAATATTTATCGCAATAGAGATGTAATCACTATCAATAGAATTTATGTGCGATAGAATGTTCAGAAATTTCACTGAGCTCCGTTAGAAAGAAGCAGAAACAAGAAGAATAAACAAGCTCTGACCCAGAACCGCAAGGCATTCTGGGGGATGTCGGCAGATGAAAGGCTTGAGCTGCTCCAAAGTAGCTGTGTACATATAGTAGTTTCATGTTTCACCACCTGAAATGATGACCCGAGCAAACAGCGCGGTCAGTACTGGCTTGTCTGTAATCGGGCCAACGTGTAACGTGTAGTGACATATTACTGTTCATCAGTGTTGGAAATTAGCGAGGGCCACGGTCAATTTGGCCTCAATTTAGCCAAGATTGCAACTTATTAATATCCTCCGTTCACGGGAGCTCAGCAGTGCACGCCACCTCTCCGGTCCCCCACACACACAGACAGTGCTGCTTGTCACAGCCTACCTTAAGCTGGTGGTATTGGTTCTACTCGGCTCAGTTCTACTCTCTTTTTGCGCATTTCCACTGGCAAAAAGGACCTCCTCCGTGGTACCTGGTGCTGCTTTTTTTAGTACCTCCTTTGTAAAAAAGCAGCCCTGGTCAGAAAATGTGACGTAGGCACAAAAGCAGATTCTAATTTGGTTTGAGAATCATCACAGCGTAGAGTCATCATTCATCAACTCACACACCACACAGAGGAAGCATTTGGCCACCATTGATTTTTGTTGGTGATCTTGTGAGGATGGCAGGAAGAAGTGCAATCTGTGGAGTATGGCAGGTTGGTGCTCAATGGAAACGCTCTGGAAAAACAGTATCGGGTTCTGAAAGCGAGGAGTGCGGAGCCGTGCAGAGCCGATACCGCCATTGGAAACGTGCCAAAAGTGAACCAGTCCAAGTTCCTCCTCAGATCCACCCAAAGTTCCCGCAAACACAATAACAGAGATGTACCTGCCAGCAATGACTGTGAACTGCAAACTGGACTAAAGCTAACTAAGCTAAGCTAACCCACCGAAACATAAGACTGAGCTGATTTATTATTTACAAAATGTTACATACATTTATTTAATGTCTATATTTGTAGATTGAACTTTTTTTTTCCTCCTTAGTTTTGTTGAAATGTTTTTAAAAGATTTTGTTGAAAATAAAAGTATTTAAGTTTGGCCTTTTTTCTTATGGTCCTTTAGGGTCCTTATTTTCAATAGGTTAAAAAAATGAATCAGTAATTATCGATATGAAAGATATCATGATAACATTTCAGGCATATCGCCCAGCTCTAGTTGACAGTGACATCCTAATATTGTATGCTATGCATGCATAGTGTATCCTAAAAAAAATAACAACAGGGGAGTTCCATATGATACTGTACATCCATTTTTCCTTTTGCTTCTTGAGTTCATGGTCACAGTTATGGGGTTTAAACGTACTCACATAAGGCAGAGACCAATGTGTGAAATAAGCTCACATTTGATTCCAGCCTATCTTGAATTTTAAAACTTCAGTTACCTTGATAACTGTGTTTATGGCACATAATACATTTATATATTTAAGTATTGCATTTTAATAGCCGCTGTATTCTGTAGAGTGAGGATTTTCAACCATTTTCTTTAAAGGTTTGGAATTTTCCCACTGCTGTGATAGCAACATACTTTTTTTTTTACCTTTGTCTGCACATGCTGTCAACAAGTGCAATCTTTTTAAGACAGCAATGGATGTTTTGTTATTGCAATTAAATAAATGAATATATTTGATAGCATAATTGTGACCATCACCAGCCCTCCCTATGGAATGCAATATTGGCATCGTATCGGAAGTGAAAAAGTTGTATCAACATTCCTATTTATTAAATTAATTTACTAAAACCATGATAAAGCTGTTATTAAGTCAGTGATGCTCAACATGACGCTATTTATGTCATAAATGTATTTATTATTCCCCAGAAATCCCTAAAAGGGAAAACATTTTTAACCCCTTTTTATCTTTTTCTTTGTCCCATTTTTGGCCCTTTTCCAAAATATTTGACAAATTTTAGTTTTTTTCCTTTTGCCAATAAATATCAATTTTTCCTAATATTTTTCCTTTTTTGCAAGTTTTTTTTAATTCAATTTTTGTCAATTCTTTCACCACTTTTCATCCAAATAAGCTTTCCTTTTTCCCCTACATTTTGCCTCTTTTTGTTCCACATTTTTGGCCTTTGTCACTATTGTTTGTTACATTTTGTTCATTTAAACTACTTTTTGCCATTATATACCACCTGGTTTCTCTGTTTTTGTCAATTTCTTTTGCCATTCTTGAGTGCTTTTTAGTCACTATTTACTATTTTCTTGCCAAATTTTTGCCACTTTTTGGACCATTTTCTGCCTCCTCTGATTCATGTTTTTTTGTTATTTTACTTACACTTTACTAATTGCTGTTAACTCTTTGTTTACTTTCTCTGAACAGCAGCTTCGTCAAATGGTGATTGGCTTGATCACCATTCAATCAATCTAACTTGACTAATACGTTTTCAACAATGAATCCCTCTGTAAAAACTGAGGGGGATGAATTTGTGTTTTTTATGAAAGTGCGGGTGTGGCATCCCCCCACGGGAGATATGCGCCTGCCTACAATGCTTACAGGTTATTTAATAATTATTTAGTGTGGTAACTTATTGTGGTTAGTAGTTGGATGGGAGACCACTGAGAATTCCACGTACCTCAGTGGGGTGGTATCTGTCATTGTGTCTTTGGGCAAGACACTTTACCCACATTTTCTAGTATGAATGTAGTGTGTGAGTAAGTGTTGGTGGTGGTCAGAGGGGCTGATGGCGCACTATGGCAGCCTTGCTTCCGTCAGTCTGCTCCAGGGCAGCTGTGACTACAATAGTAGCTTACCACCACTAAGTGTAGAATGAAAGAATAATGCCTTAATTCTGTAAAGTGTTTTGAGCGCTATATGAAAACCAATGCATTATTTTTTTTTTTTTTTTTTTTTTTTTTTTTTTTTTTTTTTAAAGGATTTTTTTGGCTCTAGTGGCCTTTATATGACAGTTGCTTGACAGGAAAGGGGGTCAGAGAGAGCAGGGAATGACACGCAGGAAAGGGTCCCAGGCCGGAATCGAACCTGGACCCGCTGCAGGTGAGGAACTATAGCCTCTGTACATGGGGCGGGTGCTCTACCCACTGAGCTAAACACCGCCCCAACCAATGCATTATTATTATAATTTCTTCAAATGACATGCTTCAATAAAACAAATCATTGTGTTCTTGGAGTGACATCATCAGGGGGTTGTTGCTAGGTGCTTACTTTATGAAATGCGTTTTTCCCATAACCACTAAAGCAAAAACTGGGAGACGGATTTGTGAATAACGTGACATTTGACTTTGATTTGAACTGAAAGTGAATAGAAACTGCACAAATACATGTCTGTTCTTTAAAAACCTTATATAAATGAGGCTGAAAGCTAAATGTAAAAATAGCTGAAAACTAATTGAAATGACAGCTCTAGCACTTATCGGTCAGTCTGCAATTAGCTTTTCCATTGTTTGCGCTACTTTCTGGAGCACTCTGCTATTAGCAGTGTTAGTTTTGACAAGAAATTTGAATTTCGTTTTCGTCTAGTCACTCACCAAAGACTGGATTTAGTTAATGTCATATTTTAGTCTTTTAGCTGTGTTGTCGTTAAAATTAAGTCTGTGGAAATTAGCTTTAGTTTTAATCTGAGTTTAGTCTGTTTTGTTATACTGCACTAGATTTAGCAAAAAATGTCATAGTTGTAAAAACTCCATTGTAGACATACCTTTAACTATGTATTTTGTCATGAAAACTAAGAATGTGTCATGTTACTCCTTTTTAATGAAAACGTGTCCAAGGCCCGTTAGAAAAGTGCAATACATAACCATGTTTTTCACAAGTTGTTGTGTTTTTTTTTTTTTTTTTTTTTGTAATTGAACAAATGACTTACAGCCTGCAAGAACGACGCTCATCTCAAATAAGACTAGTACAGTGCCCGTCGGAAGTATGTATTCATATAGTGGGAGCTTAAGTAGAGTTGTCTATTATGGCCAAATGAGTATGTGTTTGACATTTGGATGTACAAAGAGGTGTACGTACTCTGTACTCTGTAGTGTTATAAAGGGGTTTATGCGCAGGTGCAAAGTAAAATACTGTATGCGATTTTCTTGGTTTAATTTTATGGGACATGAATAATGATAAACTGATAAATAAAGTTTGCACCAATGCAGCAGTTCAGGTAGAATCGGATAAAAGACACAAATGTGTACAAATAAAACTATTTGTTTAGCATTTGACACGTGTTAGTGCAGGGGTGATTATCATCCAAGGTTTGTAATTATTATACAAACAGATGTAACTTAACAAGCAGACTGAGAATAACTTCATTTATAAATCACGTGTGTGGCTCACACTACCAAAGGAAACATGGTTTGTGTGTGTGTGTGTGTGTGTGTGTGTGTGTGTGTGTGTGTGTGTGTGTGTGTGTGGGCTCCACGCACGCGCATCAGAGCTGCTTGCATGCGCACACTCAATGACTCACATCAAGTTGAACTGTGTGTGTCTCTCGCCCAATGCATGAGACTTGAGAGCTCTGCTAGTATATCAGTGTGAGTGCGGCTGCTCAGACGGCCTCCTCCCTCTCCGATCTAACCCTCCGTCCAGTGTAACCCGCCTTAATTCCGCAGTGATTTCAAAATAAAATGAAAATAAACATTATGAATCACCAAATAACTTCAAAATAATAAATACACATGCTCGGCATATGTGCAAGCAGTCAAAAAGGTTTCAGGTCAAAAAAGTTTTAGGATGAACAGACACCATGTCTGGGAGAATTTAGCCCCACAAACACACACGCATGCACACATGCAGAACTTTTATAGATATATAGATAGATAGATAAACCTTTTTTTTTTTTACTCTATTACACTAGTTCTTTACTTTATTGGAGGTAAAGAACTCTGCAAGCTTCATCAGTGCATTCACTGAACCCTTCGTAATTGGGAAAAATAAAATACAGTTTCTTTAAAACAGGTTCATATTTTAGTTTTATTGAGTTTTTGCTTTGTTCAAAACGGTTTTAATTTACATTTTTTTAATTATTATTTAAAATGACTATTGTAATTTATCTTTTAATAAACTAATAAATTAATTTTGTGTAACACATTTTACTGTGTATTTTGAGCTGTGCCCAGAAGCTTAGAATAGAACACTTTTCTGTAAAGGCTTGTAATTCAGTGTATTTTTTAAAAATGTTTTTAATTCCGTGCAAGGGTTGCTTCAAAATGTTTATTTATTTCAAAACAAGTGCACATGTCCAACATTAGTCTTTACAACACATCCTTTCAACAATATCAGAAACTACATTTATCAATGATTAAGGATTTGTTTTTAAGTGAATTTATCGTACCATGCAGCTAGAATTGATGGGACGCAGTGTATTTAATGTTAAAGAAACTTAAAAAAAAAAAAAAAATCAGAGATTTTTCATTCATGCTGCTTAAAAAGAAAACATGCTTCAGATGGAAAACGATCACTCTGGGAATCAAACCACAGATCTCAATGTGAACGATTGGATTATACCTTTGCTACTGCTAATGAAAACAAGATGCTATAGCATAGAGATGAATGCATGAATTATTAGAGAGATAGACAGACAAATTGTGTTTTAATTCAGATGAACTACAGTTAAACAGGGGCGATAGATCACCTTAATTATACAACATGTACAGCTACATTTGTTTTCTACATTTAACCCCTCCCTGAGGAGCACTGGGCTGCCTTATTGTAGCACCCAGGGAGCAGTTAAGGTTAAGCCCCACAGTGATGGCCCAGGTGGGATTTGAACCAGTGACCCTTACAAGCCTGTTTCCTTAACCACTAGACCACCACCATGTGTCTGTGCAGGTTGTTGTGGAGCCTGTGTGATATCACGCATTGAAATGTGTCTAAATATTGCTTTTTTTTTCTTCACTCATTTCCCTCACCATTCACAGTGTGTGGAAAAACACATTTTTCTCTTGATTTGGAGTTGCAAGTTGTCCCCCCCCCCCCCACACACACACACACACACACACACACACACACACACACACACACACACACACACACACTCCCCCCACTGTGGATGTGTACTGGTACTCATCCCACAAATACATGTTTTTAAAGGGAAACAGGCTTTTCATCAGTGTAACTTCAGTGCGTCTGTGGCTCAGTGAGTCGTCCATTAATCGAAGGGTTGGGGGTTTGAATCCTGCTCTATCCAAGTCATTGTTGTTGTGTTAATATACACACTCATACATTGCCTCGTATGAATGTGTATGAATTGTGCCTGAATGTTGGTGGTGGTAGGCGCAAAATGGCAGCCACGCTTCTGTCAGTCTGCCCCAGGGCAGCTGTGGCTACATTGTAGCTTACCACCACCGGTATGACTGATGTGACTGGTGTGAATGAATAATGGTTTCTGTACGTGCTTTGAGTCTCCTTGATAAAAGCGCTATATAAATCCAAGCCATTATTATTATTATCCTCTGTCCCAAAGTGTGGAAGGGGAAATAGGTTTGAGCTCCGTCCGTCCATGCGTCCGTCCGTCCGAGTTAAAGGGGACAGCTTTTCTCAGAAACCGTTTAAAATACGATAACCAAATTCGGTGTGTGGCTTCACACTGAATAAATCCAATTTTTTCAATAAACTGTATTTCTCGGGGCTTTGTGGGAGAGCGATGCTGTTGCTCATGCTAACATAGATTGTCCCACACCAGACAGACAATGGAAAATGTGCCCCCTAACCCTTATTATTTTGTTTAACTTTGTATTAACTCTATGCATCCCTCGATCGGACGGGGATTGTTCTCACTGTCCAAACACAAGGAGGAGATCAAACAGGCCACATCATATGATTTCTGGATATTTACCTGGATAATATCGTCACCTAAAGGGTTCAAGTAGATTTTTGTATGTTGTCGTCTAAAGCAAAGACTCCATTTGTTACGTAGGCTGAGGGTGTTTGGTGTCAGCCAGAACTCCATGTTTTTATTGTATCAGGTACAGGTTTGTACTCAGGCAGGCGCATAGGCTTGGAACGGTAACAGTTTTTGTTGGACGACACATTGTCCCACAAAAATATGGCAGATAAACAATGTTATTAACATTTTTTGTCTAAATTAGCCACTAATGTAATAATAATGTATCATAATAAAGCAAGCACACCCTTTCAAATGCAATACACTTCATTCCTCATGAGTATATACCAGTGTATGTGGAATATCAAGAACATTCCGCAACGGAAGTGTTTCCGACGGACCGGTATTATGATATGATATGAAAAATATTAGAGTATCCTAATCAACTTTCACTTACTTTCATACATGTTTCGATGTATTCTTCTTGTTCTTCTCTGTTCTGGTGGGTTAAAAACATCCACCAGAAACGTGTCCGTCTGTAATACCGGTCCGTCGGAAACACTTCCGTTGTGGCCATTTTGCATTCGTGTTGTGACCTTTTTGCATTTGTGTTCATTTCTTTAAATGCATTCACCTGACACTTCACGGCCACCGGGTTTCCGCAACGGAAGTGTTTCCTGTCCGTCTGAAACACTTCCGTTGTGGCCATTTTGCATTCGTGTTGTGACCTTTTTGCATTTGTGTTCGTTTCTGTAAATGCATTCACCTGACACTTCCCAGCCACTGTAGGGCAGAGCTGCCATGGAAGGCGCTATTCGACCAATAGGACCAAGTTAGGATTCAGTAACTTGATGAAAAGGAACTTAAATACCCCAAAAAACCGACACAGAATAGCCGACAAAACAATGAAACTACAAGAACTTCAAATCACACAGTACTGTGTCTGCACTGCTGTTGGCAGGAAGCAACTCCAGCAGAGTCCAAGCAATGTTTCCAGGATAATTCACAGTTTAAAACAAATAATAGACAATGTGGACCAACACAACATTGGAAGTGAGTCATAGACCAATCTCGCAAGTAACAAATAAAAACAATATGATTTTAATCCAGTCTTCCTGTGACTTCTAAACTTGAAGATGATTCATGTCTTTGCTCAGCTGAAGATGGGCTAGGGAGAGGGAATATTACAGAGCCTCCATGTACTCAATTATTATTGCATCACCTCAGAAAATCACTGCCAGAACACAGTTTATTCAAAGCAAAGGTTTTCCAACACCTTTTTATTTAGTTTTTATCCATGCATGAACATTATTGAACATAATTTATTCATGTCAAGAAAAGTCTAGGGGAGATAACGTGTGCTTTATTATTTTCATCGTTACAAACAGTAAATATACTTTTTATGTGTCATTAAAAAAATCACCAAAGTAGTTGGTGTAAGAATGGCAGAGCATTTAGTTTCATGCATGAAACACTTCCCGGAGTGTCAGTGATGCTTTTAGGCAAGTGACTTGTGACTAACACTTTAAATGATCCAAATTAATCAGTTTTAGTTGCTGCTAAAGACCTTTGACCAGAATTTAGAAAAAAAGAAATTATTTTTAAGAGTTTAGATGTTAGCTAAACTATTCAGCACAGCAGACTGTTCAGCAGGCAGAGACTTCTAGAAATCCTCCAGTTGTGCAGTAGGTGGTGATTTTAAAAAGTAAGAATTTTCTAAGGGTAGCACAACCGTCAACTCCCATTTTAGTTTATTAATTTAATTTTCTAAAACAGTGCAATTTAACTAAAAATAAATCTTGAATGAAATAAATAAAGGAACAATACAAATGAAGAAGAACCCTATTAATTTAAATTCTGGTTCTATAGTAAACAATGCAAAACTGCGTAACTCTTTTTCTTTTTAAAAGTGCAACTGAAAATATATTTTGTGCCTTAACAATTGGACTTTACTGTATTTACGTCAGATATTTTTTGGACCAGCAGAGGGCGCTGGTAACCCAGTGGTCGGTTTGCATGCAGAAATTCTTGCAGTGAAAAAGATATGCTATGCGCTAGCAGACAGCGCTAATAGCAAAAAACGTGACTTTTACAGATATTCACGTAATATTACAGATATTCCTTCGGTGCTAAAGGGGTAAGGAATCATTTATGAACATTTTTAAGAGTATAAGGCGACCAGAAAGAAAGTAGTAGCAGATTCCGCCCTCCGCCTACACTTCTGGACAAGAAAAGGATGAATTCAGTTTTCACAGTATTGATGTGAACCGTGATACCTATGAATCGGTTTTTAACTGCCTTACGATTAATCATTACATCTCTACTTGTTTGCTTTTTTACCCTACATTTTGCCTCTTTTTGTTCCACATTTTTCCTTTTTTCACTACTACATTTTTTTCGCACTATCGATTATCGATGTGCTCGCGCTAAGTATTGATTTTTTTTTTTCTTCTCTCAAAACCTTTTCTGCTTTTTCACTAAAATGTGCTGTTACGACTTCACAGAAATGTTATCACTGTTTGTTGAAGGAACCAATATATTGTTTACTGGAATATTGCACTATAATGATGTGACCCTATTTTTTGTTTACAGAAAGCACCATTGGAGATACTTAATTTGTTTACATTGGTATGTTGACACTTATTTACAGAAATGTTACACTAAATAGTGTCACTGTTCATAGGACACTTTTTCAATTTATTGCCTATTAGAGTTATAAAATATTTTTTTTTTTTTCACTTAATCTTTTCTTCTTGTTATGTCATAGATTTTCGTAGATTGATTTCTGACCAATGTGTTGATAATTGCACTATTGTCATATCGTGAGATAATTGTTATTGTGAGCTTTGTATCACGTATCGTATCGTGAGGTACCCAGAGGTTCCCACCTCTTTTTGACTGCTTTTATCCCATTTTAGCCACTTTTCACTATTTTCTTCCCACTTTTAGGCATTTTTTTGCCACCTGTTACTAATTTTTTGTCACTTCACTTACACTTTACCCATCGCTGTTAACTCTTTGTTTACCTTCTTGGAACGGCGGCTTCGTCAAATGGTTGTCTGTAATTGGCTGGATCTCTATTCAGTCAATCTAAATGGACCAATACATTTTCAACAATGAATATCTTTGGAAAAAGTGAGGCGGATAATTTTTTTTTAAATGAACTTGTGGGTGTTGCATCCCCCACTGATGAGGGCCCTGGCTTTGATTCCAGTGTTCATCATCAGCTGTGGCGTGAGAGACTGCTTTTGAGGATTCCTTTTGATGTTTCAGCTGCATTTTTATTTATTTTTATTATTCATATTCTCTGTGCATTGCTGTGCTGCTCTGTTCAAAGTAGCTCAATGTCACATGATAAAGCACATCGTGGGAAACACTTCCTCAAGTGCAGAGGGCAATGTTCTGCTCAGTGACTGACAACTGTAAAAGTGACATGTGTTCGGCTGTTATTGACAAAAAAAGTACTGCATATACTGTTTCTTTCTAGTTCTGTCTTAGTACATAGCCTTATAATTGTGAAGTGATGAAGCAAATTTAGTACAACTGACTTTATATGCCTAGCTGTACAAAAATCCAAGAAAAATAGTGCCAAATACAAAAATCCAATAAAATCTTTTGATTTTGTTTTTTGTGTAAAAAAAAAGAAAGAAAAAAAGAGCAACCACTCATTAAACAATGTAACTTTAATTAATAACTTTTCATTTGTGATGGTGTAATTTAATTATATTGCACATAGAAATTATAACCCCATGATATACATGGATAGATTTAAATCACATGAAGTAAGATATATTATGAAACATGTTGGATGTAATGATAGCCATAAATTATACATAAGCTGCAATTTTAATATCCCTGTGCCATATACCCTTTTATAAAATGCTGCTTTCAGTTCCAGCTGTGTTTTTTGTGACTTAACTTAAACTTAATGGATATCTTTGTTTAAAGCAAGAAGATTCTTAATTAGCTTCACTGGTATCAAAACTTTCAACATAACATGAAACAATATAGAGGGTGCTGGTTTAAATCCTACTCGTGGTCTTTGTTTTTTGTTTTTTTTTACCATGCAATGTAACTCAGTGTTTGTTATTTTATATTGCAGAGTTTTGCAGAGAACACCATGAACGAGTTGCTGGGCTGGTATGGCTACGACAAGGTGGAGCTGAGAGACTCTGACAACCTTGATATTGGGGAGATGCCACAGCACATCTCTATCCTCAGAGGTACATCACTTTGTCATGGTGTGTGTCATTGTGTTGTCTATAGGTTAAAATACCAGACCATTTGACTTGTTGTCATTAGTTGGATTTGTGCTATTTTGAAAATTAATTCAACACCTTGAAAATTAAACTTGTTGTGACAGTGTTAAGAAACATCACAACAAATGTATATGTATGGACATTTCAGACGACCCCATTTAAACTCCAGGTGACCCCAAAACAACTATAGAATATAATGATGGAATGAATGAGTGATAACACACATTTTAAAGAATCTCATTTTGTAAATAAGTGGAAAGAAACAGTATTTAGTGTCTCCTGAATAGATTTATTTTTATAGTTTTTATTGTTTCTGGTTATCTCCCACTTGGTGTGGGACCAAGTCCATCATCATTATTATGATTATCAATAAACATTATTATAAAAGCCTATGTTTTTTTTATTAATGTTTTCATTTGTACATTTTTCACTTTCTCTCTCAAGTAGTGTGATTGTGTACCCCTAGGGGTACACGTACCCCCATTTGAGAAACACTGCTAGTTCAGCTGTTTTGTTTAAAAGCTTTTTGACGGAGCAGCCACATTAAATTAGGAAGAAAAAATATCATAGGTTCTTAAGTAGTTAAAAACATATATAATAATTTGTTTATTTAGTTTTCTACATTATCAAATGTTTGTGCAGCAGACAGAGAAGTCCATCTGCCTCCAATTTAACTTCCTCAAATGTCATTGTGTGCTTCTGTGCACTCACGTCTCCACATTGAACGAGCAAAACATTTATTTAAATAGGGTGGTCTCCACCACTTCTGCACGTGCACTAATCATTGCTGCAGTCTTAGTGAATTTCTTGCAGCAGGCGAGGAAACTGCGTCACCAAAGGATTTAGGGACGAGGGATGGGAATCAAAAACCGGTTCTTTCTGAGAACTGGTTCCCAGTAATCCAATTCCTAGGAATCGTTTGTTTGCTTGCCAGTGGATTCCGCTTATCGGTTCCTCTTACGTAGCAAATACGTAACGATAAACTCCTCCAGGTCCTGCATATTGTGTGTTTATGCTAGCACTAAGTGAAGCTCCTTCCACCATGTAGTTGTTTGCTGTCCACCGCAGAAAATCCACCTCCTTCATTTCCTGATCATTTAGCAGAGTGTTTGGACACAAAATGTTTGCTGGTTCATTACCTCTGCCAAGGAGGTAATATCTTTACCACTGTTTATTTGTATGTTTGTCTGTGCATCATAAATACATAATAGATTTTGACAAATCTTCAACCAAAGATAGATATTGGGCCATGGAATGTTCCATAAAATTTTGGAGGGGATTTGTATCAATATACAAATTGTGAATCAGTGTGAAAATTAAAAATCTACATCTCTCATCATTGTCAAAATTCTAAAATTAAATATCTTGGTTAATTATTGACCAATCTTTCTGAAATTTGACTCAGTTATGTTGGGTTGGGTCCTCTGTTACTAGGGATGTCCCGATACTACTTTTTCATTACCGATATGATACCGATATTGCAGCCTTGCGTAACGGCCGATGCCGATATTGATCCGATATCAACATGAATCATACATACATACTTTTTTTTTTCTTTAATAAAAAAATAATAATGAGTTATTTTGTAGTGTGGAATGTTAGAAAAGGCTTCGGTCATGTTATGTCACTCAAACAGAGAACAATAGTCAGCAACAGTAGGTATGAGAAAATGAACCCATTTATTAATAACCAATTGGTTACATACCACAGTATTCTACAATTGAATAAAATAAAAAAAAACGTCGGAAATTTGAATCTTACCGATATCCGATATTGATATCAGATTGGGACACCCCTATCCGTTACCCCACCGAGTTAATCCGGATGGAATTCAGATTGCGCATTTTAAAGTGTGAACAATCATGGCACCATAATCAGGATCCAGATAACAGCGAATACCTGGCAAAGAGAATATTTAGTGCTTGCGGGGGTTTGCGCTCTCTGAGTGCTTTTGTTGTCATTGTTTTCACTGTTTGCGTACAGTAGCGTCAAGTAAAGTTTCCTTGGCTTGTCTGTACATTGTTTAAAGTTTCTGTTTTTTTGCATTACTCCTGCCTGGCCTGCATGCTGCCTCCTCTCTGCATTTGGGTTCTCCACCACACCAAACCCTGACAGGTGTTTTTTGGTTGGTTGGAGCTTGACAAATGACAACAATCCACCAGCACTCACTGTTTGCAAGGAAGATCACACACACACACACACACACACACACACACGCACACACACACACACACACACACACACACACACACACACACACACACACACACACACACACACACACACACACACACACACACACACACACACACACAGATAGGTAAGAAATAAAGCAGAGCCATCTCGATTTCTTCCAAGAACCCCAAAAACATAGTATTTGAGGTTTATTTTCCCAAACTTGCCTGTTTTCCAGAGTTTTAGCCTCTGAAAAGTCACTTTCTGAGCAACTCTACACAAGCAGGCTGATTTGTGGCCTACCTATGCATATTCATGAGTGGGCGTGTCTATAAATGAGATATTGACTTCCTCCTCCCCGCACGGTGATGTAGGGCCAGAGGACGACCCGCCCTCTTCCCACCCACTCCGTAGCCGACGTCATGCTGCTTTATAAACATGAGACAGAGCGTGGGGCGGGGCATTCACTGGTACATACATAGACTGTAGAAAATACATACATAGCACTGCGTGAAGGATGCTGAAATGCTCACCTTCGTGGGCGTGTCTGTTTACATGTCAATCACGGCAGAGAGCTTCCTGGAGGCGCGGCTTCTCCAGTTCAGTGCCGTGTCAAATTCATCATCAAAGTGGGAACGCGTCATCAAATTGGAGCGAGGTGTTAGGGCTCACCCTGCAGTAAGAAAGGAGCAAATCATCTTCTAACTAATGATTGAGGGAATCAATGAAAAAACACTTTGGGCATGTGTATGAAGCCCAAATAGCACTTTATGATGTTTAATGCACAGAAAAGTTGATTTACCATAACATGGACCCTTTAAACTCCAAACTCTAACTTACCCTACCACTGTTCATGATGGTTGGTTGGTTGTTTATTTATTGGTTGTTTAATATTTCAAATGTATTTGATTTAGTCATTTAAACAAATACTAATTGAACAGCTGAGTTTTCAGTGATCACATGATGTTAATGAAGCTATTACTGAGGGTCTGCTGCTCTAATCAAGTATTTGCTTACATTTATTTTCATGACTGTGAAGTAGAAAGCATTTTATAGTGCTAAAGAGCAATCCTTAAAGTGTATCGTAATTCATTTGAGCCTTCAATTATCAATTGACCAACCAAACCAATGTGTTGATGATTTTTTTTTTAACATCTGTTATTCTAATATATATTGCTGGGTGTAACATTTGCTGTGATTGTAACTTTTTGGCTTCTCCATAACTGTGATAGCATGCTGTCTTTTTCCCTCCTCTGCCAACTCGAGTGCAGATTTGCTTTGTATGTTCATTATCTAACTTTTTATTTTGCCCGTGGGACAAGATGTTGGTATTTTTTCTGAAAGAATTACTGCAGAACCATGAAATTATCCTTGCACTGTAACAAAAACTTTATTTAGCCCTGATAATTTGTTTTGTATTCTATGATAAGTTTGTTACTTCAAGATGATGTTTACTAATCTTATTTTGTAGGGCCCATCCATTCATGGCGGCTGAATAACCGAATCATACATTTTGGAAGAATTTTCTAGTTGGCGCCACTCTTTATTTGTTCAGTAATTGCTTCATTTTGCTTGATTCTTCTGGTACAGATAATGTGTTGCCAAAAAACCCAGCTCTAGCAGAGAACAGCGAAGGCTCTCCGGATCAGGCCAACGGCTCACACTCCTTGCCAACTTCCAGGAACGGAGTCGCAGAGCCCTCCACATCCAACCCTTCAACCACAGAACATGGCAGCATGCCCATCATAGTACCCATGATCCCACCGCCACTGATCAAGCCTTCTGCAGGTAGAGAGTGCTGTTATAGTTTAAATTTCAAAATAAAAAAAGATCAGTATGGGAGAGTCAGTGAAGCATGGTCATGATTTGAAGCAGGACCTACTTCTACAGGTAAATACCTTTAAACGTCCAAATTACGAAAATATGAAAGTTCAAAAAAAGGTGGCATTCTAATGTGAATTTAACATCAGTCGAGGCTTGAACTCACAATTTTTGGCACAATAGAAGATGTTCTATCTCAGCTCTATCTCTGCAACTCTGCAGTACATATGTTTAAAAAATATTTTTGCTGTTTTTTCATGTTTTTAAGTTAAAGTAACCCTAACACTTTCAACTTCACTTTCTTAATCTGATTCACTTAATTACCTTTTCTAGCTAGCCTCAGGGACGACAGATGGAAGTTAGCTTTGACACTTTAATCTACTGCACTAAATTTCCCCAAAATTTGAGCGTCTGTTTTTTCACACGGTCCCTGCTGAATTAAGATAAGATGAGAGGACAACCCACATTTTGATCCGAGCCAAAACAGCGCACCGCATCACACTGTTTGAAGCGAGAGTTGTTAATAGGGAAGTTTGCAATTCTTTTGGTTTGAGGGCAACATTTGGGTTTTAAAATTGAGACGCATTAAAGCTGCAGTATGTAGAATTGTGAGACTGAAATGGAAACAACCACGCCACCACCTTCCCCTCCCCGATTCGAATCCACCGGCGTCCTCATGAATGTGAACCACTGTGGGGCTGTTTGCAGTGACTTTCTTGCTCAATCGGGCTACTTTCCAACTCCTCATACCAATTGTTTTTCCTAAAACGTGACTATCTACAAATCCAGGACCTGCTTCTTGTGTTATTTCAGAGTTTTCTGATGCTTTAGAGAATTGAAGCTTGTATCACTGTAGTTAGAACAAGCAGTGGGTGCTGCCGTGAGCCCCTCACCTCTGGATAATCTTTACTGATTACCTTTTTTCAAAAGTAACGAGGTACTTTATTTACTTTATTTTATATAGTTAAGTTACTTTTAAAAAATGTGATGCACAAAATATTATTCAGTAGACCTTTCAGCCTAATTCTATATTTTGGCATGTTCCACATTATAAATTGAATCAAATGAAACAGTCTTTTTTTTAACACTATGCACATTGCATCAAGCAAAATTTGAACTAAATGCAACAGTTTCTAACTTGAAGAGAATTGTTGAACATTTAAACTTATTTAGTGCACATTCCACAAAATTTTAATAAAGTAAAACAACTGTTTCTTCTATTAACTTCCTCAGTGGCAGCTCGACGCTGATTTTGGTCTGTATTTTTTTCTACGATGCGTCAGAATGATTCAGAGTCTACGGTGGAAATTGGCAATGTGTCCTCGACAATATAGGCAGCAACGAGCGTAGACAGTTTAACAGCACTAACTTTAAATCTGTTTTCACTTGTTTAGCAGGAAATGGGCCCTTGGAGTTTGGCTCAGTGGAAGTGGATGTTGATCTGGCTTGCTAGGTGCTTACTCAGATTTGAGGTGGAATTCTTCAATTAAGATACAAGTTTTCTTCCCACACACAGTGCACAGTGGACGTTAATGTTGTCATCTTTTACGGAGTCAAACTCAAAGTAATGTCGGTACTTCCAAGCTGTTTGGACATGCTCTCTCTCACGCTCCATTTTTGTGTGTATGCAATAAAAAAAAAGACTGGGTTATAATGTGCTATAAAACACCAGACGCTCAACAAACAGTAGCGAGATGGTTTCATTTAGTAACGCAGTAACGCAGCCTGCTTGTGGGAAAATAACTAAATATTGTTTCTTCAATTATAATCCCTTACTTTACTTGTTACTTGGGGAAGGTAATCAGATTACAGTAATGTGTTACTTCTAACGCTTTACTGCCCATCACTGGACACAAGTACTCCATGCAGTAGCTGCCATTGCACCTACTGTACACTACGCTTCGACTTCAGTCAAGCAGCCAATAGTAATGTCCAAAACATCTCCTGGAGCACTTTGTTTGTACAAAGACCTCTGATTGGCTGGAAAAGAGCTTTACGCTCCTTGTTTTCTAAAGTTTGAATACAGAGCCAAGAGAAGGAGCAGAGGTCCAGTGTCCTCTCAGAACACTTTGAATTACAATATGCTCAAAGGTTACCAAATGATGCCAAAAACAACTTACATACTGAAGCTATAAGTGATGTTCGGTTTGGTGGGTTTATGTTGGATGCTCAAGATCAGGGTTCTCAGACTCAAATTACCTGGGGGCCACAGTAAGCAGAGTCTCGGTGAGGCTGGGCCGCATCAGGTAGTCCACAAAAAAACTTTGGTAAAAAAAATGAAGTCTTCATAAATGTCATTACTAGCAGTTCTTTAAAGTTAGGGTAGGCAATTTTTGAAAGCTAGCATGATTTTGAATGTAGCCTCCCTGACGGCTCCGCCTTTACCCCCCTCCCCTCTGTGCTCCGTCTCACTCACATGCATGCACACAGCTGCTACAATAGAGGAGCTCAGCTCATCGCTTGTATTTTGTAGAAACGTTGTTGTCTCGTGTCTCATTCAGCAGTAAGTAAACACTAAACTTTACCGTCATATATGTTAAAAAACGTGACCAAAAACTCTGTTTTTACTCTGTCAGCGGTGACGCGCTTTCAGTGTGAGCTTGTGCATGCCAGGGATTTAGAACGAGCAGGGAAACAGGGAGACGTGATTGGTTAAAAAACAAAACGGTTTGTTTTTTTCTATTGGTTGAAGTTAATACAGGCTTACAGCTGCTACAGATGACACATGTTCTTTGTTCCTTTTTCAGAGCACATAAGATCTTAAATTCTGTCAGGACATAAAGACAATTTCAACCCAAAACTTAAAAAGTGCATCTGGAGAAAATCGCCTTCCCTAGCTTTAATATCAGGTATTCCACATACAACTTTGGTAAAAAAAAAAATGTAATCTTCATAAATGTCATTACTAACAATTCTTTAATTTCAATGGGTTCTTGGAACATGAAGTGCCCTGAACATGAATGCAGCATTGATGAACATGAACATTTCTTCTGAACATGGCTTCTCTTGCCTACTTCCTGCTGCCAGAGACCTGGCAGCGCTTCCTCTCACATAGCTGAGCTACATTTGGCTTGAGGGAAGAAATAGTCTGTGCTCATCACCAACCTTTCTCTTCACTGTAGGCTTTGAACATGACATGTCTGCTAATTGCTGTCATTCTCCTAATAAAGTTTTTTTTTTTTTTCAAGCATTAAAGTTCAAGTCATGTGTTTAGCCAACCAGACTCACAGAGACCGTCATTTCCGCTTTTTCTTCCAGCGACAACAAGGCAGATAATGAACCACTCGGTAACTATCGACTTTCTTTTTGCGCTCAATGTTCATGTATTTTGTGATGACATGAACATCATGACATTGGTAGATGGTAGAAAGTGCCAAGATAGAGAGCGGAAAAAAGGCGATTGCCAGTGGGGCATTTACTATCCGTCGGGACAGTGGGACATTAGCCGATTATAGCCGATATAAACCATGGGACGCAGCCACAGATGTGGCTTTTATTTTCTATAATAACCCCATGGAATCAGCTGTACGTTCCAGCCAACACCGATGTTTCGTTGATTATAATCGAGGCGGGTAGGTCCCTTGTGAGTCCCCAGCCTCGGAAGCGGGACGGCGGGTTCGAGATGGCTGGGTGGGTGGCTCCAACGGAGGTGTGCTTCCCTTGGTGACATCATCAACGCACAATGCTGTAAAGTGCCATTCATATTGTAACAGACTGGGTCTTATTTAACTGAGTTATGTTCCACATCTAGTTTATTCATTGTTTAACAGGTGTTGTGGTTTCCCATGGCATTTGAAGTATCGTTACGTGCAGCTTTCTCTGCCAACGTTCGTCTTTGTTTACATGTGTTCTGCGTGTTGATTGGCTGGGAGGCTGGGGAAGGGTGGGCGTAAGCGGAGAATGAGGGGTACATAATGTTTTAAAGACTTCCATTAAAGGCTGATAAACCTTTGACCTCAAATTATCGCTGCGGGTCGCGAGAATGAGACCTCTGCTCTAGATCATCGGTTCCCAATCTTTTTTGTTCTCTCTTCATATCATTAGCACCCTCTCTATAGACTCATGCTTTTTCATTTGTGGAACAGCGGGCTCTCCTAAACCCCTAACTGTGTTTTGATTCTTGAACATTAGTCTACAAATTCAAAGCTGTTGTTGTTTTATGTAGTTGATTGTTTTTGTTTAGATTATTAAACAACAGAAAATCCCCCCTTTGCTGCTGAAAACGCACCATAGGAGGCGACATCACTCTGTAGGGGATCAAAATACAACGTCGGGGGCCCCTACGCTCATCAGCGCTGGCAAGAATCCTGGTATTTAAAGCGCTTTAGGTCAATATGGCTCAACTTGTGCTATTAAAAACTGGTCAAACATCACTTATGCACTTATGAAATGCTCCTGTAGCCCAAGTTTCAATATTAACCTCATCAACTCCCTGGGATTGTCATCAGCCACACCTACTGCTTCATTATCCTTAACTTCTGCTGTGGGCTGGAGGTGGTGGTGCTCTGGTGGAGAAGGCCAATTCACCTTGGCATCACCCATGACAAGTTGTTCCCTGTTGGCCCTGCCCAGGCAGGGAAACAGATGGTACAGTCCCACTTAGATTGCAGCACCAGTTCAACCACCCAGCCAATGCTTCCTGCAGCTAGAATTTTCCACCTCCACTTCCACCACACCAAAAATGATGAATCATTCATGTTCCGTCACACAACCTGACAAGGGCCCTTTTGAGGTGTCAGTACAGCAGCAACCAAAGTGGGCTGGTCCTGTCTGCTATGATTTTTTTTGGCGAGCGAGTGGAGGCAGACATGGTAACAGGTGGCCAAAATTTATCCAAAAGTGGCAAAAATGTGATGAGAAAAGAGTGTAAAGTGACTAAAATGGGCCAAAAGCAGTCAAGAGTGGTCAAAAATGGGCAAATAAAGAGGAACGAGGTGGTATGTAATGGCAAAGGGTAGCTTAAATGGGCAAAATGTGGCAACAAAAATGTGGAACAAAAAGAAGCAGAATGTAGGAATTAAATAAAGGAAACAAATGGTATTGGGCAAAAGTTAACTCATTGGGATGAGACGTGGCCAAAAAAATTAAAGAAAGGACAAAATTTGGATAAAAGTGTCTAAAAGAAATTTAAAAAAATAGGGATAAAGGGATATTTATTGGCAAAAGGAAGCTAAAGTCTGAAAAAAGTGTCAGAACAGGGGCAAAAGGAAGTTCCAAAGAAATAGGTAAAAGGGGTTAAAAAGTTTCCCCCTTTTAAGGTTTTCTGGGGAAATAATAATTAAAATTAAGACATAAAAAGTCACATGATGATGATGAGCATCACTGACTTAATAACGGCTTCTACATGGTGTCGCTGATAATGTTGTGGGCTGGTCTGGACAGAAAATGCCAGGGCTGCACTTTTGTCCCAGTCCACCCCTGTTGGAGTGTGTAAGGGTGATAGATGTTATGCTTTGGCCTCAAATATAATTAAAACATTGAGTGTGTTGTATATAGTAATGCCCCTCTATCAGCTTAGAGTGAACTAATTAATTATTTTTTTATCACCACAGACGGACACAAAGAGAAAGAAAGTCCAGGAATGAGAGCAGGGTGGAGCTGTAAGAGCTATAAAAAAAGAAAAGAAAAGCATGTTAGGTTTGCTGTGCAGTCTTTTAGGACCCTTGGGACTTATTCCCCTAATTGTAACGTAGTCTTTACTTAAAATCTGATGGCCCTGTGAATCCATTAAGCTTTATCAGAGGTGAAAAGCATGGCCAGCGTGTGATGAGGAGGTGAGCAGAGGTGAAAGACTAATGGGCCTGTGCTTTTTCTCCCTCCCATCCACATGCAGTCATAATGTGATAATTGGGAGGTACTGGGGGAATCTCAGCAGCTCATTTCAACAACAGCAGCACTAAAAGCCCTGCAGCTCATCCTCAGCTGCTACAGTTTAACCACAGAAGCGACCAGAGAGGGTAAAATAATTTACTGCGAGCACCGACCGCATCACATTTGCATCAGAGGTGAATTGAGAGGTCCTGTTGTCCTGTTGTTGTTAAAAAGTAGAGATAAAATAGAATTAAAGAGTAATTTGGGCAGGTCGAGGACATACAGTATTTAGACACTTAACAGCACTCAAGATCTTTATGGATTCTGTTGTGCAAGAAATTTATATTAAAATCACTTGTTCTTAAAATACACAAGCAACATATAGTATATATTGTCAGTTTTAAAACTGGGATCAAGTTTAAGATAGAGAATAGAATAGAATAAACCTTTATTGTTGCAGCAACATCATAGAATAGCAAAAGTAAACGGTAAGAACAAACATAAATACCAACATAGGATAATAGTGCAAATGTACAACTGTGGGATGGACATAAATTAGAAAAAGATAAAAAATAAAATCAATGAAAATAAAATTTTAAACAAAATCAGAACAACAACAATGGCATGAAAACACAACAATGTGCAATGACAACTGAAGGAATATGTGCTCTTCATAGCTAATTTTTCCTATGATCTTTTTGGCAACTTTTATTTATTATGACTATATTTCTCAGTATTGATAATGATTTGGTTTGAGCTTCTCATTCAATCACTCATCGCTTACACCTCAGATTGGACACTCACTGACATCCGTGTATTTGTAATCAAAGGTGAAGGTAACAGATTACAAGTACTGTACTCACGTTACTGTAATTGAGTTACTTTTATGGTTATTTGTTTTTTTTTAGTGTTTTTCTAAATCTGTAATTTTAATTGTATACACTTAAGTACATTTTGAAAGAAGTAAAGTAAGTAATTATCTTTCTACACCAAACTGTTACTGGGTAAATTATTATGATTTAGTTTTAAAATGATCAACAGACATTGTGAAAGTACAAAAAATTTAACAACAAATACAATGAATCACATCATATTCGATTAAACATAATGCACGGTGCCAAAACAGCATTGAATGGAGGTTATTTTCTCAGTTTTAGAGTTCATAAATGCATCTACTGTATACTTAGAGACTGAGAATTATTTTTATTTTGAATTAAATTAATTATTAATTTAATTTATTATTAATTAATTTAATTATTAATTTAATTTATTATTAATTTAATTTATTATTAATTAATTTAATTATTATTATTATTATTTTATTTGAAAAATATTAATTATTATAATTTTATACAGATGCCTTTGTGGAAAAAAAAAATTAAGTTCCAATTTTGCAAGATTCTGTCAGGATGGGGTTTTATTTTGGAGGGCAGGCAGGAACTTTGGGCCTCCCTCCCAGCAGCTTTCTCCTAATTGGTCACCAGCTGTGGTTCAGTTCAGTTCTGGGACATTTTCGTTTCTCCTACATTAATTTCACTTGTGACTTGGGCTCAATGCCAGTAATTCCTGGGTTGACAAGTGTTTTTGCTTTTGGACATTGTTCTTGTTTACTCTTGCTCCTTGGTTTTGCTTTTTGTGTTTTTTGATGACCTCTGCCTCCCTGGACTGACCATGCCTCAGAAAACAATAAACGTGGGTATAATGCACCTGAGCTCCACCTCCGTCCCTGCATTTGGGTCTGCACCTACACCAGCACATGACCGATTCCATCTCTTCCTTATTAAGTTTATGATGAGATGTTTACTGTGAAGCATGGCAAGATTTATTAGCAAAAATAAATGTGGGGGGTGAAAGTAACCAGTAACTTTTACTTAGAGTAATATTTAATTGAGCTACTTTTTACTTGTACTTGAGTGTTTTATGTATGACTTACTTGCACTTATATTTTAGTACAATTTCAAAGAAGTAACAGTACTTCTACTTGACTAGGATATATCAGTACTCTTTACACCTCTGGAAAGCAGAATACTGCAGAATAAAAATAGGAGGTGATTTTGTTTTTTCAGTGTTCTACTTGATCGTGGCTGACTGTGAATGTAAGAGGAAATACTTCCCCCCCCTGAGAATGATGTTAGTTCATTAAGTGAAAGTGATGCAGACAGTGATGGCACGTCTGTGTGCAGCAGAGGTGTGCACATTCACAATGGTGGGACATAAATAAAGATGGATGCAGTATGTAGGATCAGTAAAAAAGGAAGGGAGTACAAGAGGCTCATTAAAGACTGCTGATGATGACGACAATGCAGCTAAGTGTATTAAAGAGACAAGCAAGAACAGCAGCTGTGCATCAGACCTTTTGATGAGACTGGTTAACGTAACCTACAAGGACCTAAGGTTCCAGTGAGACTCATTTTGTCTTTTAAACAGTATGTTAAGTTGAGGTTTCTTTATTCAGACAAGGTTTTTCAGGAAAACATTATCTAAAAAATGTCCTGAATGAAATGAATCTCACTGGATCTATTACATGGAGGTGAAACTTCAAAGGAACCATCAAAGGCGACCAGCAGAACTCCTCTGAAGAAGACTGGCAATTGACAATCGAAATATGTCTGGAGATAAAAATGTTTTGAAAAATATTGTCTAAATAAACAAAACTTCAACTTAACATACTGTTTAAAAAGAAGACAAAATTAATCTTGCGAGAACAATTACATGGAAGTCAAGTGAAACTTCAAAGGAACCATCAAAAGCGATTAGCAGAACTCCTCTGAAGAAGACTGGCAATTGACAATCGAAACATGTCGGGAGATAAACATTTCCTGAATGAATCAAATTAATCTTGCTGTAACTATTACATGGAAGTCAAGTGAAACTTCAAAGGAACCATCAAAGGCGATCAGTAGAACTCTGACAGACTGGCAGTTGACAGTCGAAAAATGTCGGGAGATAAAAAATTTCCTGGAAAACCTTGTCTGAATAAGCTGAAAATAAGGACCTGAAATAAGGACCTTGTAAAACCTAAATTAATTCCTATTTCTCATTTCCTATTTCTCATCAATGCAGTGACATCACAATTTGCAAATTCAGTTGGCAAATAGTTTAAAGCCACTCGTGACAACAGATAATGTCAATTAGATAAGTAATCATCATTAAATTTGGGTTCTAATGCATGATTTTTTTTTAATTTCCAGTATGAAATTATATCCGACAACTATGCCCCTTTGCATTGTTCATTGAAAAAGTATTAGTTTCCTGGAAACGATAATCTGGTGCTTCAAGGGTTAACATAAGAATAACATAAGGGAATAGTATGTATTTAACATTTTGTTTTTGCCTTCTAATTTGATCTTTGTCTATGTTAAAAGTACTTATACTGTGGAAAGCTGACAAACTTTACATCGATGTACATTTAATAATATGTATATATTCTGTTTATCAAAGAAACTCCTTAAAAAATAGTTAAGCAATTAAAAACTTTAGGAAGTTAACTTGGCTTGAAAGCAAATGAATGTGTTTATGCAGAGTTACAGTATGCATCTATTTTCCCATATCATATTGAAACCTGCATTTAGACACCACTGAAACGTTTTTGCGATATTTGAGTAATTTTACAAGATACTGATGTTACTATTTTTATTGCGCTATTTAGATTTTTTGCATTTCTACAGGTAATGGAAACGCAGCTTATGTCTTTAAACAAAAATAGATGTGTAAACTGCACACTATATTATAGAACTTTTTTCTTTGTCCTGAATTTTTATGAAACGTCTTCAAAAACACTAAATGGCTACATGTTAACCTTAGTGACCTTTTTTTTTTTGAATCTTCTTTCTTTCCTACAGAGCTGTTAACTTTCTTTCAGCATAAAGTGGAAAGCCATTTAAAATAAAAGTTGTGTTGGTGATGTTGGTGAAAATGATTATGATCCTGTCGTTCTCTGCTGTGATTTACCTCACTAGACGAAGACGCCTCCAGTGTACAGATTATGTGCGCCTGGTGTCAGAAGGTCGGCGTCAAACGCTACTCTCTGAACATGGGGAGCGAGCTGAAGAGCTTCTGTAGTGAAAAGTGCTTCGCTGCTTGCAGAAGGGCTTATTTCAAGAGAAACAAGGTAAGAAGGATTTTTTAATGGTTTTCTCTTTATGCGACGCGCCACAAGAAAGCAGAAGCAAGTCAAGAAAACAGCTTTATTTTCAGAGAAAATTGTGATTTTCACTTTTTGTCAATATGCTAGTGGAAGTCATAAAGAAAGCACTCCATGACAATAACAAGCACAAAGTTTACTTTACTAAATTGCTTCAAAATTCCTTGTTTTAGTGCCAGGCAGTTTCTGTGTTTTGGAGGAGGTAAATTCCCAGCTGATTAACATCTCATCTTTCTTTTTGTTATTGGTTCCAGCTGCTTTAGGAATTGTGTTTTTTTTTTTTTACAATAGCAGTAGCATATTTCATAACTATTTAGCTGTTTTAAATAGTCATGAGGAGTCACTGGCTGCAGACACACCAATCACTTTTCTAACCACAGCTGCAAATGGACTCATAAAGGCGATAGAGGCAATAGGAGAGGAGTCCGGTTCCTAAAAATGGAACTGTTTAAAGGGTACCTGTAGTGAACATGTGTTTAATATATTACCAATAAGTTAAAGGCAGTGGATATTCGTACGGTTGCCGTATCAATATACCAACATTCTTTCCGTATGCAACGCCCCTCATTGGCCAGTTTAGTTCACATGACTAAGACTAAACCTAACTGTAAATGTAACCCTAACCCTAAAAATTGTTGCAATATAGGGTTATAACCTAACTCTAAACTTAACCCTAAGACGCTACGTACGTGGACTTTGGTAAATATACCAATAGCACCGAGGGTTGTCAGTACGGCAACCGTACAAATAAACACTTTTTAAATTAAATATATCCACCTTTTCATAAAAAACACGTTAAAAAGACTTTTTAGAATAATTTTATACCTTCGGGCATAAACTATGGCAAGTCGCCATTTTGCACAGAATATGACGCATGTTCGTTTATTCCTTGTTAGCTGTTGCTAAGCAACAGGGTTCCATTGGTCTACAGTTTCTGAACAGTGGCAGAGTGTAAAGCTAATGGTTGCTAATAACAACAAGAGTAAAACTCCACAAATACATTTTGTTTTGCGTCTCTCAGCCAAATAACGACACTAAGAGTTACCCAGACGGTGGGTCCATAATATTGGTATGGGATACACACTTAAAACGTTTCTGATTGGATGAAATTTGGTGATATGAGAGGGATCTGTGGGCTAAGCTAATGGGCTAAGCTAATGGGCACGAAGCCAAAATTACGTCTGAAATCAGACGTGGTTGCGATAGAATTTCTTCACAGAAAGTCTCATTGCAGCTTTTACTTGTTCAGAGCACTACTACGTTTCTGCTTACATGGGGCGGGTGTCATGTCACTAACCGCACCCCCATCAGATTGTTCCCACGTACTTCCTTGTGGCTAAATGTTGAGCTGTGCTTTTTTTTTTACAGCTCCTGAGGTGCTGATCCTCTGTACATCATCCTGTTCATAACAGATATCCTTTCACGCAGCTTTCATCATAGTTGCTAATCATATATGTGCACTTCTAACACCTAACTACACAGCCATGACTCATTTCTGCTGCTAACAACAGCTCTGTCCGTTAGGCTAATTCTGATGCTGAGTCAGTGCAGGTAGTTGGTGAGAAAGGTGATACTGCTGCTTAGCGCCGAGAGCTAACAGAAAAACTACACTTCCCATAATGTAATCAGACCTGTTGTGCTTGTACCTCCCACAATGCAATATTTATTTAAAGCGACAGGCCGGGCCGATGAAAGAAAGTGGATCATGTTCTGACCAAAATGGCGGCTCTCCATAGCTTATCCCAAAAGGTATAAAATCGTTTTTTTTTTTTTTTTTATGAAAAGGTGCACATATTTTGTTTACTACCGGTACCCTTTAAGGCTTTTGCTGCACTTCACTATGGAAGACAAATTTATTAATTCTAGATGTTAATTGCATTAAAACATTTAAGCTAGCGATTGACAACTATTGCTGCTCAGGTAGTTGAGACAAACTATGGCTTTCATTCTCTCTCTCTTGTTTCTCCCTTTGCTCTCTGAGCTCCTCTTACCTTTCTTTCTCACCTCTTTCATTTTGTCTTGGGGAAGCCAAAATGCTTCCACACTTCTGATTTAAAACACGGTGGTGTGTTCTGAATTTCAAATTATAAATAGATGGCACCCTTTGCTGTAAAAAATAATTTATTTTATTTTTTAAAGTACTGTGATTCAATTTCAGAGTATAGATGTGAACCGTGACACATTTGAATCTATTTTTAACTGCCTCATGACTAATCTTTACATCCCTAGTATGACATGATCAAAACCCTTAGAAACCACACTTTCAGAATGTGTAAATAACTCAAAACACCCCCTGGCCAACTTGTTCATGGTTAACTCATGGTGTGTCAGATATTTTCAACTTTAAATTGGCCTTTTTTTAATTACATGTTAGAATTAGCATCACCACATTCACAAATATCACCACATTCACAAATAGTAGACCACTCAGTACTTTAAAACTACATTGAGAAACTAACAATTTTATCATCGAATGGCAAAAAAAGTATTTGAACGTAATGTAAGACAAGATTGTGTGTTTGGTTATTTTTTATTTGCAGACTATCAAAAAGATGTAATCGGAGCTATAATTTGTGTTACCCTGTATCAAATAAGAAAAACTGTAACATTCATCACAGTTAAAGAATATAACGGTTCCTGGAGGTCTGCTGTCCTACAGGTTGTAGATGTCAATTAGGTGTGTTAAATCAGCAGGATTAAAACAGGGGTGCCCACACTTTTTCAGCTTGCGAGCTACTTCTACCACGGACACGAACAACTTCAGCTGACCAAAGTACTGACAGTTTTTTTTTTAATTATTACAATTTACTATCAATTATTTATTTACTATTACTGACAATTGTCAATTTATCAGATACTATTATCCAAAGTATTATAATATAACAGTTACCGCGACGTGCACGCTGTAATGATGGCCTTCTGAGGACTGTCCCTTTAAGGGCCCCATGGTAACGTAAGGTCAGAGTTCAGTCAGACCAGATTTTAATATTTACACTATTAGGCTTAATAAATAATTATTCAACATTTGTATAATATTGAAACAGTAAAACTGAGTTTGATTGAAATCTATTTTAAAATAAGCTGAAAAATACTTGGAAAATAGTTTGTAAAATATGCAGTAAAAACATAGCCTTTCCATTTCATCATGGCAGAACCAAGACTGAGCAGTTTGTTTACAGCAGCATCTCTCAGTTCAAATCCACAGAAGCACCAAACACAGCTGCTCACTTCAGCACAGACCCAGGTTATAGAGTTCAATCTTTGCCCTGAATCACAACACACAAATTTCTGCATGAACCCAAATCTTGTGAGTTCTCTGAGACGCTGTTGTTCATACAACAGAGAAGTGAAGTCAGGAAAACTCTCCAAATGCCCAATTAAACAAATGGAAACCCTTAGGAATCTACTGATCCAGTAAGGAGTCGTGATGGCTGCAGGTGAGTGTGCAGGGGAATGAAACCACAATCTAAACCATATTTAGCGGTGCCAGTCAGGAGCAGACAGAGCGTTGTTCTTTAGAAGAACCTCAATGACCTCCACACATGTAGGTCATCTGACGATGCTGCTGATAAATGTACCTGGTCGGGTTGGTGTGCTTTGGGCTAGTGGGGGTCTTTTTCTACTTATTATTAGAGGTTGTAAATGAACAGATTAGTGCACTAGTGCCACATCAAATTGAGGTCAGAAGCTGAATTGTTAAGTTCCATTTCTGGTAAACGTCTGTGCCAAGTCGTGCTTAACACGAGCGTCGACCTGTAGATCGCAATCAAAGCCAGCGTTGGGGTCAATTATAAATGTAATCATGTAATTGATAATTAATTACAATTATGACGTAATTAGGAACCTATTGCTCTAGCTCTTTTTCTCTATTATTATTCCTTTTCGGTTTTGCTCCTCACCAAAATGTGCACACGCCTCAGGCCAGCTTAACAAATGGATAATTTGGTGCAATGAAAAAAAATCGCTAAAAGAATGAGCGCATGGGGCGCATTATGGACTTACCATTAGCATTAGCCTAGCAATAGCATTAGCCTAGCAATAGCATTAGCCTAACATTAGCACTAATCTAGCATTAGCCTACCATTAACATGAACCTAGCATTAACCTAGAAATAACATTATTATATCATTAGCCTAACAGTAGCAGTAACCTAGCATTGGCACTAACCTAACATTAGCATTAGCACTAACCATGCATTAGAATTAGCCTGACAATAGCATTAACCTAGCATTAGCAATAACCTAACATTTGCCTTGTATAGGCACTAACCTAGCATTAACCATCGCATTAGCCTAATATTAGCATTAACTTAGCATTTGAATTAGCCTATTATTAGCATTTGCCTAGCAATAGCTTTATACTAGCATTGGCACTAACCTTGCATTAGCCTAGCATTATCATTAACTTAGCAATAGCACTAACCTAGCATTAGCACCAACCTAGCATTAACCAAGCATTAACATTAACCTTGCATTAGCACAAATTTAAGATTACCACTAACCTAGCATTAGCATTAACCTAGTATTAGCTAAGCATTAAGCAAAAAGGTTGAAATGTGTTAACGTATTAGTCGAACATGTTAATGGTTTGTAAAGATTTGAAGGTAAAACCTGGATTAGCTGCTCTAGCTTAACCAGCTGTCCACTCTAAAGATGGGATCAGAGCTGAAAAGTCAATGCAGTTTCACACAATATATAATAACTCAAAACGTTTAAAAGTTGCAAATGATAAAAGTACAAGCATAAATCACAGGAACTTTCTGAACGTTTTGTCAAAATTGGACATACAGTGTAGGAGGAGTTAACCACAGACGGAACAAAAAGGGATAACAGTGATGCCTCCTGCATCCTCACTAATTATGCCTAAATTGTAATTAATTATCGATTACACGATTACAATTATAATTTACCCCAACCCTGGCTTTAGCTTTGATTTGTGTGTAAAAACCTCCATATTCAAAAGCTTCAAAGCGTTTTAAGGTGTTATTTTCCCAAAGCATACTGATGTGATGTGGGACGCACTGGACCAAGAAAGCAAAGACTTGTAATTGTGTTTGACTTCTTCTTCCTAAGTGTAGTTAAACCATGTCTTTTCTGTTTTGTACCAAAGCTGGGATGTTTGAGGAGTTATACTGTGAGTATGACATGTTTTACTCTCCTACTTGTGTGTTCTGTGTGTCCAAACATAAATCACGTTGTAGCCACTGCACTTCAGCAGGAACCTGATAGCGATGCTCTTTTTCTCTTCTAACATCTTTTTTTCCTAGAGCATGAAAATCGAGCTGAGCCTCACGTCTAACCCGTAGTAGATGTTTGTCATTTCCCAACCCAAATATTGTCACTTGTGCACTTTTAACGGTACGTTTTCAGATTAGATTATAACTACATGTAGACAGGATGATGGATGATTGGCCTCCTCCCGGTGATTCTCATAGGAAGCTATATGACAGATGAGAGAGCTGCGAAGCTTCGCTTTAGATCAAAACCTCGCCGTTTGATCCTGAAGCTCCAAAGAAGGTTTTTGAAATCTGCTGCCAGTTTATGACATTTGACACATAACAGTGTTGACAGGGAAGCAGGAGATCATGCAGATTGGGTTGTAGGCTTACATCAAATGAAGAGCTCCCTGTGGGCCTTGTCGAAAAGTTAGACTCGGTCTATAAACTTTGAACAGTACCTTAAATGATTTGCCTTTTTTACATCTCATAATAGAAGATTTTCCATTGTTTGTCACAACTAGGCATGTTGTTAACACTAGCTGGGTTTCCATTACAGATTTTTGCAAAATAAAAGCGATATTTCTAAATGTCGAAAAAGTATAAATGCTCTTTGAACGTGCTTCCATTGAAGGTTGTTTTGGGCACTAGCCCCGTAACTGCACAGGAAGACGGACGCTCAGAACCTCCTCATAACACGCTGCATTCCTTTGTTGTTTCACGTCTAATGTGGCAGTAGTCATTTTTGATGGTGCAACGGATCATCATTGATCCGTGATTCGCACGGATCTCTCTCCACAGTTCAGCACCCACGTGGTACGCGGATTGGTTGACGAAAAAAAAAAAACTTTTTATAATCATCCGCACATCATTAGTAACGTCTCAATGAAGCCTGTTCCGTTTGCGACGTCTGTGTGTGTATAACTTTGTGTGTGTGTGTGTGCGCGCATGTATGTGTATGGGGGGTGGATCGCTTCTAAATTCATGAGCACCAGTCCAACGAACGCGTACTCTGCGATCTACATTTTCTATAGACTTAGAATGGATACACGGGCACAATGCACAAGTCACGTCTGCATGTGTACTTATAGACGTGTTAACACGTTTGTGCACACCTACGCCACATCTGGTTGTCCACCTAACAAACATTACTTTATCAGTCACACGTAGACGCAGGTGTGGCGTGAGTGAAGCTCCAGCGATCGGGTGACCCTCACTATCAATCACTGTCTACGTGACATGTAAACACTTAAAAAAAAATATTAGGTGCTTACGCGTGCAGGCGTATATACGTGTGCAGATGTGTGTGTGTGTGTGTGTGTATAACGGACACCATTTAGTCCGGTTACTGTCTGTGTCGACACCCGTCCATAGTGTGGTAGTGACTGTAGTGTTAGATCATTGCTGTGATTGGACAAGATACAACACTCAACACTCACACACACTTACTGACTTGCATGTGTGTTACGCCTGCACGTTTAAGTGGCTAATAATTTTTTCTGTTTACATGTCACATAGAAGGTGATTGATCATGAAGCGCACCTTATCACTATAGCTTCACTTACTCCACACCTGCCACTACACCTAACTACTGAAATTAGGTAAGTTTAGTGAAAGTTAGGCAGGCAGGTACATGTGCGATGGACTGGTGCACATGAATTTAGAAGCGATCCATCCCCCATAGTGTACATGTGTGTGTGTGCGCGCGACTGAGAGCAAGCGCACCGTGCATGTGTGGTTCTCGCTCCTGGTCGTGTATCTGTGTGTGATAGCGTGAGAGTTGAAGAGAGACACACACACACACACATGGAGGGAGAGAGAGAGGGAAAGGAACAGCTCTGTGTGCGTGCACACGTGTGCATATGTGCGTAATAAGTTTGTGTGAATGTCGTCGTGTTTATGCCTCTGTCCATCCATGTCTTTTAAGGCTCTTATTGAATAAATATCGGCTCTAGTCCAGATGGTCATCTTTGACTATTGTAAGAATTTAAAATTATAAACTTAGATCTGCTTTCTTTTCCTTCTTTCATTCTTTCTTGATGATGTTGGCAGAGGCTAGTTTTTAATTCACTATCTTTAAAAAAAGAAGGTGTCATGCCATAATTTTTATTCTCCATACACTTACCTGTGTAAAGGGTGAAGGTGTCATGCCTTTCATTACACTAATTTGTTTTTATATTGTTCAAAATTTTATTTAAGCATTGGATTGACACCTCAAGTTAAATGTTGTTTGTAACAAAGTTACTTGCTGACTGTTCTTTTTTTTTCTGCTGATCCGAAAAATGATCCGATCCATGACTCAAAACCGTAATACGATCCGAACTGTGAGTTTTTTGATCCGTTGCACCACTAATAATTTTCAAGTATAACGCTTAGAAATGTCTCAGTCTCCTCTTCTGTCTACACGTACCGCGTCATGCTCTTTCAAAGAGAAGTGGTCACGTGACCAGGTACGTCACATCCTGACGTGTATTTGCAGAAAAAGTGTTTCCATGGTGCTTTTGCGACAGATTTCAAAATCGAAACATCGGAAATTCCTCCTCATGAATTTTATTTATTAATATTTAAGTTTTTTTTTTTAAAATTCAGTCATTTCCATTAACAGTTTTTATTGCGCTATTTAGATTTTGCGCATTACTAAGAGTAATGGAAACGTAGCTACTGATTAGCCCTGCATTCTATTTATAGTCAATAAATGGTACTGTGCAAAGTGCAGTCAGCAATGGAAAAGAACAAGGATAAAGCAGATGGTGCTCTCCATTTCCAATACTTTTTTTCCATTAACTTAGACTTAATTTCAGTAACTTGAAAGCACGTCTGCAGCTCCTCACAATGAACATGCCCATAGAAAAGTTCCAACAATGACAGGTTAATATTGGTCTTGGACACATGTATTCTTATAAGTTCTGAAAGCCTTTACAGATAATTAAGTGTGTTAAAAGTGCTCCAATATAATTTCTGCTAGTGCAGGGGTGTCAAACTCCAAAATAAAAGTCATCAGAATCAACGGCCTCAACATGGCGTTTTATTTTGAAGGAACACAAGACGATTTTTAAGGAACCGAAAGTACACATGGCGAAGTAAGTTGAAATGCCGTTCTTTCCTTTTATTTTTTAAAAGTTAAGATATATCATCGTATTGTTTGATTAATAAAAACATAGTTAAATGAAACGTTAATATAGCTTAACCTTTAGAAATAAATGAATGAAATAACAGCATTAAACTTACTCTTGTATCCGAAGCAGCACATATTGATGAGTCATGTGTATTTCCGGTTTCTTCAAAAATACATAATGTCATGTTTTACGGAGTGAGGCCATCGAGACTGATGACTTTTATTTTGAAGCCTAAGGCCGTGCCATTTGACAGCACTTGTTTTGATCAGTGACGCCATTAGATTTGATGGAGGTTTTAATGAGTCATGAGTTCGTTTGGTCTGACAAATAACAGAGGTTTTCCTGATACCTCACACTGAGACCTGAGGATGTCCTAAACATCTCCATTGGCCATCCTGCTGTGTTTGTGTTAAACACATCACCAGTTCATTACCCAGTTAAACATTACTGGCGAGGGGTTTCAGTTTTAGCTACAAATCACAGTTATGAATGTCAGGCGTTTGGTGACATGACTGTGATTATCCTTGGAATGACAGTGACTAAGTTGGCGAGATCGCTTTCTACAGTAATTACAAGGTTGATGAATTCTCTTCATGTGATAATGCATCCTTTGGCAAGACACTGAAACAGTTTTTTTTTAAGATTGTTGACCTGGACTTTCTACCTCTTACTTGGATTTTCAGTGTAACCTTTAGGTCTTGGACACCAACACGGTGTTCGAGGGCACCAGGTAGCCCTCATGGACCATGTGTGTGGCCCTCAGGAGCTCTAGTCACCAATAAGCTCCATCTAAAATCTGATTTACTTTCCAGGATTCAAACTCACAAACATAAATACAGATGAGATATTTAGTTAACCATCTTTAAATGTTTATTTTCAAAGAAACATTGTGACAAATGTTTTAAAGTATTTCAGATCTGTTGTATGGTCAGTGATATGTTACATGTAATATGATATATATAAGATGTGTTTAAACAAAAAAAAAAAAACGCAATTAGAATGTTTAATGAAATATAATCAAAATGAAACAATTGCAAATATTGGGAGAAATAAAGTGTTACATGTTGAAACCTCAACATTTCCTGCCTTTTTATCCTCAAGATGGCGCACCATGGCAGCCTCGCCTCTGTCAGTCTGCCCCAGGGCAGCTGTGGCTACAATAGTAGCTCACCACCACCAAGTCTGGCATGAAAGATTAATGCCTTAATTCTGTAAAGCGCTTTGAGTGTTTATGATAAAGTGCTATATAAAATCAAATGCATTATTATTATTATAAAATCCACGTTAACCAAAAACGCGGACGGAATCACAGAATTGACCATTGAAAACGGTTGAATGCAGAAATGGACGGACTCAGCATGAAACGCCGTCACCTTGAAGCAAGGCACATTTTTTATGGGGAAATGTTTTCAGGGACCGCTTATTAGGTGCACCGCCCTCCTCTTTCCTGTCCTGTCCGCATTAAAAACTGCCTAAACCACCAAAAACATCGTCTAAACTGCCAAAAAACTACACAATTCATCACGGACTCCTAAATACAGAGCCGCCAGTGCCTGTTTAACTTTACTGTGTCTGTGAAGCTACAGAAGATCTGTGGATAAAGTTGTTCTGTTGTTGTGGACTAGATCATCAATACCAGGGATTGTAGAGTCTGAAACGTTGTAGGTTAATGACTGCTAGCCTTCCTTATTATGTTATCCTCTAGTTAAAGTGAAACTGTGAACATTTAGTATTAAAGAAGTGTTTTTCTAACTGGTAGTCCTTCAGACTATGCAGTACCTATGAAGTAGCTCCCAGTTTCAGAAAGGTGGATGACCCCTGCTTTAGGTACACACTCTACAAACCTGAGTACTGATCAGTTTGTGGGCGGGGGACATTTATCCTATTATCATGTGTCTGAGGTACTCCAAGGACAGACACTTTTTAGTACCTTGAGGGCCATGTGTGGTTAAGTGTCTAGTTCAAGGTCACAACCTGGGGTGTCTTATGACCACAGTGTCAGTGAGACACCATTGACCGACAACCTTCAATTGTCCAACATGTATTGATCAGTTCACAGATAGAAAGATAACAGTAGATCTACTGTAGATCAGTGTTTCTCAAATGGGGGTATGTGTACCCCTAGGGGTACGCGATTGCACCACAGGGATATTTGAGAGAGACAGAGAGACACAGAGAGAGAGAAAAATTAACAAATAAAAGCATTAAAAATGTGGGGTTTTAACATGTTTATTTTTTGTTAAAAATGATAATCACACTAAATATTACCAGCAACTCACAAAACGACAACCAAAAAACACAGAATAAAAGGAGAATATACTGAATAATATAAAGAAGAGACAAACAACAACAAAATACACAAAATGACACCAAAAACACACAAAATGACACCAAAAACACACAAAATGACACAAAAACACACAGAATTATGATGGAAATGGTCTTGAGTGACGGGAGATGACCGTAAATTATAAAATCTATAGAAATAAATCTATTCAGGAGGCACTAAATACTGTTGCATTCCACTTATTTACAAAATTAGATTCTTTAAAATGTGTGTTTTCACTCATTCATTCCATAATTATGTTCCATAACTGTTTATTTTTATCGTATTCCGAACAAAATGTTGTAGTTGGACAAAGAAGATTCTTGGATTCAGAAATAAGAGAAAGGGGGACTTGAGCCCAAAAAGTTTGAGAAACACTGCTGTAGAAAACAGTTTTAAACTGTGTGTTTTTTTTTTTTTGTTTGTTTAAAATTCAATGTTCTGGTGCTATTCAAACATCATGATCTCTTCAGAACAGAGATCATGCTTGTGCTCACCTCTACATATGAAGTTTACAGTCTGAAGAATGTTCAAATAACAGCAAATTAACAGACTGTGGTTGTTATAGGAACTTAGGAAGTAATAATCACATCATTCAGAGCAGTGTAAAGAAACTGATGTAGTCACTGTTGATTTCATAATCTATCTACTCTTCAGTCGCTGGTTATTCCGTTTTAAAACCAAATCAAAATAACAAATACACAGTGTGGTTTTTTGTTTTCAAATTAAATATTTTTCTGTTTGTGAAATATTTGGATTTTTACAGGAAACTAGGACAAGAGCTTCATGTTTTAAGCTCACCACACAGAGGAGACCCACAGACGGGGGCGGACTTTAACTCATGGACAAAATTAGAAGCAACGCATAAGTCACATGACTGATAAACTGGTGAATTCAAACGTTATTAATTCATAAATAAATCAAAACCAAAAAATGGATGTTACAAAAAGCATGCACATGATATGTGATTAAATGTACCAGGGCTGGTGTGATGAATCTACTGGTGCTCTTCGTTTCTTGTGATCAACTTTTGTGTGTATGTTGACGGTTGCCGTTAGCGGATTTAAAACATGCAAAATACATATTTTTACTGCTCTCAAAAAGCTGTAGAAGTTCTAACATCCATTTTTCCTCAAACCAGCCTCACAGTCGATGGTCACCAGATCATTTGAATTCTTTTTGGACCGTCCTGTTCACGCTGACAGAATGTGACTTAAACTGATCTCGCTCTCATTTGCCCAAAAATGTTCAAATTACTCACATTTCGCCATTAATAGTTGAATTGTATAACAGATGCTGTTTATCTGTTTTTGTTGTTTCTGTATTTCTGTTTTGGTTTTAAGTCATAAAAACAAAATAACCATACTGTTAATTTGTTATTTTGATTTGGTTTTAAAACGTAATAACATAAGAACGAACAGTAGACTGATTCTTCATGTAAACATTTCTCTTATGGGCTACACAGACATGTTCGATATTCCCTTCATTCGTCAGTAGGACACACACACTCCTCCCCAGCAGCTCACTATCTGTGTTTGGTCTGCCTCTCACTTGTCTCAGCGTCGGTGAAAATGATATCCACATGTTTCATTTCTTTCTCACCCACAAGGTTGGCCACAACACCATAGTCCGCCGTCTTTCTCCTTTCCTCCTGCAGGAAAAAACTGATCACCACTGGAGGGAAAGGATCTTGTGTCTGCCTGTGATTTGGGGGTGGGGGGATGTTGGAGTAGGCTGGTGGAAGACGACTCTGGCATCATGTTGCATGAAAAATCTTGAGCTGCCTCATCCATGAAACCTAATCCCCTCCCAGGGTGATGATGGCTGCTGCTTTCTCGCATCCCTGCATAACACCACATAATGTGGTGCTTGTTTGTGTGTGTGGCCAGAGATGATTGATAGTTTAACTCCAGTTAATCACTTATGCAGTGTTTACAGCGCGCCTTAAGGCCCAGGATTAGTTTGTATGGAAAGTGCTGCTTCCTCTCACTGGCACTACTCATTTAATTTGTTTGTCACCTTGCTCTGACTGCTTACTTTTATTCTGAGTGTGAATGTCTACTATCGATCTCCACACACTGCTGGGTTGTTGTTTTTTTATTATGCACTGTTTCAGTGTGAGGGCATTCACAATGCATCAATGTAAACACGGTTTCTGGAAAGGCCAGATTGAGCTTCTTCAATCAGCCGAACAGTTAACTACCTTTATCTTTATCTTCATTTACAGTACTTTGTGGATAAAAAGACCAGGATTACATTTATCTTTGGTCATCAGAAGTGACTGTCAGTGCCTGATCCTTTCACGGGCCTGATCGTTTTAGAACCTTTCAACGCCACGTCACTTCCTTTACTCGCAATCTACCATACGACATTTGTTGATTATTTTAATAGTACACATGGAAATATGTGACTATTGTTGTGATGTTTTTAATTGTAAATTAAAAAAAAAAAAGGCGGAAAAACCACAGCATGACGATATATACAAAAAACACAATACACAACATTGACGTTCAAAAACCAAACAGAAAAATGAAATAAAAAACAAAATAAATCGGAATTCACACAAAACATAAATTTCTAACTCTTTAAATAGCAGGGTTTCAATCTTTTAAATAGTACACGTACTGCCGTAAAATAGGCCGAATGGATGGAGACGAGGATCAGGCCTGCAAAAGGATTGGGCACTGACAGTGATAAACTACACAGTGTAGGTAAGGCTTATGAAATGCTTGTCCTCACTTTATGGTTAATCATTTTTGTGCATTAAATATAAAGTTCAAAGTTCATTATTCTTGACACTCAAAAATGGGATCACTTTGGGGTAATAGTACCATAAGTGTTTTTTTTCTCTACACTTTTTCTGTTATAGGGAGATTTTGTGGTTCCTATCACAGTTCACATGGGCTCTATTCTGCCATGTGTGTAAGTCCGAAAAGGCGAGCAGAGGCACTGTTTCTGGATGTGTGTTATTCTCCCCCTCCACTTAAAGCTGCAGTATGTAGAATCGTGAGACTTGTATAGAAACTATCACGCTCCCCCCTCCCCTCCCTGTTTTCGAATCCTATCGTACCCTCGTGAACTTGCACAACTATGGAGCTCTTAATTGAGACTAGTGAAAAATGTAGGGACTTTATTTTATGTTATTGGAGATTTTTCTGATGTTTTAGAGACATTAAAGCCTGTATCACTCGCTGCTGTGAGGACAGCCTCCTGATCCCAGCTGCAGACAGACAGATACTCCACATCCAGAATGTAAAGGGTCTATTCTCCCATCTGCACTTGCGCTTTTTTGCGCACCTGCAGTTACGCGCTTCTCTCCCACATGTATTCTTCAGTCCACTGCACGTAAAGAAAGCAAAATCACATAGTCGCGTGAATGAAGGCGGGTTGAAGGAAAGGAGGCGGTGATGTCATTTTTTTGGGCTGTCTAGAAATCACGGAACCTGGAGTTTTCCCAACGCTTGTAAATGTCGTTGAAATCCGTGAAAATGATAAAGTTCACTTTTAATTTGAAACACCTTCATTGATAAACAATGTAACAGGTTGATTTGATCAGATCATTGCAGTGTGACTGAGGATCAGCCGCATTCTTCTGTCCAAGTCACAGGTAAAATCTCTCCTTGATCATCATCATCATCATCATCATCATCATCATCATCATCATCATCATCGTGACTGAGTTAGATGCACTGGAGATATGAGGAAATAACCCGGCCTCAGCGCGTCCTGCTTGTGAAACAGAACTATTGGCTTCAATAATACGCAGTTTTAAATATAAATTGTTTAAAACGACCTGAGCTGAGCCTCATTAAAATATATGTGGAAAGTTTATGGTCCATCATCATCCACATGACAGCTTGTTTCACTCTGTAGTGGATCAAACTGTGACTTTACGTTGGGCATAGTATGAAAATAGTATAAGCTTCTCTTTTTACAAGCGATTTATCCCATCTGTTATCACTCTGTTTCTCTCTGACTTGGTATGTGGGGCAGATTGCGCACGGACTGAAAGTGGCCTGTCGCGTTGTCCACTGGACATATCACGTCATAGGGACCTCTGCGGAGTCTGTTCCGCCATAGCACGTTTGTGCCTTTATTCTGTTGCTTCTCCACGTTGATCTGCCTTTTTCCCTCTTGCTTTACCGCCATTACACTTTCACTTTTAGCCGACTTTAGTCGAGCAGCCAATAGTGAAGCCCAAAACAGCTCGCGGATCACTCTGTTTGTAGAAAGGTCTCTAATTGACTAAAATCCAGCGTCACGCTCCTGGATTTCTAAAATCTAAATATAAAACCAAGAGAAGGAAAAGAGATGCATTGTCCACTCAGAACACTTTGGATTAAAATATGCTCAAATGATGCCCCAAAAAAACGTATATACTGCAGCTTTAAGCCTGTCTTTGCGCACCTTCATCCCAGTTACACAATGTGGGTGGAGCGGCCCTGAAATGTGGCTGTTCCCAGTCAAATCTGGCCTTACACGCATTCTCCTGCTTCGTGTGCTTGAGCTCTTTGCCTTCTACGCTCAGCAAAAACATGCCAAATGATTGACCATCTGCATTTTTATTATGTTCACCATTTGCAAATTTACCAGTTCAAGACGGGACGAAATGTATTACATTTTATTATATTTTATTCATGGTGTTCAGTCCTTTTCATGGGAGGGCGGTGAGATCTAGGCTGCAGCTCATTAGGTAAAACTAAGGAGTTCATACAATCGGGCTTTCCACAATGACAATGTGTCGTTAGTATGAGGGGAAAAAAATTGATTTTAATTGTGGTTCGGACAGAAATGCAGCCGATACACACACTGCAATAATCTTATCTGTTAAACATGTTACATTGTTCATCAACGAATAATGCCTTTCAAATTAAAAGTGTGCTTCATCATTTCCACAGACTTCAATGACATTTATAAGCACGAGGAAAACTCCATCTTCAGCACATCAGACCGTCTTCATTCACAGAGGTCTGCGCATTTGGTCGATTTATGCATGGTGGGCGTGTCAGGGGTCTGGATGGGAGAATTTGCATAGGACAGAGATCGGCAACATCTATCAGAGCGGGGCCACAAAAATGTCATTGTCTGATCCGAGGGCCATATTATCAACATTTTTTTTAGAATAGTGACCTATCTGAGCATTAACACAGGAAAAAACAAAGAGTTTTGTCTTTGTAGTCCTTTTGTGTGAGTTTTCTTGGTGTTTTTTGAGTTTTTAGACATTTTGTGTTTTTTAATTCATTTAGTTTATTTTCTTGTCAATAATGCGCATTTTTGTTGCCTTTTTGTGTGTTTATCGAGTGTGTTTTTGTTATATTTTTGTGTTATTGTTGTCCTTTTGTGTATTTTTCTGTCATTTTGTGCAATTTCGTTGGCGTTTTGTGTGTCTTTGAAGTCCTTTTGTACATGTTTTTGTAGTCATTTGTGTTTGTGTTGGTTTAGTGTGCCTTTGTTATCATTTTGTGTACAATGTTGTGCATTTTACTGTTGTTTTCTGTGTTTCTGGAGTTTTGTGTGCTATGTTAGGCTTCATATAACTTCCAACCTTGTCAATTACAATTTGTTTTGGGGACTGCACAAAATTTGACCGAGGGGCACATGTGGCCCCCAGGCCACCAGTTGCCTATGTCTGGAAGAGGAGATATGTGCGTAACTGCATGCGCGTAAAAAAATGCTTAAGTGCAAATGGGAGAACATGGCCCATAGTGCATTGTGGGCTACACCCAGTGACTTTAAGTCAACCACACATATTTGATTTTGACCTGTGAGAGGAAATTGGAATAAATTGAGGTAACCTATGCATACTTAATGAAAATATGTAAAAACATCAAGTAATCAAAGCCAGCTTGACATTGGCTGAAAAGAAGGATGTGAGTTGGTGGGTAATTATATAAAGAAAAATTGGTATTATAATTGTATACAATTTTCCATGTGGGAGACATTTTTACCTCACTATATATAATATGGAATAATATATTATAGTTTAAATAATAAGAAAAACACCTTTGAATACTTAAGTATTCAAACCTTTGGAATATATTTTTGCAATACAAATGTATATTATGATAAATGTGGATTAACCTATACTTGGGCCAGAATTGTAATAAATCTAGGGGTAAACCTAATGGGGAAATGCTATGTTTAAAAAATGTGTGCTGTCTGTGTAAATCTGCAGTTTTAAAAAATATTTTTGAACATTTTTTAAAGTATTACTTCCACACAGTGTTCAAAAAGCGAAGAAGGTAAACAGGAGCTTGTGTTATCTGGGTGGTTTCTGTCAGGTTTTCTTGTTCTCACCAAGAAATTCCCCTCAGACCTCCATCAGTGTCTTTCCCCTGGAACTCCCCCCAGGCAGGATGGGGCAGAGTGCTGCTTCATGTCAGCCCACAATGTCACATCATCTGCACACACACACACACACACACACACACATATGCTCACAGCTGCCAAAAAAACACGCATGCAAAAGACGTGCTTGACAAAGTGTGTGAAAGTGTGTAGCTCAGACACACTGGTGGTAAGGAAAGCCTCTGGGCCTGTCTGACAGCTCCAGGGCACAAAGAGAAGATGATTATCTCGTAGCTCGCAGCCAACCTGCTAAATAAAGTCTAAAGTTATTTTCACCAACTCAGCGTCAAGCTAAGCTACCTGGATGAACTTTCTACTTAAAGATATAACATGAGTGAAAGGCACAAAACTCAGAAACAGATGCATAATAATTTCTTTAGTGCACTGATTTTACTGTTGGGAAGTAAATGTCAACGTGTTGACAGCATTTTAGTCAGTTATTACATAAAAAAAAAAAAAACCCGTCATGCATCACGTTTTAAATGCAAGTGCGATAAATATGCGTAATATAAAGCAGCCACAACTGGAGCATTATTAAAACAATACTATCAGGGAAATGCATGATCTGTGGCATATTTAAACACTATCTGCTACATTTATATTTGACCAATCCCAATGATCGGGTGTTGATAAATGCGGCGGCTGAATTCAATCAACATTAGCATGTTACGCCCTCCTGTTTCGGAGGCCCTGAAGTCAAACAAGAAAAGAAGCTTTTCCAAGATGAAAATCAGCATCGTCACATCTGAGGTGGAGCAAAACAAAGATGTGCTTTTTAACAGTGTGAAAACTAGACTTAAAGGAGCTAATTTTACCAATTTGTGGATTAGCTTCGACTACTAAGCAGGTGACGTCTGCCCCCCTGTATGCGCTGTAATGTTGCGTTCACACATATTCGAACATTCGCTCGAGTTGAAAATATTGAACTCCTACAATTGTTTCAAATGATGAAAGCCAATCAGAGTCTTTGTTGATGATGACGTCAGGCCATCAACATGGTTCCCAGTTTGTTCACCCATTCAACCATGGAGTAGAAGCTGTGTGTGACCACCTGGCGCTGTATGACATGGCCTTTATAACTGGGACCGGACTAGGAAGGATTAGGTGTGGAGGAGAATCAGCGAGGAGGTGGTAGTAACAGGTAATAGGTCTCTCTGTAGTTTTCATCTTTGAAAGTCGGCACTGAGCTAGAATAGCATTAGCCTTTAATCACACCGGCTTTTTTCACTAGTGGTTTATGTTTATGAGAAGAAAAAAAGGAGCTCAGCTCCTTGCTTCAGCAGGCTGGTGTCGCTGGTGGGCGGTGCTTCGCTTCAAAAGTGCATATGAGGCGAATGGGGACATTTTTTGATCCTGCGGCAGACGCATCCGGTGCCCCAGAAGACGCATTCAGTGTGAACGCAGAATAAGCAAATCCTGAAAAACACAGATATGACGTTTATATTGGCCTTTATATTTATTATCACATCAAAATAAATTAACGATCCAAACGCTTTAAAAAAGCCTTAAAAATGACTACATTTTGTCTCTTGTCATGTTTATTATGCCTTCAGCCAATTTCACATATAATTCATCACATTACCGATTACTGTCAGCCATTTGTGAAAAAGTTAAAGAACCGTAACTACCTAAAGGCTAACTTTCTTCTCGCATACCTCCTTTGTTTTCAAACCCTGTCTGAATCTTTATTGAGGTTTAATTATACAGGAGGGTCTTCCATCCATCCATCCATCCATCTTCTCCCGCTTAGCCGTTTCCGGTTCGCGGGGGCAGCATCCTCAGCAGGGAGGCCCAGACCTCCCTCTCCCCGGCCACTTCCTCCAGCTCTTCCGGGGGGGCCCCGAGACGTTCCCAGGCCAGCCGAGAGACATAGTCTCTCCAGCGTGTCCTGGGTCTTCCCCGGGGCCTCCTTCCGGAGGGACGTGCCCTGAACGCCTCACTAGGGAGGCGTTCAGGGGGCATCCTAATTAGGTGCCCGAGCCACCTCATCTGGCTCTTCTCGATGCGGAGGAGCAGCGACTCTACTTTGAGCCCCTCCCGAATGACTGAGCTTCTCACCCTATCTCTAAGGGAGAGCCCAGCCACCCTACGGAGGAAACTCATTTCGGCCGCTTGTACCCGTGATCTTGTTCTTTCGGTCATGACCCAAAGTTCATGACCATAGGTGAGGGTTGGAATGTAGACCGACCTGTAAATAGAGAGCTTCGCTTTTTGGCTCAGCTCCCTCTTTACAATGACGGACTGGTGCAGACTCCGTATCACTGCAGACGCCGCACCAATCCGCCTGTCGATCTCTCGCTCCATCCTTCCCTCACTCGTGAACAAGACCCCGAGGTACTTAAACTCCTCCACCTGGGGCAGAACCTCATCTCCAACTCGGAGAAGGCACTCCACCTTTTTCCGGTCGAGAACCATGGACTCGGATTTGGAGGTGCTGATTCTCATTCCGGCCGCTTCACACTCGGCTGCGAACCGATCCAGTGAGAGTTGAAGGTCACGGTATGTTGGAGCCAACAGGACTACATCATCTGCAAAAAGCAGTGATGCAATACTGAGGCCCCCGAACCGGACCCCCTCAACGCCCTGACTGCGCCTAGAAATTCTGTCCATAAAAGTTATGAACAGAATCGGTGACAAAGGGCAGCCCTGGCGGAGTCCAACCCTCACCGGAAACGATTTCGACTTACTGCCGGCAATGCGGACCAGACTCTGACTCCGGTCATACAGGGAACGAACAGCTCCTATCAGGAGGTTCGATACCCCATACTCCCGGAGGACCCCCCACAGGAATCCCCGAGGGACACGGTCAAATGCCTTTTCCAGGTCCACAAAACACATGTGGACTGGTTGGGCGAATTCCCATGACCCCTCAAGGACCCTGCTGAGGGTGTAGAGCTGGTCCACAGTTCCACGGCCAGGACGAAAACCACATTGCTCCTCCTGAATCCGAGGTTCAACTATCCGGCAGACCCTCCTCTCCAGTACCCCTGAATAGACCTTACCGGGGAGGCTGAGAAGTGTGATCCCTCTATAATTGGAACACACCCTCCGGTCCCCCTTCTTAAAAAGGGGGACCACCACCCCTGTCTGCCAATCCAGAGGCACTGCCCCTGATGTCCACGCGATGTTGCAGAGTCGTGTCAGCCATGACAGCCCCACAACATCCAGGGCCTTGAGGAACTCCGGGCGGATCTCATCCACCCCCGGAGCCCTGCCACCGAGGAGCTTTTTAACCACCTCGGCAACCTCAGCCCCAGAGATAGGAGAGCCCACTCTCGGGTCCCTGGGCCCTGCTTCCTGATTGGAAGGCGTGTCGGTGGGATTGAGGAGGTCTTCGAAGTATTCCCCCCACCGATCCACAACGTCTCGAGTCGAAGTCAGCAGCGCACCATCCGCACCATACATAGTGTTGACGGTGCACTGCTTCCCCCTCCTGAGACGCCGGATAGTGGTCCAGAATCTCTTCGAAGCCGTCCTGAAGTCGTTCTCCATGGCCTCACCAAACTCCTCCCATGTCCGGGCTTTTGCCTCGGCGACCGCCGTGGCTGTACTTCGCTTGGCCCGTCGGTACCTGTCTGCTGCCTCCGGAGTCCCACAGGCCAAAAAGGCCCGGTAGGACTCCTTCTTCAGCTTGACGGCATCCCTCACCCCCGGTGTCCACCAACGGCTTCGGGTATTGCTGCCACGACAGGCACCGACTACCTTGTGACCACAGCACCGATCAGCCGCCTCAGCAACAGAGGCACGGAACATGGCCCACTCGGACTCAATGTCCCCCGCCTCCTCCGAGACATGGTTGAAGTTTTCCCGGAGGTGGGAGTTGAAGCTCCTTCTGACGGGAGACTGCCAGGCGTTCCCAGCAGACCCTCACTATACGTTTGGGTCTGCCAGGTCTAACCGGCATCCTCCCCCGCCATCGGAGCCAACTCACCACCAGGTGGTGATCAGTTGACAGCTCCGCCCCTCTCTTTACCCGAGTGTCCAAGACATGCGGCCGCAAGTCCGATGACACGACTACGAAGTCGATCATCGAACTGCGGCCTAGGGTGTCCTGGTGCCAAGTGCACATATGGACACCCTTATGCTTGAACATGGTGTTTGTTATGGACAATCTGTGACGAGCACAGAAGTCCAACAACAAAACACCGCTCGGGTTCCGATCAGGGGGGCCGTTCCTCCCAATCACGCCCCTCCAGGTCTCACTGTCGCTGCCAACGTGAGCGTTGAAGTCCCCCAGCAGAACGAGGGAATCCCCAGAAGGAGCACTCTCCAGTACTCCCTCTAAGGAATCCAAGAAGGGTGGATACTCCGAGCTGCTGTTTGGCCCATAGGCACAAACAACAGTCAGGATCCGTCCCCCCACCCGAAGGCGGAGGGAGGCTACCCTCTCGTCTACCGGGGTAAACTCCAACGTACAGGCACTAAGTCGGGGGGCAAGAAGTATAGCCACCCCGGCCCGGCGCCTCTCACCATTGGCGACTCCAGAGTAGAAGAGAGTCCAACCCCTATCGAGAAGGCTGGTTCCAGAGCCCTTGTTATGTGTCGAGGTGAGACCGACTATATCTAGTCCGAACTTCTCCACCTCGCACACAAGCTCAGGCTCCTTCCTCGCCAGAGAGGTGACATTCCATGTCCCTAACGCTAGTTTCTGTAGCCGGGGATCAGATCGCCAAGGCCCCCGCCCTGGACGACTGCCCGATCCACACTGCACCGGCCTTATATGATCCCTCCTGCGGGTGGTGGGCCTACGGGAGGGCGGGCCCACGTCGTCCTTTCGGGCTCTGCCCGGCCGGGGCCCGTGGGCAAAGCCCCGGCCACCAGGCGCTCGCACTCGAGCCCCAACCCCGGGCCTGGCTCCAAGGTGGGGCCCCGGTAGCGCCAATCCGGGCGACGTGAACTGCCTTTGTTTTTTATTATACATATATGGCTATTGAATATAGCCAGGAGGGTCTTCCTGTTTACATTTTTCAATTAAATCCGCTGGTATTTGGTCCCTTTGAATCCCTCTTGGACGTTATTAGTTATCCTTCTCTTCGCCTCGTGTGTGACATTTTTGTCAAAAAAGCAGCATCTTTAATGATTCCGTCCCATGTCAGTAAAATTACCAATATGACACCATGTTGGCTGTAAAGAGAAACCCCTGAGCTTTAAGAAACTGGTGACATTTCTCTGATAGAGCAAATATTAGTGGACTTGCCGTCTTCTAAGTTTCCATGAATTTGTAAAATTTGTATGGACTCTCCAGGCAAAATGTTTGGGTAAAACTGGGCGTATAGTCACCCTGCGTACAATCCCATGTGTGTGTGTGTTCGTTCGCATGTGCTTGTTAGCGCGTGTTCTCGTTTGCGAAAAGGCATGAGAGAGCGCGAGTAAGTGACGGACATTAAGAGTGAGTGTTTGTTTTTTGTTTTTTACATTTAGTTACATTTTTCATTATGATGTTAAAAGTTTACATATAACAATGTTATTGTGTAGATTTGGTTACATCGAGTTGTCACAATGATACGAGCATATGATAGAACAATGTATAATGATGTAATGGAAATGATGAAAATGGAAATTAAACAATGGTGCATAAAGCGTATATATATATATATATATACTATAAATCACAATATGTTTTGAAGTCATTTTTCAATCCAACACAGATATAAAGGATTGGCAGTAGTGAGGAGGGCTGCTTGTGTCTTTCCTATGTTTTGGCACATGATGGACATACACACACACATACACATACAGTACATACATACACACACACACATACACATACATACACACACACATACACATACTGTACATACACACACACATACACATACACACACACACACATACATACACACACACACACACATCCACACTGCCCAGATGGAAGGCAGTGAGGTGGCAGCTGGTTTGTTGTCTCTAATCAGAACAGCTTGGTTGGACCATGCATTGCCCTGTGGATCCCGTAAAACACTTAATGGTGAGAGGGCGTCTCTCTGTCGTTTTGTCTGTGTAGGCTTACCTTTATCCTAGTCTATCTGTGTGCGTGTGCGCGTGTGTGACTCCCTAAGGCGTGCCTCATATTTCCTTCCTGATGCCAGCACCTCATTAGTACAGTATGCAAATGAGTTGGCACAGGGCCAAAGGGTCAAAGCACAAACTGGAGACAGAATAACAGCAAAGAGTCAAACCTGTGTGTTGACGTGCATGTTCTCAAATACTGTACCTTTGGGTTACACCTGTCTTTGTGCAACAAAGGTACACAAGTTGTTTTGAGGGTCATTCTTATGGTGACCATCTTCTGGCTGTCCCGCCCCCCCCATCCTATCCCATCCTATTTTGCTTTAATTGTGAAATCATCAATAAACATTTTTAGACCAATGGATTCACCTGCCAGAGGCATGAATAAAAGAGAAGACACAGAGGTGGAGATAACTGGCTCTGTGCCAGCCACATATTATGAACAGATCCTATCACACAGCATGGACACACAATCAAGGCTCTGAGTTTACATTTTGGGCTGGGTGATATGTACCAAAACTCATTACAATATATGATATAAATCTTGATCATTTTATTTATCATGAAGTCTGACCAGAAAGACAATTCAGGGCTAAATTTGCTGATGCAAAATGCCACACGGGCACATTTATTAACAAACAGCTGCACAATATGTGCAACTTTTGCCTTTTTCTCCTATAAGGGACAGCACGTGTGAGTGAGTTCTGTAGTGTGGCTTGTTTAGGGGTAAGTCTGGGTTAGAACGCACTCAGAAATCTATTTAACTGTGCTTTTTGTGCTGCTCTGAGAAGTAGCGATACAGCAACTCCTAAAACAAGTATTTTAAAACAAAACAAACAATAATTTAAAAAAAAAATATATATATATATATATATATATACAAATATAGGCAATAGTGTTGTGGTGGTCGAGACCAAATTTTATTGGTCTCGGACTCTGAAACATTTTGACTCGGTCTTGTCTCGGACTCGGGATTTTCTCTCAAGACCGTTCGTGACCAGCACTAATTCCTGCCTTTTTAAAACTTTTTTATAATGTGATAATAACACGGAGAAGAACGGGATAAAACAATCGTTTATTCATTCTTTAATTCACCCCGTATAATGACTGCAACCTTCCTTAATGTGACTGAGTGACGTGTGTGTGTGTGTGTGTGTGTGTGTGTGTGTGTGTGTGTGTCAGTTTGGACCGCGGAGCAGAAGGAGATATGATCTAATCACCGGTAAAAATCCCAGTAAAACTCCAGAAAACAATCACCAGTAATAAATATTATCTCCCTGGTAAAGACAGTAGCTCTAATAACTGTTAAAATGATAAACTGATGATATTACAGCCTGTGAATGCAGTACAGGGGACGCACTTACTCCGCCTCTGGGTCCTAGTGCCAGCCGGCTGGTGATGCATGTTCCGTTTACCGAGGTCCTATTTAATAAGTCCGTGTGTGTTTAATAAGTCCGTGTGTGTCAGCATGTTTATGCCTCTGTCCATCCACTCTTTTCATTATATCCATGTCTTTTAAGGTTTTCATTACATAGTGTCGGCTGTCGTCTGGGCCGCCGCCATCTTGGATTATGTCGTCACAAGCGCGTCATCGCCGCAAATTGCCCAGGCCCAGAATAACTCAAATAACTGTAAAGAGGTCTTATATTAGTCTATTTTCTTTTTAAAGTGGTGTTTTTTGTGGCTTTAGACTCCAATTACATGTATGTATATAATATGTTCCCCACAATATAAACAGGTTCACAATATAACTATTTTTTATAGTTTCTGTTTCCACTGTATCCAGAATAATAATAATAATTCTCAACAAGAACTATTGATTGATTTATCACATGACTGTTCCAGGGTTTGTTTTATTTAGTTTCACATCTACCTGTAGCTCTATGTTTTTTAGACTGATGACAACTTGTTTGTAGTTTTATTTCAGAAAGTTTCACTTTAACAGTTACAGCTGGAAACCTTTGTTAATTGAATATCCTAGTTACATTACAGTAACCAAATTAAACTATATCAACTAAGTGAAATCTTGTAAAATCTGTGACCTGTTGACCTGCACAACTGAAAGAATCAGGATCAAGAATCATTATTTTTTGGTAGAAATACTTTTAAACACTTGCTGTACATTCAGCTGACATAAAAGATCTTGTTTTTAAATATGTAGAATAATTGTGAATTTATCAGTAGCAGTAGTAGTTTTAATATTTTAGTTAATTTGCAGGCACCTTCTTTTTCGGTCAAATGTATTTAAAATAAACTAAAATTAAAGAGAGAATGTTATTTAACTGTCGAACCTTGTCATAATTTTATTTATTTATATATTTTTTTAAATTGAAAAAAAAATGTTTATGGTCTTGGTCTTGACTCGGTCTCGACTCTCGAAAGTCTTGATCTTGTCTTGTTCTCGGTGCATTCTGATCTCGGGCAAGTTTTGGTCTCGGATAGTGGGGTCTTGAACATAACACTAATAGGCAATATTGTATTTTTCCATATCACAAAAATAGAAAACTCAGTATAGTGTAGACTCCAACAGATTTGTCCTTTAACACTTTTTTGTGGCGTTTGTAATTGGTGAATTTTTCATGCCGACTTACGTGGTTCCTTCCCCTGTGGTAGACGCTAAAATCTCAGTTACTAATCTTACAGAATGTGTAACTGTGTCCCGTCCTGCTGCTCTTTAAGAAGGTAAACTCTCTGTTCCATTTTTAAAAATATTTACATAACTTTTTAGTTTTTTTGCTAGAACGTCTTCTTCCATCCATCCATCTCTCTTCTTTGTTGTTTCTGGGTTTGTTCTTGCTGACAGCACTAATCTAATCTAATCTAATCGCGTGAGAACTGCCACCCAGGCCACTGCAGGTGGTAGTTCTCTTTAGGCTAGTGACAGCGTTTGGTTTGGAGAGGCAGAGGAATGTTTATATTTATTTATCTTGTAATTGTTATTACAGTATAATACAAGATATTGAGACTAAAGCTGGGGGATGGCGGGTAAGAGGGTTAAAATACTGGAGTTTCTTGGCCAAAACGGGAGAATTGACAGATATGCCTTACTCTGATTTGACTACTTTACCTATTCCAAGTATACATCCTGAAGATAGTTGAGTGTTAGTAACTCTAAGTAATACCACCACAAATATCCACAGCACCTTACAAAGATGCAGGTGTTCAGTGTGTGCTGATGTTCCTTTATTGTGGTAATGTTCATTTTATTCCTGGTCCAGAGATATGACAGAGATCCTCAGCCTGCACATGCATGTGACAGAGCATGTCACACCTTTTCATTTCAGAGAATCACCCCCAAACTGACTGCTCCCCCATCTCACTGACACTCTGTGTTCATCCTCCTCACTGTTGTTCTCCTTTCTGTTGACTTGTTGCTTATGTTCACATGTTTATTTTTGTCCATTCGTAAAAAGAAGCCATTATTTCTCCCCCCCCAGGCGAGAGACGACGATGGCATCGGTGGGAAATTACCTCAGCACTGCTTTACTCAGGACCCCACCAGGCTTGTCTTCAAGACAAACAGCGATGTGCTTGTAAGGACCATAACCCATTCACCACCAGACAGGCTTAATGGCTCTAAACATGTTTAAATGTTTTCTGTTGCTCTTTAATTCATGTACTGTTCGTTCTTTGGTTATTCCGTTTTAAAACCATATCAAAATAACAAATTAATTGTGTGGTTATTTTGTTTTACTGAGTTAAAACCAAAACAGAAATACAGAAAAATAAAAAAAAACAGATAAGCAGTGTTTTTCTGTTTTAAGATAAAATATTAATGGCAAAATCAGGCCATATTTCTCTTGCAAAAACAGTTACAGCTTTTTTGAGGGCAGTAAAAATACTTATTTTGCATGTTATAATAACACTCGCCACTAACAGCAGCCGTCAACACACAAAGTTGATCACGAGAAACGAGGTACGCCAGTAGATTCATTACACCACCTCAGGGTTCCTTTAATCACATATCAAGTGCATGCTTTTTGTAACATCATTTTTTTGTGTTTGGATTTATTCATTTTATTAAAAACGTTTGAATTTACCAGTTCATCAGTTATGTGACTTATGAGTAAAAGTCCACCCCCGTTTGTGGGTCCCATCTGTGTGGTGAGCTTCAAACATGAAGCTCTCGTCCTAGTTTCCCTTAAATATCCAAATATCACACAAACAGAAAAATATTACATTTTGAAACAGAAAAACATGTTTTTTTTATTTTTCTTTATTTCTGTTTTGGTTTTAAGTCAGTAAAATAAAATAACCACACCATTTATTTGTTATTTTGATCTGGTTTTAAAACGTAATAACCAAAGAACAAACAGTACACGGATTATCTTTAAAGTGTGTTGTGTTGAAGTGTCTAATTTTGTGCTGACATGTGAGTGACCTGCACTTAAAGCGTTTGTGCAGCACACAGAAGACTCTTCTCAGTGATTACATGTTTAACCTTCAGGTTCCATACTTTTATTTCATTCATGCCATTTAACATCACTTTTGGTGACTCATGACTAATCTACATAAGAAAAATAATAAAACTCATCTAGTTCCACTTTTGATTGAATATACACTGTCTCATGTGCAGCCTGACACTACTTAGAGAATCATGATGTATGTTTACAGGTATCAATATTGTATTTGTATTAACACACACACACACACACACACACACACACACACACACACACACACACACACACACACACACACACACACACACACACACACACACACACACACACACAGGAGTGTTTACCTATTAGGGAAATATAATATCATAAGTTGTGATTATTGTAAATACAGTAAATATGCAATGAGCCACAGAAGATAATCTGCAGTGAACAGAAGGAAGATTGACCCACTGTATTTATGTTAATGAACACATTTTTGAACCACCACTGGGATAAATAAACATGATTTAGCAATAAACACTTAAAAATCTGTTCATTTTATGTTTTATTTAAAAGGTTTTTTTTTTTTTTTTTTTTTACAGCAAACGACTTTGTGGCTTTATCTGAAGTTTCCAGTTTTTTTAGTCTCAAACTAATTTCCCAAAAGCCAAAATAGCAAAGGGTGTTTTAGATGATCTAGAGCAGGGTTGGACATTCCAGCCCAGAACGTATTTCTTCTCATCATGTTATCCAGTGTTGTTATTTTTGGACTGGCACATGGCTGTCCATGCATCTTCTTTTGTTATGATACGATTATCAGAATCAAAACATGAGCTTATTAAGAGATAAAGACATACACACCTTATTTTGGGTCTGACAGAAATTCAAAAGTTCATATCTAACAGTAGTCTTTTAATTAGAAGATGTTTTACATTTAGAAATGTAACAATCAGTTATTGTAGTTAGCGAAAGATTAAATTTACTGTTGATTTTAAGCAATACAAATTACATACAAGATTATTGATTGATTTATTCTTGTTCTTTGTGGGGTCTAAGGTAATAATGTAACCTTTATTTATCACAGCAGTGAGTTAGATTGGGGTTAAGGGCTCAGCATCCCACAGTGACGGCCTTAACCACTAGGCCACCACTCCCTTGGTGTATGCTTATTCACTTTATTAGCTATATGTATATGATTTGTTTAATGTGTATTAAGTTTAGTATTTAAAATAGAATTCAGACTTTTTATTTGTTAATCATTTTTGATTTATTTTTATTTCCGCTTTTAGTGATAATCTGACTGTCCCAGTTGTTATATCGGATTGTCTCATCTCAACGTAAAGCTTGTGCTGTTGTTAAATTTAGATTAAGGTCAAATCAAATGTTTTGAAACTGTTTGTTCCAGAAAATAGGCCACGAAAAAAAGTTGACCAGAATATATTTTATTATGGCTAAATAAAGGCTATTGGATAAAAGCAGGACTTTAAATTAAGTTTTTAGATCACTAGCCAGCATGGTTAGTGGATTCTTAGTGTTTATAATTTAGTTGTTCGCAGAAATACATTAAAATGGTAAAAATATTTAATAACAATGTTGTAACAATGTCTTAAAGGTGCAATATAGAACTTTGGGTGTGTTGGAGAAGTCTAAAGTATAATCTCATAACTTAATAAACAAAGTAATCAGTACTAAGAAACACATGTACTGTAGAGACAAATGTTTTAATAACATGCATGCTCTTCTGTTAACAAACCCCACTCCCCACAAACTGTATAGTGCACATTTTAAAGGTGAACAAATGATAAAGATTATGTGTGAAATCTAATCTTCAGAGTCCTCCTCGTAGTCTGTGCTTCTCTGCATATGCTCTGTAGCTGCTCAATCGTTGCGTAGGAACTCTACACCCGATAAAAATATCCACGTTTGTTTGTTCCTAACTCATTTTACATCTTCATTCCGTTGGACTTCTCTGATACCAATCACGACATAGTGTTCATGGGAAATGTAGGATTAATACAACCAGCAGTGTTGCCAGATATACTGTACATTAAGTTTTAAAGTCTAAACACACACAAAAACCCTCAAATTTCTTGGCAGAAAACAGCCCAATTTGGCAACAATGTTGCAACATTGTTTCTGCAGGTTGCCGATTCAAAGCGGTATTTGTTTCATTCTTCACCAGCCAAAATGGCTAATAACGCTACAATGTTTCCCGCCAAAGTTCATTTTTACCCACATTTTGTGGGTTGTAGGGTGTTAATTTAAAGCCATGGATATAAGGCTATTTAGTATAAGGATATATAATTATAGTATGTCAAAAAAGAAACCATGAATAATAATTCACATCAACACTGTGCAGTAAAATGAAGTGGTTGGCCATTGTCATACCAGTATCACACGTATTCTGATCACTGCACATCGTACTTTCTTGATGCAAAAGCTAGATGCTGGTTTATAATGTGTTAATCCCTTACCCCGCCAATGCTCTACCCACAAACTGTTGATGTTGCCACCCACAGACAGTGTTATGTAAACAACATGGTCATGCATCAATGATCTGTCTACAGATGAGTAAACTTTAAGGGACAATCCTGTGTAATCAACAATAGATTTCCACTCCCCACTTACTCTTTTCTTCACTTTGTTACAAGAGTGCATGACTTTTTATCCAAACAGTGATCAAACTTTGTTTGAGAGGGTGGTCTAAACAGTAGTAGTGTATACAAGCCGTCTCAGAGATTTGAAATTTCCATTTTTGCTCTTCAATGCAGTATTAACAAACAGATGTGATGCTGTTTAACTGGAAAGCTGAGTCCTGCTGAGTGTTTCCAGTGTTCCCACTGCTGCTGAAGGGAAGAGGAAAGATTTAGCCACAGTTTAGAGCAAGAAGTGTTCACGGCTGCTGTGATCTTTGATAAAACACTGCAGGTATCCAACCAACTGGCTGCAGCCCAGTAGAGAGTCGATAATGGAAGAAACGATAGGAGAAAAAAAAGGAAAGGCATGATTCCACTCAGGCTGGTTTGTTCTCCTGCAACACCAAGCTGCAGTGTAAACTTTTATATATTATTGATACGAAGGATGGGATGATATATATAGTTATCACAATATTAAAATGTCACAAGATATGTTGTCGCTGGTAAAAGTGATATTGTGATATTGCAAAGGGGTGGTGGATGATGTTGGTGAAGCATTAGTTTTCACATTCCATCCCTGCTACATCTGTCTTTTCAAATGCAATAGACATATGTCCAAATTAGTGTTTGAGTGTGCTGTGAAAAATTCTGTTAATGTGCTTTACCGGGTCCAGCAATACAGGCCTGTGCATGTTATGTTTATAATGACTGATGGATGAGTGACAGTCAGTGACGGGCCGTGACCACTAGGGTTGGGTAGGCCCGTTGCAAATCGAGACCATCATATGTTTCTGCTGGCAAGTGTTAATCAAACAAAACAATTATTCAATATAGCCTCCATACTCTCCCAACAACATTGTTGGATGTTGGAAACAGAGAAAACAACAACAACAACAACTCAGAACAGTCTCAGTGGGGAGCATCCACAAAGTCAATCCTTCCTTTTGTACCATTCACTGCAGAAAGTACAAACCGTATTCTGACCTTTCCTTTGCTGAAGCTCTGGTAACTCAGGTGTTGGTCTGCCATCTTTTAAAAGCTGTTGTTTTTCCTCAAAAAAAAGTTTCTTTATCGTCTCTAGTGCTGTCATCCTGCCTGTAGTGTTATCCCACCCACTAGCTAGAGAACGTAGCAGCTGTAGCGGCCACGCTTTATCAATTCACTAATGTACTGTGGACTTACGTATAGCATTTGGCATAGCACGGTTATGTCCAAAGGCAGCGTAGAGATCTGCCTTTTTATGTAAATGGTTTTCATCTTGGGGAACTGACTGCGCATGCACAAATAAACACGCTGTGAGAAAAGAGGCAGAGCAACAATGTGCTTTTGGGAGAGGGTGTGGCCTCCTTCTGCCTTACAGCGGAGTGAGACTGTGCAGGGTCTCTGCCGTACCAGGAAATAGCCATGTTTAGTCATTTTGTCTATGAAAAGCACAAAATGCTGACACTATCAAACTTATAGGTACTGTAGGCTATTGGAAATGAAAAAATAAATAATTTATAATTATATTATATTTAAAACAAATAATCAAAATATCAATTCATCCTTGGGTAGGCACTACCTACCTTGCCTACCCTGACTGCATGTCACTGCAAATATTACAATTACAAATGTTTTTTTTAAAAGTAAACTGTGTTTATATCATAAAATACAGTTGCGTTTTGTTCTACCATGGGGAGGGGTATCTTACTATATAAGGCCCTTTTGAGATATGGCTGTTAACCTATAATAAATCCTGCCGATTGGCCAAGGTTTATGGTGTGAGCATTACATGGTGGGAGCATTGCATTGTATCCTATCATGGTGATAAAAAGTTTAGCTTTTGTTTTTCTAAAATCACAACTTTGTACCTAGTTAGCACCAAGCTAATTTTTACTGGGTTTAAACAGCTGACTATCACCTTAAATGGACTATTCTTGTGGTTAGATTAGGTGAGGATAACAGGATAACAACTTAGCAGCTTAACACTGTGTGTAAAACAGCTGACTCAGATGACAGTTTACTCTGTTGCTGCTGCCACACACACACACACACACACTCTGAAGTAGAGTTTGTCGGACTCACAATCACAATAGCCGCCTTAATAGCCATGTTTTTTACTGTAATGTGCAGTGTGTTGATAGCAAAAGACAACTGCTATGGTAATCAACTGTTGGGATCCCACAAACCAAACACATATGCAGTTTAATTATAGTGCAAGCCAAGCCCTCTCCAAGAGCAAGGCGTAGTCTGCCTCTACAGACACGCCCACTTATGCATATACATGAAGGCCCCAAAACAGCCTGTTTTTAGTGCTCTGAAAGTGATTTTTCAGAGGGCTAAAGCTCCGGTAAACAGGCAAGTTTGGGAAAATAAACTTAAAATACTATGTTGTTGGGGTTTTTACAACATAGGACTGGACTTTTTGTTCACAGCATGAAAACCTGCAGCTCACTTTGTGACAGCAGACTCCCAGTTATCTCTAACAAAATGACTTCCCAAAACTTGTTATTGTAAAGCTAACTATGCTCCTTTGCTCGTTGTTTTTGGCCTCTGAGGCTTTTTTTAATTTCACTTTGAGCAGCTGAGGCAGCTGCGCTTGAATAGAATGGTTTAAAATCGTGCTAGCAACGCCGGTTCGCTGGTCACGATAGAAATAAATGACCATAATTACATTCAACTGCAAACATCTGTGTGCAGGAGTGGAGAGTGGGAGATAGAGAGAGAAAGCACAACTCCATTAGCGTAATGTGCAGTGAAATTTCATTCATACTGCAGAAAGTCGTTAAGTGCTCTCCATCTGTCTTTCTAAGGCGACGAATATTTAAGCGCCTTTATTATTTAAAATTTCCTGTGCCCACCACCATCAAATGGAACATGCACCTTTTTGACTTTTATACAGTCATGGTTCATTGAATTAGCTCGAACAAAATGGGCAGTTAAAGCATTGAGAATTCTAAGGACTTACAGCCTCTAATCTCCTTTAACTTTGTGTTATCTCTAACACTCTTATGGTCATTAACAGCATGGGGGACTTTAGTGGAATCTAAAGTCTTATCTATAGATTTAAAGATAGTCAGTACGTTTGCACTTTATATTGGTTAATCTCAAAGTGGTTTATTCATTAGGGTAAAATTCATGATTTTAACATCAAAAAGCTAACAACATTTATTTATTTTATTTTTTTTAAAAAGGCCTTTTGTAAAGCCCTACAACAGGGGTCACCAACATGGTGCCCACGGGCACTAGGTAGCCCGCATGTACCATATGTGGGGCCCTCAGGAGCTCTAGTCACCAATGAGCTGCATCTAAATATAATTACACATGAGAGATGTAGTTAGTACTTAATAAAGTTAAATACTGCTGATTTAGGTTTAGTATTAAATTAAACATCTTTTAATGTTTATTTTCACAGAAACATTATGACAAATGTGTTACAGATCTGGTGTATGGTCAATGGTATGTTATATATAATAGGTTATATAAGATATATTTTTAAAAATGTAAGGTGAATTTTCAATAAAATGTCATCAAAATTAAACAATTGAAGGAATTTGGAGATATAAAGTGTTTTGTGTTGAAACCTCAACATTTCCTCCTTTTTAACCCTCCTATTATCCTCAAATATTACAAACACAAATTACCCTTGGGGTCAATCTGACCCCAGGGATATTTGCCTCTAGAAAATGATTTTCAGATCATTGTTGACCAAGTTTTTATGTCAGACACTTTGTTTATTTGTTGAATACATAAATAACCCCTTGATAATGAAACACAGCTAAAACAACTTGGGGTCAAATTGACCCCAGAGGAACACCAATGCATGCAATATGTGTTCAGCACATTGAAAAAAAATAGCTTCATAATTTTATGCTTAATCAATTGTACCCATCAAATAGGAAAAGTCATGAAATATGAAGCAAACAAAAAAAGAAAAAATAATTGATTATTATTTTTTGAATGATTAACATTGAACGGGGTCTAATTGACCCCAAAGAAAATAGGAGAGTTAGGTTACTGTTAGCCTTCTTTCTTATTTTATCCTGTAGTTAAAGTGAAACTGTAAAAATGAGGTAAGGGGGGCTATTGCCCAGGTTATTTACTCTGACAGAGACAAGGAACCAATGGATGGAGTGTATATGGGACAGGTGGGATGTCTTTGTCTTTTAGGAGTTTGTATCTAGTCTTTAACACTGTTGTGTATGTATTTAAGATTCTCTGTTTGAGATGCTGTAGTTTAGTCAGGAAAGATAAAGGCGTGCAACACTTAGACTGTTTTTAAAGACAAATGATAAAGACAGCTCAGTTAAAGCACTATTATATGGAACCTTTCTTAGCAGGTGTGGAGCAGCGATATTAAAAGTGAGGGTGTTCTAAGGGTAGGGCAACCGTCAACCCCCAATTTAGTTTATTAAATTAATTTACTAAAACCATGATAAAGCTGTTATTAAGTCAGTGATGCTCAACATGTGGCTTTTTATAACTTCATTTTAATCATTATTCCCTCAAAAAACATTAAAAATAGGAAACTTTTTTAACCCCTTTTTACATTTTTCTTTGGCCAATTTGCAACTTCCATTGTCCCATTTTTGATCCTTTTTAGCTTTAGATTTTAGCTTCCTTTTGCTATATTTGATAAATATCCTTTTTCCTTAATTTTTATCAATTTTTGCAAGTTCTTTTTGACACTTTTATCAAATCATTAATAGATTCTTTAACCATTTTTTTGACACTTTTCGTCCAAATACGCTACCTTTTGCCCAATAAATACCACTTGTTTCATTTTATTCCTACATTTTGCCTCTTTTTGTTCTCTTTTCACTCATTGTTTGCCACATTTTGCCAATACATTCCTCTTTTTTGTCATTTTTTTGCCACTCTTGGTTGCTTTTGGCCCATTTTATTCGCTTTTCACTATTTTCTTGTCACGTTTTTGCCACTTTTGGACCATTTTTTGCCACGTTACTCATTTTTTGTCACTTTACTTATTTCTGTTAACCAATATGTTTTCAATAATAAATCCCTCTGTAAAAAGTGAGGGGGGATCAAATTTTTGGTTTTATGTAAGTGCGGGTGTCGCATCCCCCACGGGTGAGAGGCAGCTGTTTTTTAATACGAATGAGGGGTGATGTAGAATAACTCATCTCCATATTTAGTCTCATTTTATGACCACGTTACCCCAGAATACAGAATACAAAGGACAACCCTGCTATATCATTAAATTATTATTTGCTTCCTCAATAATTAACTGCTGCAACTTTAGTTGCCTATTTTCTTTGGCCTTTTTGCAACTTTCTTTGTCCAAATTTTGCCCCTTTTCAATAAGTTTGGATACTTTTTCAGACTTTAGCTTCCTTTTGCCAATAAACACCCCTTTTTCCTATTTTTTGTCCATTTTTGCAAGTTCTTTTTGACACTTTTATCTAATTTTTGTCCTTTCTTTGTCCACTTTTCATCCAAATTAGCTAACTTCTGCCCCACAAATACCACTTGTTTCCTTTTTTCCCTACATCTTGCGTCTTTTTGTTCCTCTTTTTCACTCTTGTTTGACACATTTTGCCAATTTAAGCTACCTTTTGCCATTATATACCACCTGTTTACTCTTTATTTGCCATTTTTGGCCACTCTTGACTGCTTTTGGCTCATTTTAGTGACTTCACTCTTTTCTTGCCACTTTTGGACCATTTTTGGACACGTTACCATGTCTGCCTCCACTCGCTTGTCAAAAAAAAAAAATGTAGAGTACTGGACAGGCCCACCAGGACGATGCCCGTTATACCAGATGGCCAGTCCACCCCTGAGTACTAGTAATTCCCTCTTCTCTCTGCCACAATGTTGCAGTGCAGCGTGATAAGAAAGAGGTTTATCCTCCCTGCCGTTGCATCCCTTAACTTATTAACATTCTACAGCGATGTTTAAGGGTGTTTGAGATAGATGGATGTCGTTGAAGGGTGCGACAACTGATTAATGCCTTAATTATCTTCTGCGAGGACCTGCCACTCCTCCCCGAGCTGACAGAGTGAGCTGTGTGTGGCCTGACGAGTAATGCTGTGTTCAGGGCTCGCCCACCGCTATCTGCTCTGCCAGGGTCACATTCATTTTCTTCAACCAGGAAAAAAAAATGTGCGATACCTACACTGAAAAGGTGGACAATACTGATGAAACAAGTTTATTTTGACACCTCTGCCAGAGCAGTGGCTAAGAAAAATGATTTTTCAATAGCAGATGTTTGGGTCCGATCTGGTTTGCTGTCTGAATGCAAAAATGTCTTTACCTTCAAAGTGTATAGCACATACAATTGTGGGTTGTTTTCCCCCAAATTACTATGACTAATGGTGGTGAATAAATGCTGGAAGATTTTATTCATTTTCATTTGAATCCAATAGTAATAAACTCAAAACAGTCAATAATTGCTAATGATTACTGCTGAGGTAAACACCAGTAAATATTGAATAAATACAAGCAAGACGAAACAATGCAGTAACACAAAGCTTGAGTTTGACCTATTGGCACATGAATAACCAGAATGGAAAATGCAATAAGAATTAGCTATTGGAAGTTAATAGACAATTTCACAATTGCAATCTGAGCATGCGCCGTGACCCATGGACCCATAGCTTTTCTTCTCCTGCAGCTTGACTTTTGATGTTGAACTGGAAACAAGTCCAGGCTACTGCAATGCAACAAACATGATGGCGACATGTTCGTCTTTCTTTTGTGTCACCTTTAGATTTCGTTTTTGAAGAAAATCCTTAAATTCAGGAACCTTCCAAAGTCAATACACAATAATAATAATTATTATTATTATTCCTATCTTCCGGAAAAAGCTTGATGAAGTAGCTGCGGAAAAGGAAATCTTTGCTTCCCTGCTCAGGATGATGAATGGATGAATGGATGGATGGATGGATGGATGCTGTGGTGGACCGGCCATCTTGCATACAGGGCATCGCCCACGATGGGCCGTTGGCCCGAAGTGGGACGGTCCGGTTTGTTTTGGGTTTTTCTCCAGTTAGTGGAGGCAAACATGGTAACAAGTGGCCAAAAATGGTCCAAAAGTGGCAGGAAAAGTGTGTAAAGTGGCTAAAATGAGCCAAAAGCAGTCAAGAGTGCCCAAAAAGTGGGTAAATAAAGAGGAACCAGGTGGTATGTAATGGCTAAAGGTTGCTTAAATGGACAAAATGTGGCAAACAATAGTGAAAAAGGGCAAAAATGTGAAACAAAAAAGGCATAAAATAGGGTAAAAAAAAAGGATATAAGTGGTATTTATTGTGCAAAAGTAAGCTTGTTTTTTTTAAAAAAGACAAACATTGGCTAAACATGTCAAAAAGAACTCGCAGGAATAGGATAAAGATGTTTTTTGGCAAAAGGAGCTCAAATCTAAAAAAAAAGGCCATTTTCTTTATCATTAAGAAAGAATTTAAAGGCAATTAGTTTTTTTTGAGGGGGGGGGGGGGGGGGGGGGGGTTGCAAACTGACATGTTAATGCAAAGTTTTGGAAAACAATAAAGCCTTAAAATACCAGGGACTGGCTGTGCTATACACATTTTTCATCTTCTCTTTGATCACAGCCATGATGGACACCCCATTAATCTTCTATTGTGTTGTTATATTTCCCCTGTAGTTCATTAAGTTGTAGATCAAATCAGATTTCTCCAGTGGTTTAGGAAAGCATTGTTTGTCACGTATTTCTCACTATACTTTGTTTTTTTGGTGTGGTATCACTTAACTCAAGTTTGCAAACACATTGTGGCTCCAAACACAATGTAGGATAATATAAATACAAAGATGTCTTTAACCACAGATCCCACTGGTAGATGTTGATGTGAAGTGATGACCAAACCCTTTCCCTCTGGTGTGACAGTTCTCACTAGTTTGGGAGTTGTCCAATCTCTCCTAACAATGTCCATACATTTTTGAAAAGTCTGTCTTGAAAATAGTTTTCAAAGTGAATCAGCAACAAAATCGCTCTATTTGCCTCTTTCTGCCAGTTTATCTCAGGGACCTGTTTAATCAGAAAGAGTACCAGTTTATGTCCGCTTCTGATCAGCCAAACAGTGGGTGTAAAAATGATCAGCTGTTTTAAAAGGATTGTTATCCTTTTAGCACATTTATGCTCAATTTTCTTTCGAATCAGGCCCTGACAATGTGATTACCACAGCGCCCTGTCCTTAATGATCCATGTTGTTATCGTCCTTGTTAGGACTTATAACTGTTAAATTCAAAATAGTTAAAACCACAAGTTATTTGTTTTGTTTTTATGTTATTATGCGTAAAGTGTGGGTCTCTCACTGGCTGTAGTCGATTAAACTGATTGTGTTGATTGGCAACAGAAAGGTGTAAATGAGGAAAATTGGTCAGGACAACAGGTTCACCACATTGTCAGATCAATAACACTTCCCAACAGAGCAGCAGTAAAAGCACAACTACCTCGACAAAAAGAGCAAAAGAACACAGCCATGCAGATGCATGCTGAAAATATCACATTGCACTGAGTGTTTTTTGTTTGTTGTTTATTTCGACAGATCTAAATCACACCAGTTTCTTCAAAAAGCATCTCTTTTGAATGGTCTAATCCCCAAACTGTGTAGCATCTGAGTTTCTTTTCTCTCAGACTCTGCTGTGTTTAATCCAAACCAAATTGGAACCCGTTTCTAAGCAGGATGACACTGACACATATGTTTTTGTGTGTTGGTATCTTGCAGGTGTGTGACTGGTGCAAACACATCCGCCATACAAAGGAGTACCTGGACTTTGGTGCTGGAGAGCGCAGACTTCAGTTCTGCAGTGCCAAATGCTTGAATCAATATAAAATGGATATTTTTTACAAGGAGACTCAGGCTGCTTTGCCTGGAGCTCTGTGTAACCCAGGCCATGGAGCTGGTAGCGAGGGTACACTGGATTGCAGTGGAGGAGTGCAGTTATTGACACCGGAATCTTGGGGAACAACTTTGACGGATCTTAGACGTAAAGCTCCCTCACCTGGAAGGCCATCCAGCTCCTCTGGTCTGCCCCCATCCACGTCCTCAGCCAATTCACCGCTTGATACTGCTGCCGTTTGCTCTCCATCACCTTCATCTTTAGCAAAAATTCCAACACCTAAACCACACGATAGCCCTGCACTTCCCCATCCACCTATTTCAGCGCTACGCCAACCAGTTGGGGTTCCGTCTGGTAGCCCGCCCATGGTGATGACCTCACGGGGTCCAATGCCTTTGCCACTTTTCATGGAGCATCAAATGATGCAACAAATTCGTCCACCTTTTCTTCGTCCCTCTTCCCACCCAGCAGGGCCAAACAGTCCCATGTCAAATCCATTAATTCCTGGAATTGGTCCGCCCCCTCCACCTCGGACACTTGGTCTAGCATCAAGCCCCATGCACAGGCCTATGGTGTCACCACATATGCACCCTTCATCCAACCCTAATCCAGGTATGATTCCTCCATACCCTGGTATCCCCATGCCAGGCTTACCACCTTTCCCACCTATGAACATGATGCCCAATGGAACCATTCCCTTGCCACCAATGATGAACTTTGGCATGCCAACTTTGGCACCATTGGTACCCCCACCAACACTTTTAGTCCCTTACCCAGTCATTGTTCCCCTTCCGGTTCCAATTCCTATTCCAATACCCATTCCCTTTAACCCCAAATCTTCAAGGGACCAACCAGAGAGCAGTAGCTCTATACACAGCACACCAGAACCTTCTGGAAGTCCAGCCTCTCAGCCACATTCTCCAGGTTACTATGGAGGGAACAGGAGAGAGCAGAAAATAGAGGCAGCTAGTAGTCTTTCTCCTCCGTCTTTAATGACGAGCAGGACAGCATTTGTCGATTTGACTGTTAAGTCTGAAAATAATTACAAAAATATTTGTCCACCCAGTGAACCTGGATTGACAGATGGAGTAATTGATCTGACTGTAGGTCAAAGGTCACGCCCTCCTCAGACAATTCAGAGGAAGCTACCTGGAGTTCGGATCAAAATAGAGGTAGAGTCTGAATCTAGATCTCCACCAGCAGCAGGGATTGAAAGTGAAGAGAAAGGTAAATGTGATGGTGAGGCTGGAGTTCTTTGCTCACAGGTACTTCTTAGTACTACAGACCTAGAAGAGGAAACACACTTAAATACAGCAAAATCATCGGCTACACCTTTCTGCAACAACAGCTCTTCAGCTATAGCTGTTCATCTTGCAAACCAAGTAAACCCTAGTACACCACCATTACCAAGCACTGTACAAACAGAGCCACCACCCATTCGCCAGCCTTTAACTAGTCCTCTTGCATCTTGCAATGTAATTGTTAATGGTGCAGGGTGGCATACAATGCCCAATACACCTTTTGAGTCTTTCCCTGACCAAAGTGAAGATGGAATTAAAAGTGAAGGCGAGACAAAGGAACTGCCACCCAATGGAGATTTGGAGCATGATGCACTAAAGGAGAACACTTGCTCTGTGACAAAGTGGGAACGAGGGACAAAAGAAACAGAAGTAGGGGACGCAGCGGAAGAAAAACCAGACCCTGACTCCAATTTGGAGGAGGGTGAACATGCATATACTTTTCCACTGCTGTCGACAGGAGGCTGTGTTGTCATCCAGCCAGTGCCAAAGCCAGCCAGTGACAAGACAGCCATCCTGTCCTGCTCCATCAGTGCACCGCTATCTACAGCTGGGAGTCCTGAGCCGCCGCACAAGAGGAGATGTCTGCGAATTCGCAATCAAAACAAATGAGGTGCGTGTGTGCCTCTCAAATTATCACTTCAACTTGATTTTTGACTGCTTTTTTGAAGAATTCATACAGTAAAATGCTCTTTCATGAGTTGGTTGCTATTCATATTTGGTAAACTAAATTTTACATCTGGAAGGTGAGTGTACATCAAGGTTGTTTTTGTGTTTTGTATATTCAATTATTTTTATATATTTAAGTAACATATGTTCTACTTAAATTTATGGTATTTTTATACATATTCTGTGGAAGAAATCCAACAATATTTTTTTTTAAATAATTCGTTTTACCAAAAATTACAGACATCAAAAAAGTATATAGCACGACCTCTGATTAATGTAGGTTTCACATGTGCCACTCCCAGTTGGGGGTCACTGGCCCGAGTGCCCCTAATACCACGGGTCCACGTGGACCATCTGCGGGTGTTTGTCAACCACCTGGTCGGTAGGCCAGCACCCTTGGTGGTGTATCCCATTGGCACATGGCTTCCAGTCCATACTGGGTACAGATATGCCTGTGTACTCTATCCCATCCACTTGGTTGCGGCTCTCCATGTGGGCGGATCCTGTCTGCATCTTACACCTTGCCGCCACTATTGACTGTACTGTCTCAGAGGCATCTTTGCACAATGAAGTACCTCAGGTCTGATCTGCTGTGGTAGAGCCTGGCCTCAGTACTTGATATTGTACTGCTATGATTAGTGCCTCTATGTTGTGTGATACCTTTTCCAGCCAGTGATCAGGCCCATCTTTCCATTCTCCAACCCGCTCGCTCCTTTACAGGATCACAGGGGTCTGCCGGTGCCTATCTCCAGCTATCATTGAGCACTAGGCGTGGGTGCACCCTGGATAGGACAGCAACATACACACACACACAACCACTCACACTCCCATTCATGCCTTCCGGGTTAATTTAGAGTCATGTTTTTGGATTGTGGTGGGAAGCCGGAGTACCCGATGAAAACACACGCAAGTACGGGAAGAACATGCAAACTCATGTTCTGGTATGTGGCCATACCAGCTGGTTATTGCCCGATCTCGGAAGCTAAGTGGGTTTGGCCTGGTAGTTGGATGGGAGACCACTGACAATTCCAGATGCCACAGTGGGGGACAGTCGCTCAATTGGAATCTGGCATTGTGTCCTTGGGTAAGACACATTGCCTAGTATGAATGTAGTGTGGTTGGAGGGAACAATGGCGCACTAGGCCTGGGTTATGATAACACATGGCACATCACCTTTTTCTCTCCAAACAAAATGAAGTTTGTCACACTTGGCTTATAGATCTATGTGACTAGAGCAGGTTTGACTCTGTCTAATTCTCCCTCCTTTTTGTTTTACAGATGGATGCTCAGTGCCATCGAGAACACTCTCTTATCTCCTGCTCAACACAAAATCACACACTTGATATTACCCATCATCTGATCCACCAGCACCACAAATCGCCTTTGTCAAAAAGAGACAGTTCATCCGAACATGATCATATGTATCTTTCATAATAGACCAGGACATTTTTTCTCTACATGTCTGACACTCTAATGAAACTGAGAGCTCGGCAGACTCTGCATCATAAGCAGGCAATAGGACGGCTGAAATATCCAAGTGGAAATACATTTCAGCTTTTCACTTTGCTGCTTCCTTTCTAGGCCCTCACACTAGGGTTGGGGTCAATTACATTTTTCAGTTACAATTACGCTTTCAATTATCCATGTTCAATTACGATAACACTGACCTGCATTTTTTCCAACTACAATTAAATTATAAATGTATTTAAATAATATTTTTATCCTCAATTATGTTCTCAAAGTTCAATTACAATTAACCTAATAGAAGTTAACCTTCCTCTTGTGTTAGCTTTCTGTTAGCATCTCTTATGAAAACGGGTCCTAAATCAGCTGTAAAAACAAATATTTATTATCTATTTTCTTTCCTATCTATTGGTCACCTTGTTAGGCTTCATAATCAATAAAAATATAAGTTTCCATATTTATGATGTGGGCGTCTGGGCCTTTTTTCTGTCACTATACCCCTTGATTTATATATTTTAAAATGGTCAAATGTGGGAATGCTTAATATGAAGCATATTTTAATAATTGTTAACTACTGTAACATGGTTCCCCAGTTTAACGTAAAATTATATCTGACCATTTTTATAGAATTTTCTTGGCAATTACAATTGCAAAGTCAATTATCTGAACTCAATTACAATTCAATTACGATTACGGCAGCAACATAAAGTTGACAATTATAATTACGCCATATTATTATCAATTACGTGATTACAGTTATACTGTAATTGACCCCAACCCTGACTCACACTGACCCCCTCCTTAAACTTCACAGTTTTCTTTATCCAAGAAGTAGTTTTATTTATCCAAAGAAACACATTTTACTGTTCAGTTATCGAAAAAGCGCCAACCTATAGAGACAAGATACTCATCGTTAGTTTTGAAGCCGCTTCTGCAGCGGGACAACTGAAAATTACATTGAAATGTCAAATCAAACTAGTAAATATTAAAATTCCAATATGAAGTTTTCCATCTGAACTTGTGAAGTGACAATCCCAAGTTGCAAGAGTAACCAACTTGCAGATGCTTTCTTATCTCTGGTATAAATGTCATTGAAGAAAGTTCTGAAGTCATACAGAGTGCAAAGAGTATCCAGAAGTTTATCAATAGCTTGCTAAATATTTCTGGTTGGGTTTACAGTACCTAGCTCACATCATGAGGCCATGTTTATTCTAACATTTGGGAATTTTTCAAACATTTTTAGATTGGGATTCATTGGAAAGATCTGGCAGTACTTCTTCTCATACACTTTACCTGGAAACACCATTTACAATGACTCAATACAAACAGCGTTTCATCTGAAAAAGTTATGTTTGGTACTTAACAAATGTAACAATAAAATACAAACGCTTGCACTCTGTACAAACAGGTCAGGGTTGGGGTCAATTAACTCTTTTATTTACAATTACATTTTCAATTACTCATGTGCAATTACAATTAAATTACGATTACAGGGACCAGCATTTTTTCAAATTACAACTGAATTCCAGTGATTTTTTATCCTCAGAAACTTGATTACAATCACGTTCTCAATTACTAAAGTTCAATTACAAAATTATCATAATTACTGAGCCTGAAATAAATAACCTAATAAAAGTGAACCTTCCGCTGTGTTAGTTTTCTGTTAGCATCTCTTATGATAACGGGTCCTAAATCAGATTTAAAATAGACTAAAAACAAGTATCTATCATTTAATTTCTTTCCTATCTATTTGTTATCCTGTTAGACTTCATCATCAATGAAAATGTAGGTTTTAATATTTATGGTGTGGACATCTAACCTTTTTTTTGGGTTGGTAAACCCCTCGATTAAATTTTTTTTAATTGATAAAATGTGGAAAAGCTTAATATGAAACATGTTTTAATAATTGTTAACTACGTACAGTATGTGTAGAACTGTACATAGAACTGTAACATGGTTCCCCAGTTTTGCATTAAAATGCAATTGACAATTTTGATAGAATTTTTATGTAAATTCCAATTACAAAGTCAGTTGTCTAAACTCATTACAATTTAATTACGATTGCAACAGCAACAATGTTTTTATTACAATTACAATTATAATTACGCCATAATTGTAATAAATTATCATTTACGTGATTACATTTATAATTGACCCCAACCCTGACACAAGTCACTCTATCATCCCTCCCCACTACCGCCCTTTATTTATTTATTCATTTATTTATTTAGTATTGTAACTGTAATTGTAATTATAACACCAATATTGTTGATAACTTTGCATGGCCATTTTTGATGACTTAAACATAGCAATCCAGTGAGACGTGTGGGGACCATCAAAGAAAGACAGCACTTTAGTTTTTTAGCATTCCTACGGAGGAGGTAAAGCAAGAGACAAGTTATTATCATGTGTCAAAGGCTCGTGGTGTGTTGAAACAAAACATGTCTCCTAGAGTTCAGCAGAAATGGCATTTCAATCGGAAGATCTGACTAGATAATTTATAGTTGCCAGACATTTTTTTTTAAAGTACGTATTTTTTTAGGGGGAAAAGGAAATGAAAATGGTTGTCAGAAGTGGTGTTAATGTGAAGGAGATTTTTGGTTTGTTAAATTCATTTAAACCAATGATATGCCACCATAAAGAAGAAGAAGAAAAAAAAAGGTATTTCTTAAAAACAGACAACGATGCAAAGTGAGTCTTAACAGGAAAAAAACACACCTGTTTAAAGCTGCCTAAAAAGCCAGAAAATGCACACAATGCCCTGTAATTGTGACAGTGTGAGGTTGTGTAAAACAGTGAATACAAAGTGTCTGCTTAGTCTGTGTGTTAGTCATGTATTCAGGCTGCTGTTAAAGTGGTTGGGGTTATTTGAATCCTTTCCAAGTCAGTCAGTGTACTGGTTATATCAGCCTGTTTTTGTCCATTTTTTTTCTTCTTCTTCTCTTAATGAAATGTTGGATGTAGCAGGTTGGATTAAACATTTTGTTGACAAGATACCAACACCCAGAAACTTAAACTCTTTAGTCAGCACCAGAGTTGGGGTAAAATTATGTTTTCAATCATCCATGTTCAATTACAATTCAATTATGACTGCAGTGACCAGCAATTTTTTTTTTACAGTTACAATATTTTTTGTATCCTCAAAAAATCAGTTACAATTACATTCTTGATTACTAAATTTCAATTACAATTAATCACAATTGCTCAGCCATTGATAAATAAGCCCATAAAATGTAACCTTCCTCTTGTTTTAGCTTTCTGTTAGCATCAATGGGTCTGAAACCAGATTTAAAATACACTTAAAACAAATATCTATCATCTAATTTCTTTTCTATCTATTGGTTACCTTGTTAGGCTTCTTAATCAATGAAAATATTGGTTTTATTATTTTTGGTGTGGGCATCTGAGCCTTTTTTGTGTCAGTATATCCCTTGATTTATTTATTTATTTATTTTTTATGATAAAATGTGGGAATGCTTGATATGAAACATATTTGAATATTCGTTAACTACATATGTGTAGAACTGTAACATGGTTCTCCAGTTTTGCGATGAATTATAATTGACAATTTTTATAGAATTTTCATGGCAATTAAAATGACAAAGTCAATTATCTAAATTACAATTTAATTATGATTGTGAGCAACAGATTTATTTTAATTTCAATTATAATTATAATTATGCCATAATTATCAATCACCCGATTACAATTATAATTGATCCCAACCCTGCATGTCTGATACCTTAGTTATTGTCAGCAAAGACAAAATAAAACGTTTTTTGTCCACACAAAAACAACAAAAATTAGCTTTTTTTTTTTTTGTTGTTGTTGTTCTGAATCACAATAATAGACAAACTCACCTGGCACAGACAGCTTTCTTATTATAAAACCTATATATTAAAAGAAGCTTTTCAGCACTGTGAATGGAGAAATTTATATTGATATTTCTAAAACAGAGTGATTATTAACAACATTTCTATAGGTCTGGACTGCTTGATTGGAGACCTAATAAATAATAAATTGTGTCCAAAATAATATTCAAAATTTTAGAATCAATGTTTTTCTCACAATGCATGAGAAAATAGGGGGAAAATATTTTCTTTGAATGAAAAATGTGTTAAAATAAAAAGAGTTTATTTGTCCAAGTGGCTAAACTACAAATGATCATTTCCACCTAGTGCATGAAAAATGTTGTTTTAAAAAAAATATTGTACATTTGTTTTTGTACAGAAAGTGGAATTATCCCTCTTGATTTTTAAAGCACCGGTGTGTAGTTTTGATTCATTGCACAACTTCAGTAACTTTCCATCTAGCCACTTTGAAGTGTGTATGATGTTGTAAAGACACTCTGAGCCTTTATTTGTTCACACAACCCAAACTATTTCAATGCCAGCATTTCACTTTTTGTGAATTCGTTTTTTTTCTACATGTTTCCTGTCAATGGCCACTAGAGGTCCTCCTCTGCCCTGTAACTACAATCTGAAAGCGAGATAGAAGCCTATAGATATTTCTCAGTGCTGTCAATATTTATTTATCTAATTTATTTAATTTATAGACTTCCATTGTAAAAGTCTGACTGGCATCTGAAAAAGAAACACTGACTTGTGTTTGAGCGTCAGGTTGAACCGCAGGCTTGTGTGTATGGATAACATGGTGGTGTGCTAACTGCGTTTTAAAATATTAAGACTATTTTTGTAAGGTTGTCACATTTATGGGTGGGTCCAAAGAGCCCTTTTTTTTTAATTACGCCTGCTTGTAAAACCCAGGCCTGAATAATGTAACAAAATGTTACCAATGATGAGAGATAAAGATTTTTAAATTTTTCAAACAGATCCAGAATCTCTAAAGTGATCCGGACCCCTGTGGAATTTTGATGGAATCTTAACGTCTATCTTTGGGTAAAATGTGTCAAAATCTGTTAAGTACTTTTGAAATAATCCTGCTAACAGACTAACAGAAAGACGGACACATAAATAAATGCAGATGATAATATAACCTCCTTGGAGGAGGTCCATCCATCCATTTTCCAACCTGCTACTTCTTTTTTCAGGGTCGTTAGAGGAGGTAACAATGTCAGAACAAAGGGTAACACTTTACTTGAAGTTACTTAAGGCTGACAATACTCTGTTATTATCTGTCATTAGCATGAATAAGGTGTCATGGAGGCTGTCATTAAGTGTTGTTTGCTAAATTATGACAGCTTTGGAGCTATGTTGGCATTTTGTGGGTTAGGTGGAGGGATCTAGTTGGGTTAAGGTTACACAGGACGTCGTTACTGTCAAAAAACTTTCTATTCTGTTTTTTTTTTCTTTTTTTTTTCTTCTGTTTTAAAAATTCTCTCAGCTTGTGTGTATACACATTTTTATTTCAAAGCCAAACTAAAACTTAAAAGAGCGAATAGAGTTTGGGTGAAGGATAGTGGGAACGGGAAGGGAGGGTTAGAATTTGGGTAGGGAGTTTAGTTAAGTTATAGTAAGGAAGGGTTAAGGTTAGGGTTAGGGTTATGGTTAGGATTAGGGAGGAAAGAATAGGTAATGGGTAAGAAATAGGGTCAGAGAAGTCCTCTTCTAAAGGCCCGAAAGGGAGGAGAGGGTTAGGGTTAGGAAGGGTTATGGTTATGGTTATGGTTATGGTTATGGTTAGGGTTGGGGTCAGGGAGGTATGTATAGGTATTGAGTAGGGAATAGGGTCAGAGAAGTCTTGTTCTAAAGGGAGGGGGTGGTTAGGTAGGGTTAGGGTCATGGAGGAAGGTATGGGTATTGGGTAGGGAATATGGTTAGAGAAGTCTTGTTCTAAAGTCCTAAAGGGAGGGTTATGGTTAGGGGTTAGGGTAACAAACAAGACATAATGACAGCCTTCGTGACATCTTATTCACGTTAATGACAAGTGTCATGTCTTAATAATGACAGCGTAATGTCAGCCTTATGTATAAAACTTCAAGTAAAGCATTACCAAACAAAGTCATGCAACGAGTTTATTATTTATAAAATCTTACTCTTACAAATTGATCCATTTTTGTCTCTAGTGCATGACAACTCTTCAATTATTCCAAAGACAAATTATGTCCTTTTTATAGAATTTCTCCATGTGTCACTAACCAGAAAACTCTTAAATGTACTCTCGTCTACTTTTAGTGAAGCTTCCCCACTTACCTTTAAACATATTAAAATAACTACCATAACCACAATGCACCAGAACACCAGAGCTTTCCCCTGCTTGACATACTCAGGCAACAAAAGGTCCAAGTATACTTGTTTACTCATTTGCACTATGCTGTGTTGACATTTTTAGCATCTTTATATCCACATTTAATGTTGGTCCTGCACCAGTGAATCAGAAACTACAACCAGACCTGTTTTTCTTCAATAATGGATTACGTGCTCGGTCAAAGTCCTGAATTATGCAACAACTACTCAATCCAAACCTGTTCGAAACAAGGGATTCACACACGCAACAAAACGAGATGGAACGTCATGTTACCTTTCAAAAACAACAGAAAAAGTTGCCTTAACTCTTGCGTGTATAATCTCTCCAGTTAAGACAATGATGCTTGCTTGTAACGAGGACACTCCAATGTTTGTACAAAATGAAATTTACAAGAGACCACAACTTTGTTATCTTGTGTCAATGTAGCTATAGATGATCAGCTTTTTCTGTAACTTATATGAATGTCACTTTTTTGCTGAGAAGATAAACACTTTACCTACTGTCCTGCTCCCAATCATCCGATTTGTTCAGCATTTTAACTTGTTGTGGACTGTCAAACCTTTTGTGTACATTTTATAGTAATAATTATTGTTGACAATTTTTGCATATGCAAATAATATGGGGAGGGGGAAATGATGGTTTGACCTGATTATTGTATTCCAGTGTAAATGGCTACTGAACAGTAAACAGCTTTTTTTTAAAATGACTGAAGTAAAGACAAATGACATGGGGAGGCCTTTTTAATATGATGCTGTAACATGTACATATCGTGGCCAAAACTGCTTTGAAGAATAATCTTTTTTGTGTTGTAACAGTATTTGTTTATTCTGTGAAATGATGATGATGAAGACCAATAAATCAGAGTCACATAACTCTGGCTAACATGACTAATATCTTTCTTGCTTCTTCATCAATTTTGTGTTTACAAAGCCTGCAGCTCAAACTTATGTTAAATTATATATAATTATAATATTAAATACGATCGGTCAACGATGGATGGATGCACTTTGTAAAACCATTGCATGGTACAAGACACTGTCTGGCTATAACATGAAAGACTGGTGCTGATTTTGTCACATTATTGAGTCCCTGTAATTTGACACCAGCCTCATAATGTTGGAGAGATATCTATTTTAATTTGTATCTTTTCTAAAAAAAAAAAAACTGTATCATACATGTTGGAAAGTTGATTTGCTTGGAACATTTCATAAAGATGTTTTGCCTTTCACCCACCAAGTCTGTTCAGTTATATAGTGCAGAGTTTCTCAAATGGGGGTATGTGTACCATAGGGGTACGTGATGGCACCACACTCTTTCACCATACTGGAGAAAGAGAGAGAGAGAGAGAGAGAGAGAGAGAGAGAGAGAGTAGAAAATGTACAAATAAAGTGACCAAAAATTATAAAAACTATAGAAACAAATCTATTCAGGCACCACTAGATTAGTGTTTTTCAATCTTAGGGTCGGGACCCCATATAGGGTTGCTTGAAATTTTTTAAAAATTGAAATAGATTTTTGACATTTTTTTTTAAAATTTTATGTATAAAAACAATGTACAATGTTTCACTTTGTGAAATATAAATCTAGTTCAACTACAATGCATAAAAATGAAAAATAAAAACTTGATGAAAAACTAATTTTAGAAAAAATATGTCCTTGGTTTCAGAAATAAGAGAAATGGGGTACTCGAGCCAAAAAAGTTTGAGAACCACAAATATTGTGTGTATATATAGTATATATATATGTATATATACTAGTGGTGTCCAGCGCCACCCCATGGTTTTCGACTCTAGTCTCACCTAACGGAAGACATTGCCAAACAACGTGCCTGGCTGAGACTTGAAAAACTGATCTATCATATACTATTATTTTTATTATATTCATTTTGAGTAATATTGTTACAGACTGATAGTTATATTAATACACACAATTTACTTCATGGTAAAACAATAATTTTGGTCATTGATTATTCATCAGGACCTTATACATTCATGTTCTACATCAGCTGATCCTGTGTTTTGAGTAAAATGTAGAATTCATATGTTAAAACTAACTTATTCATGTGGAATACTCTACGTTATTAAACATATTGATAGAGTGAGGTGGTACATACTGTAAATACAGTTTCAGCTCTATTTTTCTCTGATCTATAGCCCATTTCTCAAAGTTAATCAGACCACTTAACCCATAAAACCATTGCTCACTGAATAAAATGATAACTTACAACACTTCACCATTAATTACAAAACAAGAACTATAGAAAATCTGATGTTACCATTTTTTTCCACCAAAGCTTTTATTTGAACTAAAAGTCCTTAAATATCTAATCTACTTTTGATTTGCTTATGAGACAACACAGATAGAAAAAAATAAAATACAATAAAACTGAATTACCACGTTGTGACCTTCTCACTGCAGGTGGGTTATTACTGTCCTTGGGGTTCTGAGAAATTGCTTGATTAGAATGAAATCATTTTATAATTCATGAATTCATTCTGATCAGTGCTGTTCTGGGTAGATGACATGAAACAATGGGCATGTAGGAGGTCAGACTGTATGTTCTCCCCATCAGGAGTGAGTTTTTCTTCAGTACCATGGCCTTCTCCCACAGTCCAAACACATGCATGTTGGGTTGATTTGAATCTCTATATCAGGGGTCACCAACACGGTGCCCGCGGGCACTAGGTAGCCCGCATGGACCATGTGAGGGGCCCTCAGGAGCTCTAGTCACCAATGAGCTCCATCTGAAATCTGAGTTACTATTTTCTTTTTTCTTTATTTAGGATTAATACATGTCAAACATACTGTCATTACATGTAACATTCTTTTACAGTCTGATCCATTTTTTTATTTATTTTTTTACCTTCTTTAATATTGTATCAATACACATCATATTACAACATTGTTTAGAACAAAAATATGAACTGTTACATTAAAACATTAAGAAATAAAAAAAGAAATAACCCTTTTTTCTATAGGTCAGGCTTTTCAGGGAAATATACATTTTCCATCTCTTCCAGATTTCATCAAACTCACAGTCCTAGAGCCTCAAAGAGAATTTAATTCTCTCCATTACATATATTTCATATTGATTTACTATTTTCACAGAAACATTCTGACAAGTGTTGCAGATCTGGTGTATGGTCAGTGATATGTTATATACAAGAAACATTTTGAAAAACACAAGGTGAATTTTCAATCAAATGTCAAAGAAATAAAGTGTTTCATGTTGAAACCTCAACATTTCCTCCTTTTTTAACCGTCCTATTATCCTCAAATATTACTAACACATTTTATCCCTGGGGTCACTCTGACCCCAGGGATATTATTTGTCTCCAGACAATAATTTTCAGATAATTGTTGAAAAAAGTTTTTGCGTCAGACACTGTTTATTTGTTGAATACATAAATAACCACTTGATAATGAAACACAGCTAAAACAGATTGAGGTCAAATTGACCCCAGAGGAACACCAATGCATGCAATATGTGTTCAGCATATTGTAAAAAAAATATCATCATGATAATTTCATGCTTAATCAATTGTAACCATCAAATTAGGAAAAGTCATGAAATATGAAACAAAGAAAAATAAGGAGGTTAAGATAATGCTGGCCTTCTTCCTTCTAACTGCCCTTCGTATACACGGAAGGTTGGTGACCCCTAATTTATGTTAATCACACGGATATAAAATTATGAGCATATCTGGTAGTGTCAGAGTAAAGTTTTTTTTTTCTTTTAATTGAAAGAGATAAAAGTCTTTGTATTATGTCAATCACAACAGAAAAGAGAACAATAGATAATTCTACATGAGGAATAGATAATTAAGTATCTTGCAGGCTCTTTGTTTATATTTAAAATTTTGTGCAAATTATTTTTTATTGTTTGTGGTTAATAAACACTTTTAATGTATTTTAATTCAAAAGAATTTCAACATCCCAGGAGAGAGATTTTTGTACTAAATAATCAGAATGTTTCAGATCTGATCTTTTTCATACTAGGGAAATAAGGAGAATGAAATTTGAGCTGATAAAAAAAGTTATGCAAAAAATCAGCAGCAGGTGGCTAGGGTACCTTTACATGAGCTGAGAGATACAGCATAATAGAAAAAATGTAATTTACTGTGGGCCAAAACCATCATTAATATTATTAAATAAAGAGAAATTGTTATATTCATAGACTGATCAAGAGATTGAGAAATTAAGGAAATTATAAAGCAACACAATCCTGTGTTCATTATACTATTTATTGTGTGGGTTTACCAACAACCTAGAGAAAAGTGTTGCTATCGTTATTTATTAAAAACTTTCATTTGTCCACTACAGTGAACCTTTGACCTACCGAACCATGTAATAAATAACTGGGATAAGAAAAAAACACCTCTGGTCGGGAATTCAAAATCAGAATATACTTTAATTACTGTAAGGGGAAATCACTGTCACACAGGCTCATATACATTATTATTACAAGTGGAAAAAGAAGAAACACTAACAAAGAAAACTCACATAATTAAAGTAAAAAATTTCTTTTGAACTTGAAGTCACGATCCATGCAAAACCCCAAATTGTTAAAAGATATCTGTTGAGATTGTGAGGGAGGCAGATGTCCATTTTCTGACGTGCCATTTTGAGACTCCATTCGCCCTAACAGTCATGTTTTTGGATTGTGGGAGGAAGCTGGAGTACGTGAAGGAAACCCACGCAGCACGGGGAGAACATGCAAACTCCACACAGAAATGACCCAAGTGTCCGCCCCAGGGTTTGAGGGGGACGTGCTAACCACTAAGCCACCCTGCGCCAACCAACAAACATACAGTATAATCATAGTCTTTAGCAGAAACCACAGATATTTTTTATTTTAATTTATTCATTGTTTTATTTATTTACTTTTTTGGGAGGTGGTCTCCACATTCAACAACTGAAGGACAAGAGGTGAGCACTGACCCAGTCAGTCGGTTTATTTATCCTAGAATCATCACGTTCACCTACAGCTAATAGGTTAGTTGCAAGGCATCATTAGATGTTCAGAGTAGTTTAGTTTCAGTGTTTCCCAAATGATGGTACATGATTGCACTATAGGTAAAGAGAGAGAAAGAGAAAAATTAACAAATGACTGCATTAAAAATATGGGGTTTTATCATGTTTATTTTTAGTTAAAAATTATAATCATACAAAATATTAACAGCAACTCACAAAAAGACAACAAAAACACACAAAACTAGGCAAGACCTTGAATAAGTATTCAAGGTGAATACTTATTTGGCAACTTGAAAAAATGTACAAATAGAATTGCTGATATGAAAGATCATATTGTGTCTATTTTGTTGGTGAGTAATGTCCCTTTATGTTGTTCTTTTTACTACTTAAATCGAAAGTAATAATGCAGGAAAAAACGGAAGACTGACCTTGACCTTGAATATGACCTTGAGCGACGGTCAAGGTCACACATTGAAAGGAAATGTTGTTCAATGGTACCAGTCTGAGCACTGTATATCAATTTGTGGCCAAGTTATAGAAATAAAGTATTTTTTTGGGTTTTTTTGACGTCATGAACTTTGACCCCAACCAACCCTTTTTTTTTTACTGGTAGGTCGTACAGCTTTCGTCCAGTTAAATAAAACACTCCACTACAGATGAGCTTTTCATAAATGTAAGCATCGAACGTGTACAACAAATATTCATAGAGAGAAAATTTGAGGTTTTGACACTTGACACGACTTTGACCTTGACATTTTGGCTCCAAAATAGGTCAACAAGTAATCCTTGACATTGCCCCTATGAGATGACATATGTTCTCATTAGTGCTGCATTAATAGCCTAGGAGGCGTTCCAGGACAAAGGAGTAGCAGAAGAATATTAATAAGAAGAACTCCAACGAAAACAATGTATTTGGCAATTTTCAATTGGCAAATACAATAAGAGCAAAAATGACAGCAAAAACACTTGCACTAAGAGAAAAAATACTTATTACAAGCAACACACAAAACAACAACAAAGGCACACTAAATGAGAAAAAAATACACAAGATCGCAACGAAATACACAAAAACAACAGAGAAACATACAAAACAACGAAACAACACCAAAAACACACACACTGAGAAAGAATAATTTAAATAATCCCAACAACACACAAAAACGACAACAAAAACACACAAAATAATAGAACGATATACTGAATAATAAAAAGAACAGACAAACAACAACAAAATACACAAAATGATGATGGAAACTATCTTGATTGGAACATGAACTAAAAATACAAGGGTCAGTCTCTTGGTGGAGGGAGTGACGGGGAATGATCAAATCTATAGAAATAAATCTATTCAGCAGTCACTAAATACTGTTTCATTCCACTTATTTACAAAATGAGAATCTGAAAAAGGTGAGTTATCACTCATTCATTCCATCATTATGCTCTCTAGATGTTTTTTCAAAGAATTCAGAGGAAAATGTAGTCAGTACTTGGATTCAGAAATAAGAGAAAGGGGTACTTGGGCTAAAAAAGTTTGAGAAACACTGGTTTCGTGTGTTAAGGAAAAGAAGACGCGGTGTCTTCTGGGATATTGAGTCCAGTGTGTGTGTGTGTGTGTGTTTGTGTCGGTGGGAGGAGAGAGAGCCTCTGTGTCGGTATGAAACAGCTCGAGCTGCGGGAGGACTTTTCCACACCACCCAAACTTGGTATATTTAACGGTTCGGAGGGAGAAAGAAAAAAGAAGTAAAATCCTGAAAATGCGAGTAGAAGTCCGGGCAGAGTGTGTGTGTTTGTTTAACACGGACAGCGGGAGGACGGTTCTGGTTGACCTGGAGCAGCGCTGCGGATAAAAGTGCACTTTGAACAGGACTTCGGCTGTTTTTGAATGGGTTGAAGGGAGGTGGATATATTTTTTTTCCAGGGTAAAAAAAAAGGTGACTGCAGAGGTTTTCCAAGCGTTTGAAGGCTACTCGAAAGGGGTGGAGAGGGGTGAGAAAACGCCCCGCTCCTGTTGCTGAACTGCTCTCTCCAAATTCAAACTTCAGACCAGGAGCAAGACTAAAAAATGCATCTTTCACGACCACTGGAGGCCATAAATAAGACGTCGTCTGTCAACTAAAAAACACGGTCTGTTCATTGCTACGTTTTCTGGAACCAACGAGCTCTTTCTTTATCTTTTTTTTTTTTTTTTTTTTGGAATATTTTCTTCATTATTCGTGTTGCAAGCGAGTTGGGTGGGCTGAGAGCCCCAGGCTGCCCCGCCGGGCCTTCGGCCATTAGCCTGGAACAAAAGGGCTCCCATGTAAAATCCTCCATAAACTACCAGCGGGACTAAAAACAACCACTTCTTCAGTGAAATTCAGATCAACTCTATCTGAAAGCCCGCAGACATGTCGCTGGGAGCGGAGAGACGGATGGAAACTCGGCTGAAGAAGCTGGAGGACATGATCAGAGACCCCCGGTCTGCCATCAACCTGGAAAGTTTACTGGTGAGTCCTGTGGGAAACACTGAGCCCATGTATTATGAATGCTCTGAAACTCTAGCCTGAGCTGCACACAGAGAAGTAACGGTGCAATGATGCCTTTTTGTTAGCTGCTGTGAGCTATTAGCATGTTTTCATCTCAAACAAAAACATAGCCACGGGTGGATTTTTATTCTTGGTATTTATTTATCCGGATTAATTGAAGTTATCTGCTGTGAACAGGCCTTGTTCAGAGTTATTACAGAGTGCACACAGACTAGGATTAACCAGTATGGAATAGTATGTTTATGTAAAGCAAGATTTCCGGTCTAGTCTCCCGCCTGGGCCACAGAACCAGTACTTTTATCCCTAAACCTTCCTGACTTTTCTCTTCCTGTACTTGGTTTATTGTCCAACACATATTTGGCACGTCATTATTAACCCTATTTTAAGTTTATTTTATTTAAAACCTTCTAAACTAATGTACACTTGAAGTTTTGTCAAAAATCATATACATCAATGGTTCCCAACCTGTGGTACATGTACCCCGAGAGGTATTTGAACACCTCTCAGCATCTCACCGTGTGTATATATATTACATGCACAGACTTTTTTTTGTCATTCATCAATAATAACTTGTGGCACAACTCTTTGAAATAATTTTAAATGAGCAAAACATCAGAAATAAATGCATAAAAAGGTCTAAATTTAAATTAATGTTGGACGAGACTCAGGAAAGAGTTTGAAAGAGCCTGCTGACACAAATAAATAAGGCAGTGACTATCCATACGCCACATTCTTGCGCCCCTCAATGACCAGTTTAGGTGACGTGATAGGTCACGTGATTAAGCTGCTACATACTTGTACTTCTGTTTGCTATTAATATATAGATTGCTAAACTATGTTACGGACATGCTACGTAATTATGAATTATTGTGATATTCATACGTAGCGCCCCTCATTGGCCAGTGCTTCTGTTTGCTGTTGATACATAGATGCCTAAACTACGTTACGGACTAACTAACCCTAACCGTACCCCTATCCATAAACTACGTTACGGACTAACTAACCCTAACCGTAACCCTATCCATAAACTACGTTACGGACTAACTAACCCTAACCGTAACCCTATCCATAAACTACGTTACGGACTAACTAACCCTAATCGTAACCCTAACCCTAAACTACGTTACGGACTAACTAACCCTAACCGTAACCCTATCCATAAACTACGTTACGGACTAACTAACCCTAATCGTAACCCTAACCCTAAACTACGTTACGGACTAACTAACCCTAACCGTAACCCTATCCATAAACTACGTTACGGACTAACTAACCCTAACCGTAACCCTATCCATAAACTACGTTACGGACTAACTAACCCTAACCATAAACTACGTTACGGACTAACTAACCCTAACCGTAACCCTATCCATAAACTACGTTACGGACTAACTAACCCTAACCATAAACTACGTTACAGACTAACTAACCCTAACCGTAACCCTAAACTACGTTATGGACTAACTAACCCTAACCGTAACCCTAACCATAAACTACGTTACGGACTAACTAACCCTAACCTTCTGAAGTGGAATGGTCACATGACTTCCGGTAGCGGCATAGGATACGTATGAATAGCACCGGGGGTTGTTCGTACGGCTATGTACGGATAGCCACTTCTAATAAATAATGTATAACATGAGCAAAGGGGTACATGCTGGCTAAGGGGTACATGGGCCAATAAAGTTTGGGAAAACACTGATATACATCATATATCCACTTATTACTCCATCTGTAGTTTCACTGAATTGACTACATTCACCCTGCAGTTTTAGAGTTTACTATCTTTATTTTAAATCATATTTAATTTATAACGTTGAGAGGCAACATCCATTTATTTATAGGTATTTTTAGGGCTGGGCGATATGTTGAGATTCAAGATATTTTGAGTTTTCTGTTTTGGCGATACAAAAAATTACAATATCGCCTATATCCATATATGTATTTTTATAGCTTATTTTGGTATCAGAATACATTTCTTTCTCTACTTCTCAGAACAGCATGGAAAGCTCAGTTAGATGGATTACTGAGTGTATTCTACCCCAGATCTACCTCTAAACAAGCCACACTACAGAAGTCACTCACACGTGCTGTCCCTTACAGGAGAAAAAGCCAAAAGTGTCACATATTGTGCAGCTGTATGTTAATAAATGTGCCTGTCCCATTGTATACTTTTTTCCCCTTCTTTTGTGTATTTTGTTGTTCTTTTGTGTAATTTTGGATGTCTGTTTGTCTGAGTCGTTTTGTATATATATATTTTTTCCCCCTTTTGTATCTTTTGTTATCTTTTTGTTTTTTCTCCATTTGTTTGTACACTTTTGTAGGTTTTTTTGTGTGTATTTTTGTTGTTTTTTTATGTATTTTTGTTGTCCCATTGTGCTTTTTTGTGGTCTGCTCACACAGGGTCTGTGTGGAAAAGGGGTATCAGTCCAGCCACCAGAACTAAGTTTTACCGGCTTCTTCCTAGGGTGGAGCAATATATCGACATTCAAGTTTTCTATTTTGGCAATATAGAAAATTACAATATTGCCTATATAGATATATGTATATATTTTTATAGAATATTTTGTATTAAAATACTCATTATAGAAGTCACTGCTTTCACTATTTATGAGAACAGCATGAAAAGCACAGTTGGATGGATTTCTGAGTACGTCTTAACCCAGACCTTCCACTAAACAAGCCACACTACAAAACTCACTCACATGTGCTGTCCTTTATAGGAGAAAAAGCCAAAAAAAAAAATGGCACATTTTGTGCAACTGTTTGTTAATAAATGTGCCTGTGTGGCATTTTCCATCAGCAAATTTAACCTAGAATTGATTTTTCTGGTCAGATTTCATTTGAATTAAAGTGATCGAGATTTATATTGTATATCACCATTTTGAGAAAAAATTTTGAGATTTGAGTTTGAGATAATGAGATATCGCCCAGCCCTACTTTTTTCCTGAGATATTGTCAATTTTGCAAGATTCCAGAATGATGCTCTGATGCATGTGGAATTTTTTTTAATAAGAGAGGCCTGAAGAGAAGATATAACTAATTTGTAAATATGACTATCAGCTAATAACTGTTAATTAGTGATATATTTATATGCACACATGGTCTAAGCTAGGGTAACAATTGTTGGGATTTTTAAAAAAATTCATTTGGCTTAGGTTGTCAGAGTCAAACTGCTGCATTCTCTAGACCTGTGGTTCTCAACTTGGGTTACATTTCTGGGGTACACTACACAGAAACATGTTCATTTTCCTCATCCAACGATAATAAATTGTGGCACAACTTTAAAATACATCAAAAAGATCACAATCTAAAACGGCCTAACCGTCAGAAAAAGATGAATAAAAGGCTTAAATCAGAGGTTCATGTACCAGATTCAGAAAAGGGTTCAGAAAAGTCTGCTGACACAAATTAAAGAAGCATAGCATGAACTAAGGGGTACTCCTCCTCGCGATATGATAAAAAGGATAAGGGGTACATACATGGGACAGAGAAACTTGGGAAACACTGCTCTAGACTTAAACTCCAGTTTATTAAATATGTTCTTTCATAAAACACAAAGTGCATATTGATGAAGAGCAGCTTCTCTGTTCCTTGCAGTCTTTCAATTCAATTCAAAGCAGCTTTATCGGCATGACAAACAAGTTTAAATTGCTATAGTAAGTGTGACATTGAACAATGTACAGTACACACAAAAATAATAAATATAAAGCAACATCATTTTACTGTCAGCTTTATTTCTGTCTCTTCTCCGTTTCCAAACAGATTTATTGCAGTATCATTTCTGGTGCAAGCTGTTTATTCCCACATTCAAGTAATGATCTTTTTAACGCAGATGAGTATAGTCACCATGAAGTGCAGATGATCTGAATAGAACTCAGTAGGGATGTAACGATTCACTCAACTCCCGATACGACTCGATTTACGATACTGGGTTCACGATATGATTCTCTCACGATTTATTTTACAAAATGGGACTGTAGACAAATGATGATTGAAAAATATTCCTTTATTTTTTTTTGGAAAAAAAACTAGATAATACTGTACTATTTTCCTTTTATTTTTCATTGTCAAAAGAATCCCTTGATAAACTATTCAAAACAATGCAATTTAACTAAAAATAAATCTAAATTTAAATAAATAAAGGAATAATACAAATGAATTAATTTAAATTCTGGTTCTATAGTAAACAATGCAAAACTGCATAATAGTTTTTTTTCTTTTTAAAAGTGCAACTGCCTTAACAATTGGACTTTAAAAAAGAAACCAGTCTGCATTGTATTTAAGTCAGATATTTGTTTGAACCAGCAGAGGGCGCTGGTAACCCAGTGGTCGGTTGGCATGCAGCTTATCTGTGCAGTGAAGAAGAGATGCTATGCTAGCAGACAGAGCTAATAGAAAAGCGTGACTTTTACAGATATTCACGTAATATTACAGATATTCTTTCGGTGCTAAAGCGGTAAGGAATCATTTATAAACATGTTTAAGAGTAGAAGGCGGCCAGAAAGAAAGTAGTAGCAGATTCCGCCCTCCGCCTACACTTCTGAATAAAAAAAGTACTGCGATTAAATTTTCAGAAAATCGATATCAACCGTGATACCTATGAATCGATTTTTAACTGCCTTACGATTAATCGTTACATTCCTAGAACTCAGTGAAACAGACAGACTCAAAAGCTAAATTTGTGCTTCTGCTGCGTAGTCAGGAGGCTAGGCTAATTCTGTGTAATATGGAGAACATTTTGTATCACAATATAAGGTAGATTTATATCCTGATAACAGTATGTATCCTAATATAATATTTCATCCTTAAAATTACTTGAAATGAATGAAAAATTGCTATTCATTATATATAAAAATAAACAAAAAAAAGTATTCCACGATAAATTGTACTTCTCCTTTAAGAATCTTCTCAATGAAGGAATATTTGTGACTTTTGCTACGTATTCTATTGTCACGTGATCTGATTTGTGCATTTGTGTGTTGAAATGCCACAGGGGGGCACAAAAACCAACAATAATGGCCACTGCTATTGTTTTAAACCGTACCTGTAGTAATTTTTACTCGCAAGTTACATTAAAGATCATATATGGTAGTAGAGGTTTGGTTAGATTATATTGTTTAAAAGTTCTTCTAGAGCAGCAGGATTTAAATTAACACTTCCATTTGTGAGACACGTTTGCAGCTATTTTGCTTGGACAAATCATATAAACTGTAAACTTGTATGATTTGATACGATATTTAACAACAGAGTAAGACCAAGACCACACACATTGAATTAGCGATATAAAAGATAGAGGGTTATATTGTACAGTGGATGTTTTTATATCACACTATGATATACAGTATATTGTTATATTGCACAGCATTAGTGCTTGGTAGTGACATTTGCCCACAGTTCAGCATACCATAATAATATGAAGAAACAGTCAATTTTAAAGCTGTGCAATTAATCAAAATTTGATTACGGTTGTATTACATTAAATTAACATAATTGAGAAAAAAATTATTTAAAAAAAAAAAAAAAAATATATACATATATATATATAATAAAAATTTTTTTAACTATACATATGTTTTCTTTGTTAAATAAAACAAACTTCCACGATTTTAGATTCTACAAAGAATAAAGCTTTTCACACATAGGAAAAAAAACATTTAAAACTAACTTTGTGTTGTGTAATGCAAGCTCATAAGCCCAGCCCCTCTCAAAGCTAAAGCTAGGCTAACAGGAGGAAAATGTTGCTAGTGGTATTGAAACATGGCAGGAAAAAACGTAGCAAAAACACTTGGTAAACAACCAGGACAAGTCAAATTCTCTTCTATGGGAACACTTAGGATTTGAAGGGTTTTGTTTTGTGCAATAGTGAACATACTTGATTTTAGTGTTTGAAGGATTTTATTTATGTTTAAAGATTATATTTTACATTGTTTTGTACAAAAATAAATATCTTTTTGGATGACAAATAATCATTTCAATAATTGTGATTTCAATTATGAGTAAAATAATTGTGATTATTATTTTTTCTATAATCGAGCTGCCCTATTAGGATGTTTATTTGTCACGTGAAAACTATGAAAATAACAATAATTTGTAAATCATTTGTTAAACTACTTCCCAGATGCCCCTGATAGGACCTAAAATGAGACATTTGGTCACCTTCCTCAGAGGTATCAAAGCGCTTTCACTATTTAATACTCCAAGAAATGCTTTTTTTGTGCTACTTAATTTGTATCTGAAGAAGAGCAGCATTTCCACCAAAAAAATAAAGCAGCTGCTGAGTTTATGATGGCCTGAGGTTCTATTAGAAAGCAAAAAAATCCTTTAACATTCTGAAACACTTAACGTGAACTATTATTTTTCCAGATTGTATATGATACAGGTCATAGAAGTAACCAATATATAAAGCTTGTCTGAGCTGGAGCCTTTAAACATGTAGCCGGTGGGTGATTACAGTCTTCTCCTATTGTCTCTTACTGTTTCCTTTCAATGTAACTCTGAGCCACAGCATTATGTTTAAATGTCTTCTTTAGCTGCAAAGTTCTTGGGGGCGGTGTTTGAATTTTTTGGGCCCCCTAACTGGATCTGACAGAGGGCAAACATGCTGTCAGGTCTGTCTTAAAATGCATCAGCTCACCCCTTTTAATGGGCCCCTTCCAGCTCAGGGCCTCTCGTACACCTCCTACCCTGTTCCTTCTCTACACTAACAATACTAAAGGAAGCATTGTTAAGCCTTGTATGTGACTTTAAAACCTTTAGCAGATTCTTTACTGGAGCAGTAGTGTTGTTTATGTTCTGTGCATGAGTTGGGGAGAGAGTTAGAGGTGCTGAAGTGTTGAAGACAAAAGTTGAGTGGGAAGTATGCGGAGGAGAGAACAAACTGCAGTTTTCCATTTTTAGCTGCTTTACTGCTGTCGCAGGGATGGAGATGTTTTGCAGGCAGCTCTGTGTGGGTTTCAAACATAGATTCACACACAGGTTATTTTCACAAGTAGATTATCATCGTACAGAGTGGCTTAATTATTGTGTAATGTGCACAGACTCAATAAAGATTCAGACAAGGAGAAAGCTGCAATGTATAAGTGAACACATCACGTAACTGCTGAGTGAAGTGTTCAGCATTTAAAGCTAAAAAGGGCCAATTATTTTTATTTACAAAGTTTTCAGCATCCTGAAGGTTCTTCCAAGGATTCAAAGGTGAAAAACTGACCTGTTTTGATGCTGAGCAGAATTTATGAAAACCAGCTGGTTCTCGTAGACATGGTTCCCCTGTAGGGCTGCACCATATTGGAAAAACCTGACATTGCGATTTTTTTTCAATGGACCGATACATCGGCCGGCCAATATTATCAGCCGATTTTTGCATTTTTTACGTGTATTGGCATTGGCCGGTGTGGGCTGCTGCTTTTGCCAATCTGCATTATTTACAAAGAGCAGAAATATTTTTAACTTGTTCTTGTTCTACCTCACCTTTGTTAATTTCAATAAATGTGCCATTTAAAAAAAAATGAAACTCCTACCATTTGTTATCATCATTGTGTAATTATTATGATGTAAATAGTAGTATCGGCTCCAAATATCGGCTCAAGAAAATCGGCAGTCCGTATAGGTCATCGGCTAAGGCAGGTGGAAGAAAAATCGGTATTGGCAGCGGCCCTAAAAAATCCCTACCATGTGATATATATATTGCTATATGAACAAGTACAGGGTTGTTGTGCTGCACTGCTGCCACATCATCGAGAAACACATCACACCTAATTTGGAACATGTTGACCAGCTCCTTTTCTTACACAGTTTAAAATCCTAAGCATGATGTCAGCAATGGTGATAGCAAAGACAGCATTCTGCTGTTACAGTCCCTGGCAGGATTTCATAATTCATTGTGTTCTATTATCCATCCCACCTTTTATTTAAAAACCCCAAATCCACAAGTGAGCTGATATTGTAGGTTTTATATGTTTTGATTGTGTACAGCAAAATGTTGAGTTTCTTGTGGGATTTATGCAGTTCTTGAAGAAGTCTTTATTTTTACTGAATAAGCTAGCTTTTGTGTTGGTTCAGATTGAATTAGCTGTACAAGATAATATTTTAGTTATTTTCATATTGTTATATTTGTTTATTTTGTAATATGATTTTTTTGGTGATTTGACATAAATAAAGACAATGGAGATATGTTTTGTTACTTTAATTAATGGATATCGTCACATAAACCTTGTTTAAAAGTTTGTAATAGCCACAAAGTGAGGGAAAAAGAAATTCTGAATAGGGGGAAAATAATGCATTGAAAATCGTGATATGGTAATAAGCGTTGATTAATCGAATCGTGGCACCCTGAATCGTAATCAAATTGAATGGTGAGGCCCCTAAATGGCATACCCCTGCTTTCACTGGACAAATGTGTGCACTGTACATGTAAAAACATTGCAGGATCCCGTAGCAGCAGAGCAATATGGTATATGTTGCATATGTTCCATGCTGGTGTGTCTTATATGATGCAGAGTTAAGCATGGTACACACATAAAGACAATCAGGCTGTTTTTGTCCTGATTTTACCCCTTCCGGATCAATGACCATAAATACCAGACTATTTTAAACTTTATACAATTATCCTACAAGATCATTTTTAGGTCTGAGGTGTGTTAAGAGTGAATTTGTTCCGTTAATTGACTCCAACCTGTTTTGGAGCAGACAGGCGTAAATATTAGACCTGTTCGCAGTTCCAAACACATGAAGTGGTCAGCCTGTTACTACAAACAGCGTGAGTTGATGTTTATGCACATGTTGAGTTTCCAGCTACATTTATAAAGACAGGTTTATATAACATAAGTTTGAGCTGTTCAGACTTCTGGACTTGTTTGCTCACATATTTTTCCTGAGAGGTCTTTGATGACTAGGGATGTACCAAAATTAAAATTCTTGGCCGAAACCAAAAATGAGAAAACCAATATCGTTGCATTTGTGTGTCCGTGTACAGCGCTGTGCAGTGACTGCTGAGCTTCGTCACTACAATCACAGATACACGCACACGCACACGCACACGCACACACACACACAGACGTAACAAGAAAAAATTCAATAAATAAAAACAATAAACCAAACAATTACCAAGTTACAGTATAAACAGGTTCCTTATAGGGATGTAATGATTAATCCTAAGGCAGTTAAAAACTGGTTCATAGGTATCACTGTTCACAGCGATACTGTGAAAATTGAATCGCAGTACTTTTTTTAAGTTTATGTTTTATCCAGAAGGGTTGGCGGCGGGCGGAATCTGCTACTACTTTCCTTCTGGCCGCCTTCTACTGTTAAACATGTTCATAAATGATTCCATACCCCTTTAGCACCGAAAGAATATCCGTAATATTACGTGAATATCTCACATTTTTTTATTAGCTCTGTCTGCTAGCATAGCATCTCTTCTTCACTGCAAGATAGCTGCATGCCAACTGACCATTGGGTTACCAGCGCCCTCTGCTGGTCCAAACAAATATCTCACCTAAATACAGTAATACAGTGCAACGACTGTTTTTTTTTTTTTTTTTAAAGTCCAATTGTTAAGGCACAAAAAACATTTTCAGTTGCACTTTTAAAAAGAAAAATAACTATTATGCAGTTTTGCATTGTTTACTATAGAACCAGAATTTAAATTAATAGGCTTCTTCTTCATTTGTATTATTTTTTTATTTATTTCATTCAAGATTTATTTTTATTTAAATTGCATTGTTTTGAATACTTTATCAAGGGATGATTTTGACAATGAAAAATAAAAGGAAAACAGTACAGTTTTTTATAGTTTTGAACCCCAAAAAAAGAAAGGAATATTTTTCAGTCATCATATGTCTACAGTCTCATTTTGTAAAATAAATCGTGAAAGAATCGTATCGTGAACCCAGTATTGTGAATCGAATTGTATTGGGAGTTGAGTGAATCGTTACATCCCTAGTTCCTTACAAACACAAATTTACCTGAATACATCAACATTAGAATCTGCTTCAGTAATAACATTTACTCATTAAAAAAGGCTCAAAGAGCTATTGGGCTGATATTTTATGGCATACATTTGTGCATGTAGGACCCTCTAGTGTTATTGTATGCAATTAATATTTTTCCTCATTTATGATGAAGATGTTTCTTCATAATTGAATCAGATCAAACCTGATGAAATAATCATTAATCTACTGAGAGTGTGCATCTCTGTCAACGTGTTTGCTGGAAATTAGGGGGGATCTGATGGAGGAACTTGGACTGGTTCCCTTTGTGGGCTGGGTGTCTTGCGGTCCGTGATGCATATTCATGTGTGTGAGCAGCCGCGGCAGCTCACACCGCAGAGCTCCCGTGAATGGTGATCCAGAGAATAATAAGTTGTTAACAAAAATTTGGGGGCAATTTTTGCCCGTTGGAACAAGCTTTTTTGGGACATTCTTGACTAAATTGAAGCCAACTGGTGCATGGCCCCCGCTAATTTCTTTCTCTTTTTTCTTCTCTTCTACTTTGCACATGCTGTCAAAGGGTCAACACTAAAGAAGTGCAATCTTTTAAAGACAGCAATGCATGTTTTGTTATTGCAATCAAATAAATAAATGTATTTATTGCATAATTGTGACCATCACCAGCCCTCCCTAAGGAAGGGTCAGAAACACTTTATTATAGAGAGGGCAGTGTTACACCTAGGTGAGGGGGGAAGGGAACAGGGAGTCAGGGTAGGAAAATGGGCAATGTTACATCTAGGTGGGAGGAAGGGAACAGGGAAGAGGGAATCGGAGTAGGAAATGGAAAGGGTGGGGAAGAGTTGACTGCTTTAAAGTGAGAGTGAGATGTGATCTTCAGGTATTTGGAATCAGCGTGTCTAAGGTTAAGCCCAGTACTAGATTATCCCATACCCAAAGACATGCAAGTGCATCCATGACCAATGTTTGTGCAAGAACCGCTTCTGCAAACCCAAGCACCGCCCGGGTCCTGAAGACGCAGCCAGGCTGGCAGAAAGAGTGGGCGCCAAGGAGCCCAGGCCACCCCCCCAACACCAAGGAGCCTCCCAGATGCCCACATCCATGTAGGAGGCCTGTCTGGTGTGAGCCCATTCATAGAGCGAGCCACCGGAGAGGGTAGATGGTGCAGACGGGCATACGGCACCGTGGGCCCCAGAGAGGCGCCAAGCAGCACAGACGGAAACTCACCCACGGCAACCGCCGAACCATGTCGGCCCCATGGAGCACGGCGGCACCCCCACCTCCCAGGCACAGCGGGGCACCAGCCACACACCCCAGTGTTCCAGGGGGCGACTCCCGCCGCAACAAGGAGTGGCCGCGCAGCAGAGAAGCCTGCACCAGAACCAGCACAGGCCTGCATGGCCCCACAATACAACACCATTCACAGGTAGGTGGGTCGGCACCCCCGACGAGAGAGGTCGCCATCAACCGCCCATGCAGAGCCACCCCGCCAGTCACGGACCGATAAGCAGGTGAACCCAAGTACCCCCAGCCAGGCACCGCCACCCCACACCAATTTCGCCAGCATAGTTCCCGTCCCTCCACGTAGGCCAACTCTGATCACCCAAGCGCCGACATGAGACACCCCCCAACTTCAGCACAGCCCGGAGGACTGCGGGCCCCAGGCCACCAGCCCCACCCCGCCCAAGGCAGATGCCACACCAAATCGCAGACGGTAGGAGAGCACGCCCCAAGACCCCCAACCCAAAGATCCATCCCTGAGACATCCCAGCCCCGGCACGGCACCCACGGGGCCCGGTGCACCCAGCCAACTGACGAGCCGCCCCAGATCAGCCAGGCCAGAAGCCACAGGCCACACACCCCCACACAGCGTGACCCTAGGGTAGGCCCCGGCACGGGCGAGCCCCCATAGTACCGCCCTCGACACTGCACACGTCACACACTATCCCACAAGGTCCCCCCAAGTGAGCCCCGGAGAGATCCCAACCCGCCAGCAACATCCCCGGTGAAGGTGCGTCCCAGGGGACAAAGCCAAAGCGCCCAGAGGCCTCCGCTAATTTTCGACACTGCAGGCACTTACATACGTATTAAATGGGAATTTATTGTTTCTATCGTGGAATGACATATTCTTACTGGTGAGAATGTTTTTGACGATATATTGTAAATGATAATATATCGCACATTGTTACAGCACAGAGTCACAGACATCATCACAGCAGAACTCGGTCCACATGGAGCTGTCAATCAATGTTCATGAAGGCTGGGATTGGAGAAAATACCGATCCCTCCTACCAGGTTTTATAGGTAGGGCGGGGCAACACTGACAGTTAGCGACACACAATGGTCAAAATGACGTCTCAGCCAATAACAAAATTCTGTTGTAATAGCCAACATACAAGCCTTAGAGGGCTGTCACTCTTATCAAAATATGCAAAATTTAAATACTTTTATTAAAATGTTAAAAGTTGGACTAGGATCAATCAACAGCACTACTTAATACCCAAATATACATGTATTCAGCAGAAAAAAGTGGGTTTGGTGTTTAGTTACTTTAATGATAGAAAAGTAAACAAAAAAGTGTTAATATGGATGCTTTACTGGGAGTGACTTACAGTGTGTCGCCTTTCTGTAGGTCTGAAGGAAATGACCTCACTTGGTAAATAGTTGGCAGCAACATTTAAGGCTCAAAGTCCCATTAA